>NW_008824547.1:272433-282842 GCF_000699105.1 Pygoscelis adeliae | reverse complement strand
CCCCCCGCCCCTCTTGCCCCCCCCCACGCTGAGCCAGGCCTGCCGCTCGTCAGGGGCTCCCTCCCCCGGCTCGGGGCGGGGGGCTGGGGCACCCTCTCACTCCCTGCGCCTTTGCTTCTTGCGGGTTTTGCCGCGGTTTTGCCGCCTCAGGAAGGGTCCCCCGGCGCGATCCTCCGCTTCGGAGCCCTTCGCCTCGGTGGCTTCAATTTTATTTGTAGTAACTCTGAGACTGAGATTCCTCCCAAGGGAAACTTATGTACTGGCACTAAAGGCACACTCCCGAAGAAAGGCAAAATTAAGATTTCTTGTCAGAAAAAGCTTGGTTTTAAGACACATAAAGCCATTTTGTAAGAAATGTAATCTTTTCTTCCTTTTGCATTTAGTTACATCATCTGGAGTAAGTAAATAGCCCTCTCTCATAAGCAAAATGGTCCCAGTGAGATGGGAAAATATGACAGCACAACACTACGTGTCCAGATATAGGGACAAAACAGCTCATCACCAATAAAAGGTGGAGATTCTACTACTAGTCTTTCATTCCTGCCCCTGCTGCCAGCTCTGGTACTTTTCTCAGCCCACACAAGCCTGCTTCCACTGAAGAAAGTACAGTAAAGTATTCCAACAAAATACATAAATAAAACCAAATAGGGTTTTGCCTTGCTAGAAAGTTAAATCTGCTCACAAACAGGTCTGATGAACAACAAAGGTGATGCAAGGAGGGGGTAGACCACATGGCTACTGCATTACTTTAGATCATCAGTTTCTTCATCGAATTTAATTGCATCAAGGCATCAATTTTAAACACACACTATAAGCACTCAGATAAGATGCATTCCCAACCCAGGAGAGATGCCGGCTAAGAGAGAACACTCTCTGCATGGGGTAGCAGCCTGATGAACAAGCTGATGACACCCAGCTCTTCTCCTGTCTCCTCAGCTGTGGGTGTGACTTCTTGCTCTTCCCAGCGCGCCTCTCCAGCGGAGACATAGGTGAAAGTGAGTGGTGTTACACAATGTGACGTGTATTTTGCAGAGATTTGTGATCGAGGTTCCTTCAGCATTCCAGGAAGGTGTAACACTAAATCAGCAGCATACGTTTCTGGCAGTATTTTTGGTTTATAACCAGCACACATCCATTTGTCATCTTTCTAACTGAAAATGCAACACACTATGCGCATGGACTTGGTATCCCACCTGGCAATTTGGAGAGCGGAGATCCCAAAGTCGAATAGTTTTATCAAGGGATCCAGAAATAAAAGTATCATCCACTGGAGACATTGAAAGAGCAACCACTCTGCAACACAGAAGACCACACGCATCAGAGACATACAAAAGAAGCGAATGGAGTAACAGCTACCCCAACAGTTGTGTATAAGCTCATCATTGCCATGAACAATGGCAAAAATTGAAACACAAAGCGAAAACCGGAGTCAATCGAGCATAACATAACTCAAGCTCATTACAATCATTATTTCAATTTCTCCTGTACTGTCTCCAAGCAACACCTTACCTTTTTGTATGCCCCGGGAAATACCGAATGTATTTGTTGTCATGCAGGGAGAGGTATCGGATTGTATCTGAAAACATAAACAAACCATAAGCTTTATTATACCATGAACCCAATGTTATCTAAAAGTGGTCACACAGTAAACTTGCTCCCCACAGCAACAGCAATCTTGCCACAGTGAATAAGTCTGGTCGTTTGATTTAAAGTCAGGCTTTGAAACAGAATCAAGTTAGAAACAGGCATAAAACAACTTGGTTTCCACGGCAGAACTGGAAATCAGGCACCAGGAAAAGATTACTTTCCACAGTCTGAAGTCATATTACATCTTAAAGGCAAACTGTCATGTGATTTATGCAAGTTAGTTTCAAAGTTGCTGAAATTTAAGTACCAGTAGGTTTTATTCCATCATTCTCACAAAATTGAGAGTATCAAATTTACAAAGTTGATACGACCACTTTTTTTTGCTATACAGCATGCTGCCTTGCCTACATACACATCCAGCAAATAAGTCTCCAACAAAACAGTAAGCATAGGAAATGTGCGAATTCTAGCATTTAGCCAAAGAGAGATAAAAACATGAACTTCAAAGCCAGGACAAGACCATCAGAAAGTAGCAAATCTCTCTTTTTTTTTAAATCTGACAATCAACAGCTTCACACCTTCTCTGCACTTAGAGTAGCTAAGCTTTAAGAAGAGGACAGGAGAAATCTAAAGCTTAGTCCACTTAAAGCAATCTTAAAAATATACTGAATAAATCAGAGCAGCACCACAACATTTCTCAAGTGGTAATTTTATTCTGACTGTAGATGAACATACCAAGAGTAGCCCAGAATTTTGGAAGATGCTGTTGAGACTTTCTCCCAAGATTAAGAGAAATTCTTTTAAGAGGAAACAATTACTAAAGCACAGAAGCCACTTTTTAATCTTTACGTGCAGATCCGAGTGATAAAACGTGAAGAGCACAAGTTAAACCTCTGCTATCTGAAAGCAGCATCAGCAAAATCCCTTCTCACACTAGTTAGAGGACACTAGTTTAAGCTATTGCTAAATGGACGAGATTGGCATTATGCACCTGCACCATACAGTGCCAAGAGACTTCTTACTGCTGTAACAAGTCCTGCTGAGGCTCCAAAGATAAACTGAGAGAAAAACAGACATTTTTACTTTTGACTCGGAAGAACAAGAGCCAACGGGATGCAATACGCACAGAGCATTTTAAACACTCATAAGGGCTGCTGTGTTCAGAGCTTTGAAAGGCTCACTCAGCAAAATTTAGTTTCTGTGAAAAAATGATCGTCACCATTTTTGCCTGAGGTTTCACATCAAGCTGAGATCAGAGTTCTAGACCACCTTCCAGTATTTGACAAGACGACTAAAGCTGACTGATCAAGCTGGAAACATGATGCTGGTGACACGCCATTCTGAAAGGCTCTAAGTGACCTGAGGTGACTATCCAAAACATAAATCCCCAACACCAGTGTGTCATGTCACATCCCACCATGGCTAGAACCGATATGCTTCAAGCATGCTGTTAAGACACATCTCTAGTTTTTCCTGCAAGAACTGTCGTTACCTGATTTCCAAAGTATCCATGCAGAATTTCATCTTCCTTTGCTAAAGAGGACGCTCTGGGGAACTGTGATCCTTTGTGATCCTTTTTGTTGGCAGTGCTCTGTCCCAGGCAAGGCAGTGGCCTGTACAGTTATCTCCTGTACCGGGTGGTATCATAGACCCTCAAACTGTACAAACTACTACCTCAGCCTGGAATCAGGCAAGATGAACTAGGTTCAAAGGTCTTGAGGAGATCTTCAGAAGTGGATTGGTAGCAACTCCAACACATAAAATGCTTGGGAGCAAGCACCAGCACTCCTATTACATGTTCCTGGGTTAATTTTCCTTCCCGATAACGACGTAACAGGTTAAATACAATGCACCTTGCCTAAGACTGCATGCGTTAGGGACTACAGAGTATATGGACCCCTACAGAACACACTGCTGGTTTTATTAGGTTTACGGTTTGTAACAGCAACAAATATTTTCACACTCTATCTTTTTCTTTTCTTCTAATCAAGTATTTATCATAATGCTACCCTGCAGGATGAAGACTCTTAAGTTTTGGTTCCTCAAAGACTACCATTGCTTATAAACAAAAACAGCTCAAAATGGCATTAAAAATGCTTCATTAAATTGTTAATTGTCAATTAATTGTAAATTAAATAGCAGCCAAATCAGAAATGTGACACAAAGTAATAACTTAATTAAAAAAAGTAGGCTGTGAAATAGACTAAAAAGGCAAGTGCTTCCCATCACACTTTTAATCCTTTTACACCATTAAATCCAGTTCCCTTAGAAACTTCCTTGTTCCTCTAGTTTTAGGCCCAGCTTGTTCTAGTTTAACCTGATTTCCTAAATCTTAACTTCCATCTGCTCTAAATTCATACTCTTAAATTCCTTAAATAACCCAGCACACACCACAAGGCACCAGTATCTCTACTGCCAAGCTCCATCTCTGCAAAGGAAAAACCAAAACAAAACCACTATTCCAGAAATGATTATGAGTTTACAAATACAATATTAAAACCCATTTATAACGTGCTGTGCTAAGAGACTTGTTCACTGAAAAACTCTCAGACACCGACTGCAACAAACAAAATTGAGACAAAATTTGAAATGAACACTAGTGTTTCCAACCTTAGGAAGAATTAATGTACCTATCTGTGCCAGTTCTTAAATTTGAATTTTAAATTAAACTCAAATATATTAATAGAGAGCCTGTCATGAAGCTCTAGAAGCCCTTCGATAGCTATGTTCTGTAAATCAGTGACATCACAGACACCGACTGCGGAGAAACAGCATGAAAATGGGTGTTCTGTCTATTACATGGAAAAAACAGATAAACAGAAGCAAAGCTAATCTCAGAAGAGATCTGTGACCTCCTCCAGGCTTGGCTGGTGATCTGCTGAGTTACCTGAACTTCCTACCCTCCCCTGCTGCCTACGGAGAATGGAAAAACATTCCCTTCCTTTGCAGTTGACTTGTGTGTGTACCAGACGGAGCTACAGCATTTAGCCCACCTTCTAGCCACATGCTCCTTCCACCTCATTACACACATAAGAAACTAAGGCACGGAGGCTGACTGACAGCACTGGTATCAAACAGCAAAGTGAACAGCAGAATCAAGAACCGAACTTTTATCGCACTAACAATGTTTAATCCCTTAGTTATTGCAGCAATGAACAAAACTCATGTCAGCATGCTCGAGGGAGTATCACTGAGTTGTGCATTAGAGTTGAACATTAATTCCTCTGCCTCTGACAGCGCATTTATCACTGAAAACTTGCTATAATTTTTTCCCAGCTCTTTAGAGCTATTTATCCAGGCACGTAGTTTTAACTGTAAGGAGATTAAATATGCTCAACTCCAGTGGATCACTTACCATCTATTTTGTTGGAGCTGTACACGACAGTGTTGGCAGCATGCGTGTACCTGATGAGGTCCACTCCATACTTCTTACTATACAGCGTTCTCTTTGGTCTGTCAGAAGGAAGCAGAAATAATTGCACTCACGGCAACAAAAAGCTCAAACCAAAACTCACCACATTAACAAGGCCTGTTTTCATCAAGATATTACAAGATTGTTTCAAGTGGTCAGACGTTTTTATACAAAGAAAGAAAAGCATTTGTATTTGATTTTCAAACAAGCACTTTGGTGCTTTTTCCAAGACCATCCCTAGGCTTGAGGAGTTCCCTGCACCTGCAAAATGCACTTATGTGTCTCCTCCAAAAATTCTTTATCCCATGATGTCTACTGTAAAAAGAATACGAGAAGCTAGCATAAGGAGCCCTTACGGTCAAGCAGCACTGCCTCATCATTCCCTTGCCCATCCAAATCTCTAATTCATCTGCTGCTTATTTTAGATTGAGCCTAATTTGTCTTTTTGTTCTATGTTACTTCAAAACCTAGAACAGTGTGTCTTATTCAGAATAGGGCTTCTCAGTATTAACAAACAGGTATATATACCAGTAGTCTAAAAAAGCAATGGTAACACAGGCACTCAAACTACTAGAGAATTATACTCATATCCCATCCTAATTAAAGCATGAAACTTAAATGTAACATTTTGCAAAATTAAAGACATTCTGGTGAGAGTGAAGACAACACACAGAACTGGATTTTTAGGGGTCTGGTAAGCAAGCGATGTACTGCATGTACTAGAAATTTAAACTGCAAAGTCAACGTAGAAGTAGCTGGTTAATAAGCATATCTTGCAGCAGTATCAGTGCCTGTTTAAGCAGTGCAAGGTCTCCACCGCCCTCCTTCCCCTTTCTTCCTCAACTGAGGTAGCACAGTGGTTTCAAAGCTGGGCAGTCAACCAACAGGGGTACTGATCAACATCAGAAATAATACAATCTCTTCCGGGAGTTATTTTTAATCCAGAAAGTCGTAACTCCAGTTATTACACAGGCCCACAAAATATTTTACCAACACAAACCAAAGACAACAGCATGGGAATGGAAACAAACAGCAGGAGCAGTTTAAACCAGCACTGCAGACTACACCCTCAGACAAGATATTTCTAAAATGCTCAACTTTTCCCTTGTTTTCATTAGCCTCAAATTGACACACCCAAACAAGAGCATGAGTTGGAGACTTTTCATATCAGAACAAAAATAGACATTCATTCTGAAAGATTAATTCTCAAAGAGCAGAAGCCATAGGGCTTTAACTTTACACAAACTTGCTGGGGACAAGCTTCCATTAACTGAAAGCCAATACAGCAAGTGTAATTAAAACCCATACACCGCCTGTACCACTTAGACCAAATCTCAACAGATTCTTCCTCAGTTCCTCCAGTAGACTTTTAAATCAATTTTTCATATGCAAACATACTACAAAATTGAAAACAGCACATCAAATGTAAATTTAGACACCACAAATCCGAACATTATGCCTGATATACTTCCCCATACTGCTCTCTGTAGTTACCTCAACTATGCTGTTGACCAAATTCAGGGGGGGAAAAAAACCAAACCAACAAAAAACCCCACCAACCTCAAAACATACTAAACTCTTATGCCTAATCTGGCTCTTCCTTATCTATGAGATGTTTAAAGCTTAGAAGTTCTATCCAGAATAAAAGAATATACACCAAAGAATATACATGGAGACAATAAAGATCAACAGATGGACAAAAGCACATCTACCAAAAAGACGGAAAGAAAGTACTTCTGTGTTTTAAGAAAGGTGAAGTTTTCATGTAAGCTGATAGAAGCAGAAGCATATCACTTCACACAAGACCAACCGCCTGTTCCCAATCGACTATTTAAAAACACAAACAAAACCCCTAAGTTTTACCTATTTTTTAAACAGATCACAATCACTAAACGTAATTCAGAGTTTAAGGTTAATCTATCCAGCCCACTTGCAAATCAAGCAATATCATCAAAGAAAAATGCTTTATGAGATCACAGTCAAAACACAGGCAACGTTTGTAACAATCTGTGCCTTGGTTTGAATCACTACTAGTGCAGGTAAAACCATCATCCAAAACCAGGCTCACTGATGTCTAGTAAACACCACGGCCAAGCAGGAGTCCAGATCCATCACCTCTTTAGTTGTATAAATAATACATAATTGATATATACTAAAATACAAGCTAAACCTTTGCTAGACCACCATTATATCACACCGGGGTTACAGATTTGCAGCCACGAGGCCCTGTTCCCACCCTCAAGGACTGCTGTACATCCCAACACACAACGCCGTTCTAAAAGTTTTCAGAGTTCATTTTTAAGCCCCAACAGACACAGGTTAAGCCTCTTGGCTATGCTTTTGAGCCAGCCTACTGTGGAGGTATTTGGTGATGCAGAATGGGTTAAAAAAAAATAATCACCATTTAGCTGTTTACACATTTTGAAATACAAGTGGAATCTCAGGTCCAAAATTATTGGATGCTCATGAAAAAGCAGGACAAATTTTTCAAGCTTGTTGCCTATGCCCACAATATACATGGTAAGGGAATCTGTTTCAAGGAGATAATCTTGTCCTGTCAGCTCTTGGCTGCACATCACTGTTTAAACTATCCTCACACTTTTAGAAACTGAAGTTCGCTGAGATGAGGCTTGGTCATATGGTAACAACTCTCGCTCATTTTCATACGGCAAAACAAAGCAAACTAGGTGAGGCTGTACCTAAAGTATGACCAAACAAAGTTGCATTTTTAATTCTACCAGCAGAACCCCTCATAATTGGGGAAAAAACCCACCAAGTTTTGTCACTTTTACATGGGGAAAAGTTTTAACATTCAGGCCATTTGATGAAGTAGGTTATCTCATACTGAAACCCAGCAAGCAGGACATTTCCTCCTGGCCATTATATTCATTAGCAATGACATTACAAGAAGGTGAGAGTTCTAGGCCCTTGAAATGGCCCTTTAGCCTGGAGAAAAGGAGGCTGAGGGGAGACCTCATTGCTCTCCACAACTACCTGAAAGGAGGTTGTAGCGAGGGGGGTGTCGGTCTCTTCTCCCAAGTAACAAGCGACAGGACGAGAGGAAACGGCCTCAAGTTGCGCCAGGGGAGGTTTAGATTGGACGTGAGGAAAAATTTCTTTGCTGAAAGAGTAGTTAAACATTGGAACAGGCTGCCCAGGGAAGTGGTTGAGTCACCATCCCTGGAGGGATTTAAAAGACGTGTAGATGAGGCGCTTAGGGACATGGTTTAGTGGGCATGGTGGTGTTGGGTTGACGGTTGGACTCAATGATCTTAGAGGTCTTTTCCAACCTTAATGATTCTATGAAATGGTGGTTTAATAAAAAAAAACCTATAGGCCTGAAACCGCCAAATTCCACCATGTCACAACAATGATCATTCACAGGTTTGATTTTTCATCTCCACATGAATCTCCTGTGACAAAGTAATTCACAGCTAAAACTTTCCAGGTGAGAGAAAAAGTGTGTCCTGCATCCCCAGGTACCTCTAAAAATCACGCTTAGACTTTTAAGCCAATTGATAGTACATGAGAAACTTCTAAATTAATTTTATAACCACTAGAGAAATGCATCCTGAAACAGGGGTTACCTTGATGAAACTACTCTCATTGCCCTGTAGCACCGCAGTAGACAACCATCGATCTTCTACATTTAACTTAATTAAAGCAAACCCTCTGACTGTAAAGCATACATCAGGACTAGATGGAGATAGGGATGAAAGGACCAAATGCCTCCCAACCCATCAAACTATTCTTTACAAGTCTGAAAGGGGAAGAGCAATCAATACCATCTGCATTAACATCACTCAGCCCTTCTACTACTGTACGTAATTAGGATCTAGAATACAATCCATGGCAGACACCATGTATATATAAAGTTACCTATTCTTACATAAATAAAAATTAAATAATTTCAAGTAAGAGTTCACTCTATCAGATGGGGAACACCAACAACTTCAACATGTGAAGCAAGCAAACTAAATAAAAGTGTAAAATAATAAGTGGTCTACAAAATTAAGAGAGTATGCAGGATGCAATCTTTCAAACACAGCAAGTATGTTGTCTTGGTCTGCTTCAAAAAGCAGAAGGATTAGGAATACCTGGTTTACTAGAAAATATACGCAACACTGACCCATCTACCTCCTGGTACTCCCAAAGCCATTTCTTTTTAATTCCTACATTATCCTGTCTTTTTTATTCTCTCTCCTACAATACACATGCTCGTTTTTCTTTTGGTTTCTATATGCATGTGATGCTCTCTAGTCTTGACTTTACAAAAAAAAAAAAAATCACCTCAGAATTACATCTCTACAGCAAGAAGCACAGGAAAACTAAAACTTAAAATTTAAAAGAATTTAAAGCCAACTGCATGCTTGTACCAACTGAGAAAGATTTTAATGGAATAATAACATCATTTGGCTCAATTTGTTCCAGCTCTCAGAATACAAATGCCTTTTGCGTACGCTCCGAGACATCAACTGCAAGTGTTACTGGTGGTCTTATTTGCACATTTTTATCCTCTGAACAAGAGCACCATAGCTCAAGTGCTGTGCAAATTTCTGGGGTTTTATCTATAAAACAGGACAAGCATCGTGTAATCAATGACAGAAGAAAGATAAACTGGACAACTCTGTTCAGTGAGACACACAACTCATTACCCGTAAGTAACAGAAATCAATAAACACCTTGACTGATTAAATATAAATTAAGCCAACGTTTGAAGATGCACGTAAATCACAGATGTATTTTAACTGTGCTTTACAGATAAAAATGCAACTAGAGAAAAGGATTTAAAGCACAGAGGACCACCTTTGCCTGCAACGTTCCCAGACACCACTTAGGAACTAGGTTTTAAGGAAAACACCATCAAGGTTTAGAAGTTACAGTAAAGACACACTACACCACCTTCACCTTTTTGCTTAAAGCATTTATCCAAGAAGTTAACTCAAATTAAGTTGTTTAAAATGGCACATCTGTATATTGCTCACAGCAATTGCTTCTATTTTACTGAGTGAGACTTAAACCCAGGGAAGCCTGAGAAGTCAGTTTGCATGTTTGTAACAATCCCGAGGCCTGGAAGCGTGGCCAGACTCAACCCCTTAAGCTTAACAACTACTTAGTTCTCACAGCAGTGAACTCCCTCACACTTGGGAAACTACCATCGCTGGCTCCAACCTACCAGAGATAACAAGCAGAGACACCCGTAGCGCAGACAAAACCACGCTGCCCCCATCTCTGCACCCCACTTTAACCGTTCTTAACTCTATCCCCCCCCGGCCTCGTCAGACACCGTTGCAGTTCCACTTACAAACCTACACCAGGAAACAACAAAAGAAAAGCTAAAGCTTACCAGCCCGCAGACAGACCTTCCACCTCCTCAGCGCAGTCGCACCGGTGCGGAGCCGGGCAGAGG
>NW_008824547.1:262493-271125 GCF_000699105.1 Pygoscelis adeliae | reverse complement strand
TTACGTGCCCCATACGGAGTTCAACGTGTTTTTCAGCGTTCCCCGCGGTAACTGGCGGGAAAGCAGGATTTGGGGGGCGCGTGGCCTGCGCCGGCCTCTGGGGGGGTCCCGTAGGGGACCTGCCGTGACAAGGCGGGCAGGTCCCTCCCCAGGGGACCCGCTCTGGACAGCCCAGAGCGCAGCTCCCTGCGGACAAGCGCTCGTTCGTTCCCGCCTGCATCCGTGCCCGCTGCCAGGGCGGGGCGGGATCCCCCTTCTTTGAAACACGCAGCGATCGCTTTCTCATTCTTTTTCCCCTACTTCCAGTTCAACTGTTACACGTTTTTATTTCCCAGTATTTTTTATTCTACTAAAAACTGGGCTCCAAGCAGTACTACAGAAACGCCACAGCTGTAGCACTACGGTCTTACCACCGCGTAAGACGGCAGATGAAGATGAGCAGCACACCCTTAACCTTTGAGAAAGATGCCTTGGCTCTTGAGGCTGGTGCTCCAATACAGACACCTTGGAACCGTTACTTTTTTCTGTCGTGAATCTTGATGTCAGACTCTCTGTTCGTGTTTTTGTACATCTCGTACCTTAAAAAGCTATTCCTGGAGTGTAACAGTAGCTGTGAGAATCTCCCACCTCGTGAAGATTTCCAGCACCCCACTATTTTAATTTTAGAAGAACACCAGATCTTTTGTTATTTCAGTCCCCCGGAAACTCAGAATCAAAAGAAAAAAAAATTAACCATAGAAGCCTTCATAAACGTTAATTGCATTTTCCTTTCATAGTCTCCAGAATAGATTTTGATCTTGCTTTTAGAATAATATTGCCCTCCTGTGGTCAAACGACAGTAAGTCCGGGAACTATTAAAGGTCTGCTTGCACGTCATTGAAACATGCTTAATTATTTTATGTGCATATATGATTTAGTGAAACAAAAGTCTTTTCTGAGATTACTTGCTCTTACTGTTTGCTTACTAGATTTCACCGTTACAGGTTTAGACAGCTAGCTCGATTCACCCTTTCATGCTGTGATGGGATTGGCTCATCAGAATGATTCACCGATTTTTACTTTGAAACGGAGACAAGATTTTCACACGGGAGTCTAGGGATACTCGACAAAAGACGCCTCCGTTACTTCCGAGGGTCTCGGACTCAGCTACCCCACTGCAGGTCAGTTCAAGATCTACAATTGATTTTCGTGTGATGAGAGATTTTAGAGAAGCACAGAACGGCATGCCTCTTGCACACTGTAAATTGCATGATCAAAGCCTGGATTATCTCATGTGGGCCCTGAAGGTGACTCACCAATACCATCATAAGACAATTTACTTCAAAACACCTACAATACTTAGCTAAGTTTTAGAGTTGTGTAACACCGTGGGTTGTTGATTTGATATTTTGTCACTCCCTTTTTATTCTTTCTTCTGCCTTTCTTCCTAATCGTTGGAACTTAGTTTGTCAGTTTATACCAAGCTGGAATTTATCTGGCAGGATAATTGGATTTCCTAGCAAAATGTCACATTAAGTACGAATTATGGATAATGCCCCTGCAAAACTAGTTAATGGAAAAAAATGTTTAATTGCTGCTTGAGTGGTATTGATCAAATGCAGTCATTCTACCTGTGCATTTCTATATTAGATACAACCATAACCTGCACAACACAGACAGACCTGTGCTTGCTCAGATGGGTGGACGTGAATTTCAGAGAGATGCTTCTGGAAACAACGCTGCTCAGGTGAATATATTTCTGTTGGACTCTGCCGGGAGCGATGATGCTCGGTGGGTAACGGTTATGACTGAAGGCTTGTGTGGAGGACTTGTGTCCTACAACCTGGCATCTCTTTATGGGCTCTTGAAACCAAGCATGATGCTCTGGAGCATCGAACCCTGTCCCTGCTGTTACAACATGGAGTCACAGAAGTGTGGGGAGAGCTGCCTGCTCCACCCTCCTGCTCGGTGCAGGACTATCACCAGTACCAGATCAGCTTGGCCGTGGCTTTGTCTAGCCAAATCCTGAAAACCACCTAGCATGGAGACCACACCTTCTCTGAGTGGCCTGATCCAGTCAGTGCTGTGCGACCCTCTCTATAAAGAACTTTTTGCTCATGTCCAATGTGAACGTCCTGACTTGCAAATTGTGGCCATTGCGCCTTCTTATACTTTCTGCCGCTACCAAGAAGGGTTCATCTCCACTGTCTTTATAACCACCCTTCAAGTAGTTGTAGCTGCTATTAGGTTGCTCCTTAGTTGGTTGCACCACTTGGTTTCCAGCCTGCCCTGTTGCATGGGGATCCTGCCCCAGCAGCAAAACTTCACATTTCTCCTTGCTGAGCGTCATGAGGTTTCTGTTCTGTTGGCCCTGACCTTGAGTTTATCATGGTTCCTCTGGAAGGTGGCTCCATCAGCATTTCCCCCAAATTAGGCACTCTGCGCTACCCTCCAGGTCACTAATGAAGCCATAGGGTGACACGAACCCCAACAGAGTCCCTGTTGATTACCAGCTGTCAAATGGACTCTGAGCCACTGATTTCTACCCTCTGAGCCCAGTGGTCAAGCTGTTTTTCAGCGAGTCTGTGTGTTTGCCCAGCCCACGCTTCTTCAGGGTGCTCAAGAGAATGGTGTCAAAAACCTCACTAAAGTCAAGGTAGATTACATCTGCCGCTTTCCCCATAGCCTCTTGCCTCAGCCTAGAGGGCAGCCGTAATTGTCATCCTCTGACTGATTAATATTCCTGGCTCTTTCTCCTCTTACGTTATTTCCAACCGAGGAGCTCATAATTTTTTGCTATTAATCCCAAAGAGCATGACCTTGTATTCTGCAGTACTGAATTTCGACCCCTTTCTATTAGTCCAGTCCTCAAGGCTGGCAACTTTTCATCTTCTCTAAAATACTATGATCCTTCCCTGTATTTTAAATGACTCTCAACTTTGATTGCAAGTTGACTCAGAATAGGGAGTTTGAGAAATTACAGTATGAAAGGAAGTAGACTTGGCGTGGACTTGGCTTCAGGGTAGTACTGTTCTGCGTTGAGCTACAGAAGGATTTTTTAGTGAAAAATTTTTCTTCCCTGCAATCCCCAGTGCATGGGAAAATCATTTCCAAAAGGTATATAGGGAGTGAAAGGAGTGTGACCTAGAAAAACTAGTAAGATGCATATGTCAAATCCAGTTAATTTTTTTACTAATGATACTGATCTATATATATAAAACGCTGAACAGAACACTTATCTTCCCTGTGTTTGGCCTTAGGCTACATTCCCCATCAAAGGCAGAGAGACCCTGTTGTCACTTTCCTGGTGAGTAAATCAGTCATGAGAGCAACATATTTCTTTTCCGAGAAACATATAGAAAGCCATGTATTGGAAATTAGGACTCCTGGGTTTCCCAGAGCTCAGCATATTCTTGAAACAAAGGTATTCAGACTCCATCCTACTTTCTCCCTTGCCTGCCTGGCAAACCCTCTGTGCAGCTCTCTGGTCTCATCGTACTGCTTCTGTCCACCATCATCTTCTTTCCCAGTTACGGATGCAGGAGCACCACGGTGAGCCCGGGCAAAAGGACCTTTCACCCTGTCCCTGTGCACCCACTTGTGTACTGGACCCTTCGTAGCTGACCAGTGATGAGTTGGTCCATCCTAGCTGCAGACATTTTCTCTTTTACAAAATGTGAATGAAGCCGTGCGGTAATTTTATGCAAATCCATGTGCAGATTAAAAAATTAATCAAATTCTGAAATTTTCATTTAAAGAGATTAGTCTTGAAAAATCCCCCATCTAATCCTCCCAGAACAGTCACTTGGAACAAACCTTCACTGCTTTGTTTTCCTCCTGGGTTCAGTGCATCTCCTGGAAAATTTTCTCATTATGCTTTTGGGACCATCTGGAGCAGCAAGTTTGAGTTTGAGCAGGGCTCACCAGCCAAATTAAAGTTGATATATCAAATGATAGAAAAGATGTGTCAGTAAGTGGGAACATGGGAGTTTAAGGCAGTAAAATCTCCGCTCTGTTGTACTTCACAGGTAAACTCCCATGGTAATGCATGAAAAATGGAAGCGGTAAGCCTCGGTGAGTCTAACGGTAATTTACGTACCAAGAGGCCAGAAGAAAGTCATGTAGCAAGAAAAATGAGTAGCAAGAGACACTGCGAAAACTTGCTGTGTCTGGTAGTTTACTGCTGTAACAAAGATGTAATCTGTCTTTCAGAGCTTGAGCTCAAAATTATCCTCGAACAATTGGGGTTTGATCCAGTGCCATCTCAAATTTTTTCCAAGCCCCTCAGGGATTTTGGAGTTGACCCTGTACACAGTGGGCCAGCCACCAATCACTGCCACACCGGGGGAAATCCAGAGAAGTCACGATGACATTAAAAATAAACTAACTTAGGCCCATGAAGATCTCAGTTAAATTAGCCATCCTGGAGCATTAATACATAGTATTAATGCTCCGATCTTGCAGCACCTGAAGCGCTCGGGATGTGTGATTGCGTTGGCCTGCAACAAGCCCAATTGCCCCAGCTTCAAGAAAACCACAAGCCCGTGATGCAAACCCTTGAACAAACCTCCAACCACAGCACCTGGGATAGCTCAGCTCTGCCCGGCGATGGCAGACTGGCCCCTAAAAGGGAATATTTTTCTGGCTTTCAAGTACCTGCCATGGAGCGAGGTGCTGGCTCGTTTTTCTCACTGCACGGGCTTGGCCTGCTCATTTGTTCACTGTTTTCCTCCCCAGTGTGACTCCAAGTTTATGGCTCAGACTATGCCCCCCTATGTCCGTGCTTTTGGTCTCGTGCCACCATCCAATTTACCTGGCAGCTTACCACATTTCTGCCCCTAGTGCTGGATTGTTTCTGTCTCCCTCTGACTTTGGCTCCTTGCCTGCAGAATTGCTTTAATTAAAAAGTTAATGAAAGGTAATGCAAACGAGCGCTTTGCCTGTATTTTATCACAGTCCAGCTCCTCTCCCTTCCTCTTTCCCAGAGATGGTGAAAATGAGGAGCTGGGTTTTTGCTGCTTTTTGTTGTGAAAGTTAACCATGGAAATTTCTGCAGGCTTAGGAGGAGCCCTATGAAGAAAGAGCTTATAATGGTAATGCACGCCAACAAGCATGTAGATCGTGAACATCATTCATCAATGAAAGCTGAGGAAGTTTTCATTTAAAGGGGATTAATCTAAACCCCTTACAGTCCTCCTGCTCTCTTTGGAACAGGCAATTCTTAGCATCATTTTCCTCCTAAGCTTAGTGCAAACTTCTAGAAAACTTTCCAAAAGACTATCTATACCCCAACTCCAAATTATCCCAAGCAGGGACAAAGGTAAGGTGTAAAACCCGAGCCCCACTGGTGCCTATAGCATGTCACCTTATACCCATATAGAAGAGGGCTTGTTCATCCCTATGTGATTTCCCTGAGAAACTGGGAGACAAAGATTAGTGCATGAAGCAATATGAGTCACATCATCAGCCCCTTCTCCCAGCCCAGATTCCTCCTAGCCAGCAATGGGAAAACGCAGACATGTGAGGATGTAATTTCCCCACGTGCAATACGCAGCAGCTAATTGGCAATGACACCATTTCTAGACCCACCGTCTGTGGAGGTAGTCTGAGAGCTGCCATTTGGATTATTTTTCTTTCCAAGGCTGCCTATGTCTTGGTGTGAAGTGATGTTCAGTTCTCTTGATCTTGTTTTTAAAGCCCTAGTGAAATGAGTAGGAGTTTTATTTTTTGTTAATATCTACAGTGGATTTCATAGCACTGATTTATAGTTGTTCCCTGATGACATTTCATACCCAGTGCATGAGACTGTATAAATAAATTACATAAAGATGGATTTGTGGCATCATTAGCAGCACCCCCATTCCAAGGGGAGCCTCCAGTGAGCCTGCGTGTCTAATCAGAGCTGACAAGGAGCAGTTACACACCAAGACCTCCAAAGCTAATGGGTTTGTGCCAAATTCAGCTCTCTGTTGCGTTGGTGTAAAGTTGGATAACCTCTGACTGCAGGGGGGTTTTTACACCGGATTTACTCTGCATTCACACCTGTGCACTGAGGTCAGTGTCAGGCGGCGTGCCTTAAAATCCTTAGAAGCAATGGAAAGAGGCGGGCTGACTTCAACAGACTCTGGATCAGGCCTCGAGGGTTAAAATATAATCTGAGTTCAGAGTGCAGAAAACAGATTACATGCCTACTATTGTAGCGAAATGCTTTCCAGAGCAAGCATTAGCAGTGTGTACACAAGTATTAGATGAATTAAGCTGGCATTTATTTTTTTCAGCTCCAGTAGGAGAGAATTGCTTTTAAACAACTCGTGCCTGCTGTGTCGTGTGTGGAGTTGGAGCTGAGCAGAGCCGCCGGGAGGGCACGTGTGACAGGAGCCACAGTTGCAGGTCTGGTTGTGCTCGATTCCCCTGGTCTTGAGGGTCAGCCATGCACAGAAACATCAAGGCAGAGACGGAGCCTATTAAAAGCTTTGGGGCTTTATTTTCTTAAACTCCCCTGGCTCCATTTAAGCCTTTTTCTCCAATCACTTCTGCAAACCCTGTATCGCAGCTCAGACGAGGCGACCTGGGGCGTGATGCACCTCTGTTTTGTAACACCTTCCTCTGATTGCGCTGTGCTGCCAGGTGAATCGGAGACCTGCTGGGAACAGAGATGCTAATCTCAGTTCCTGAGAGGTGTACAGCTGACTTCACTGGTGTTAGCATGGTTACTCTGGCCCTCGTTGCAGGAGGGCTGAGGCTCAGTGGTTTAAACTGCTGGCAGCACCAGCTGCCGTGAAGTTTAGGAGTCTAGTAACAAAGTGGTCAGGACACCCTGTCTTTTATCTCTCCTCATGATTGAAAAGCCAGTCCTGACCAGGATCTAAAGGGAGTGTAGATAGGTAGTTTATCTATCTGCCCTGTGTTTTGCCTTTAAAATCTGTTTCTCTTAAGCATTGAATCATTTTTTTCTCTGGCAAACCTATATGATTCTCTATGTAGTTTTACCTGCAAGTCCCTTGTCCGACAGATTTCAGAGTGTGCCCAAGTTTCATTGCCTGAGAAGGTGCTTGTGTGGAGGTTTTCACAGAGCCTTTGGGTCCTTGCAGCAAAATAAGGCAGATTTAGACCCAGAGGAGCTGTTGAAAAGCTTGTCTGGCTTAATGATTAACACTTTGCAATGCTATGGGAGTGTTAGGACAAAGAGACCTGGACTCGTGACCTCTCCCAGAAGAAGCCAGCCACTGGCCTTGCACCAAAACACATCCATTTACTAGAGAGAGGATTAACTCTCTCAGGTAATTTGAATGGGTCTGTGATCGAGTGTGTTGCCTGGGCTGCTTCAGCCTCCTGGCACCTTGCCTTAATTGCCTGCACCATAATTGCCGTGAGCGGGAGAGATGCAGATCACGAGGATCTTTGATCCTGAGAAACCAGCAGTGAACTTGCTGCCAGTTAATGGAGGGAAGGAGAAATGCTGGGAGGGAATAGATGCGTGCATGCTGGCAGGGGCTGCCTTTCCTCTGTCAGGACAAGTGTCTGCCCTTGAGCAGATCCTTTGGTCCACACTCATCTCTGTTGCATATAATGCTAATACTCAGTGGAGACTAGCTCAAATGGGCTTTCACAGACACAGCTGGCAGCTTTGCCTGGATCTGAAGTCCTATTTGAGCTCTAAATGTGATTTTAATGGATAATGAGAGGACTAAAAAATAAAAGGCGAATGAAGCCTTGTGTTAATTTGCTGTTTGGTGGGGAAACCTCATTACTGGTCTCTCTGTGGCCACCAGCAGCCAGGGATCAGGCAGCCAGCAAGCCCGTTGTTTCTCCAAAGTCCATGCCTGATGCTCCAGGGACACAGGGGGCAATGCACAGCCAGAGAATGAGATCAGCATTTGGCTAGCCTGAGGAAGGGAGTTAATGTAGTGAAAAGCTGTTCTACCCAGACACCCTGCTCTCTCCAGGACAGAGAGCAGCTTCCACAGTTTGGAAAGGCATCAAACGCTGAGCAAATAGAAATGATGGCTTGCCAGTGGCAAATCTACAGTGATGGAGAAGCTGGCTGGTAATGCTCACCTTCCCTGTGGGAGGTGATGGGATTGCAGGGGAACCACAAGCTGACAGGTAGTTTGAATGTCACACTGTCCTTCCCTCCCTCCTGCCTGGGCAGAGGTTTGGAAACGCTGCTGTTATGGCCCCTTCATCTAAAGGCAACAGGAACTAGAGCTCCATGGTTCATGTTTTGGCCTCCCTACTCTCCCTGTGACAGCCCTGTCTCTTCTGCTAGCATTCACTTTCCCTTGCAGGTTGGAGGGTGCCGGCTGCCCCAGCTCTCTGTGCCTTGCCAGTGTTGACAGAGTGTGTACAAGCCCACCCCACCGAGCAGATTGACTCAGCCTGGCCACCCTGCGCAGCATGTCCCTCCGTGAGCATGCACTGTCCCTCTTCCGCAGCGCGGTGGACACCGTCCGGCCGGCTCCAATGCTGAAGAGGGCTGTGAAGCTCCAGGGAGACGGATGCCCTCAGCTGCTGGTGAAGGGCCAAGCCTTTCCAGTGAAGAGGGACCTGTACCTGGTGGGTTTTGGCAAAGCTGTGCTGGGGATGGCCGCGGCAGCGGAAGAGATCCTGGGAGAACACCTCATTCGGGGGATCATCAGTGTGCCGCTAGGCA
>NW_008824547.1:254481-262446 GCF_000699105.1 Pygoscelis adeliae | reverse complement strand
GCGAGAAGGCATGCAGTAAGGGGGGCTGTGTCTGGACAGTTTGTGGGGGTAGGCTGCCAGATTTATCCTCTGGGATGTTGCTGTGAACCCCTTCAGTTCTTTCAGCTGCCCTTGCTCTGGTGCCCACCCTGTCCACCACACCGCCCTGGTCTTAAACCTCCATCACATCCCGGTGGCACCAGTGACACAGCCCGTCTCTTGCACTGGATGTGCTTCCTTCCCAGCCCAGGGGAAGAGACACTCAGCAAAGGCCATCTCCCTTGCCTGGCCACTCGCCGTGCACCTCTGGTGCACCAGGCCCATTTGCCTGCTGAGTGACAGCCTGGCTGCCTGTGTAGGTGCATGTGTCAGTGGTGTGATTGCCTCTCTTACCTCACCAGGGAGATGCTCCTGAAGCCAGACAGCAAAATCCAGGTCATCGAAGGTGCCAAGAACAACCTCCCGGACCCAGAGGCTCTGAAGGGAGCAGTTGCCATCCAGGAACTGGCTGAGGGTCTGACTGTGGACGACCTGCTCCTTGTGCTCATCTCAGGTAGCATGGGGATCCCAGGGAATGGGCTCTGCTGAGGGCCCTCCAGCCGCCTGCCCACATGTGACCATGCAGCAGGGGAGCACTGTGCTGTGCTGGCCCTTTCAGTGCTGACACTTGCACCTCTGTGATTTTTCCTCTCCCTTCTCCTGCCAGCCTTTCTCCAGGGATGCAGCAGGGGAGGGCATGGGGCTACCTGCTGCTGCAGTGGACACGCTATCTCCCAGCACTGGGGAGAGGCTGAGCTGCGCAGGCTGGGTCCTGTGGTTGTGCCACCACTGTGAGATGGCACCTCTGGGCACAGCCTGCCAGCTGTTCTCACCCCTTGCCAAGGAGACACTTTCTTCCTGCTCCCTCTTTACATTTGGGAATGCAGACTTGGAGAAGCAAGCACTTGGTGGACTTGCATGCTCCGAATTTGTGCAGGGGTGTAAGTCTGTAAGCTGAGATTCAGGACTGACCCTTCCCAGGGCTTTGCTGCTTCCCAGCCAGTGGAAATGAGGCCTCCAGGTTCCAACACAGTGAGCATGTGCACGCCTTGCAGGGTCAGCCCTGAACACCCCCAGGCCCTGCCTGCTGGGCCCCCGGGCTGTTCCCAGACCCAGGGCTCTGTAAGGAAGGTGGATATTGTGCATCAGAGGGATGCAGTGACGTCACCCCAACCTGAGCTCGGCTGGGTGAGTGGGTGTCACAGGGCAGAAGCATGCAGGGGCTTGGAGCAGCTCTGTAGAAACTCCTCTGCTCAGTGATTGTTTCTCTATGGATGCTCAAGCCTGATCTGGTGCAGAGAGAGTAGTGCTGTTAGGCAAACAGCCAAGCGACTGGAATCTAGCTGCACTTGCTGGGGATTCCCCTGGGCTTCCTCCTGTCCTTTGGCTATGGGGATCTCCAAGAGACTTCTCAGCCCTTCAGGGAGCCTGTACAGGATCTCCCCGTGGCTGTGACTCCCTATGCATGTGCACTCCCACACAGCAGCCGGTCCCCAACTGCTCCTGCCTCTCAGCTAGATCCCTGGCTATTGACTGAAACACAGGCATTTGCATTTGTTTTTCTTGCTCATCATGTTTTATTGATGCTGATTGCCTCAAACCTCTGAGCAGGCTTTGCCTTTTGACAGTAGCTTTCAGCTGTACTTCTGTGCACGTTCACTTTCTGCTCAGATCTTGTTCCTTTCTGCTCTGTATTTTCCATCCATTCCACTTTTCCATTAGAACCTTTTTTCTTTGCCTTCTTTTCCGCATTTCCAATGCCTGCTTGTATCAGACAGGATTCCCATCGATGAGGCTATCACCCCAGACTCTGGGTGTGCTTTGTCTTTTGCGTTACTCTCTCCCCCTTTCCTTTACTCCCAGGCCTAGATGAGTGCAGCTCAGCAGTTTCCGATCTTGCTGCAGCCATAGCTGGTGTTTTTACACACTGTCCTGAATAAATGGAGCCAGCAAAGCAGGCAGTGTCTCCATCTGCTTAGCACTGCCTGCTGTGTGAGTCGTGGAGCCCATGCTCCCTGCTCACCCATCCAGGTAGCCCGTGAAAATCAGTGTGATGACACACTAGTAGCCTGATGTTGCAGGGATAGTAAGTTCTGGCCCTTCTCTGTCATCCCTGCAACACTGCAGGCATGTGGTACCCTGGTCCGGTGAGGTTTACACTGCCCAGATGAAGTGTAGCTGACTGCAGACAGTGCGGGGCAGCAGCAATTAAAACCCATTGGTGAAGACGACTGAATTCTCCAGACTTGTTAGCACAGTTCCCCAACCACCTCTGCCTTCCCGCTGCGCATTGGTGAGGGAAGAGCAAAGGCTCAAGTGTTGAACAGCCTTGCTTACGTCCTGTCCTCCTTTTCCTGCTGTCCTGATGTTCTTGCCATCTCTTCTGTATCCTAGGGGGTGGATCAGCCCTACTGCCTGCTCCCATCCCTCCCATCCTCCTCAAAGAGAAGGAGAAACTCACAAAGATGCTGGCTTCCCGAGGAGCTGCCATACAGGAGCTGAATATTGTCCGGAAGACTCTGTCCTTGCTGAAGGGTGGCGGGCTGGCCCGGCTCGCATATCCTGCACGGGTAACTGAGGGGAAGCTCCTACTTGCTCAGAGATCACCCATCTGCCCTCAAAATAGGGGTTTAATCAACTGACGTAAGCGTGCTTGCAGGGGTTTTTCCCCCTGACTGAACAACCTTTGCACACTGTTTTGGGACTCTGTGGCTCAGATTTCATTGAGGACCCAAACTCTCAGGGAGACAGAGGTGGAGAAGGGCAAATTCAGACTCTGCAAATGTCA
Organism: Pygoscelis adeliae; assembly: GCF_000699105.1. Taxonomy (NCBI): domain Eukaryota; kingdom Metazoa; phylum Chordata; class Aves; order Sphenisciformes; family Spheniscidae; genus Pygoscelis; species Pygoscelis adeliae. The sequence goes on along the minus strand of NW_008824547.1, from coordinate 259,640 downwards.
GCCGTCCCATCGCACCACTCTCAGCAGACCCCAGAAGTCTCAGAAGACCCTGGAAGTGCCTCACCCAGCAGGCACTTCCAATGTGCCGGTGCTCCACCACTGCGCGTTCGAGGCTGGGTCCGACCCTTGGCTCTCCTGGAGCCTGTTCTCAGCGTGTGCCATCGCTGAACCCACACTAGGTTATCAGCCTGACAGGTGCAGCATCACAAGTTACATCTTCCAATGTGATGGTCCAGCATCAAAGGACGTTGTAGATCTGTGGGTTTGAGAAGGCAAGGTGACACTCACAGGACCGTAAAACAAAAATGGGCCAAGATCTGCCTGTTTCCGTCTGCTCTGACATGGGGGTGGTGCAAGTGTAACTCAGAGCAGTGCTTATGCCAGGGCTCTTGCGTGGTCACCTGTCTCTGCCTCCCACAATAATCCGTGGGCATTTCTTTTTGTAGGTGGTGAGCCTCATCCTTTCTGATGTGATTGGTGACCCCCTGGACATCATAGCGAGTGGGCCCACTGCTGCCAGCTCCCACAGTGTCCAAGACTGCCTTCAGATACTCGCCAAATACAACCTGCTGCACCACCTGCCCAAGTCAGTGGAAACGGTCCTGTCCAGCTCTCCCACCAAGCTCACTGCTATGGAAGACTACTCCCACGTTTGCAACATCATCATCGGGTCAAACACACTGGCTTTAGACGAGGCCAAACACCAAGCCGAGGGCCTGGGCTACGCAACTCTGCTTCTGAGTGCGGCAATCTGCGGGGAAGTCAGCCGCGTCGCCACGCTGTACTGCCAGCTGATCCGGCTGGTCTGCCTGGGCTTCTCTGGCCTCGGGGAAGGGACCCTGAGTGACGAGGTGAGAGGGAATCTCCTACAGCTGGCAGCAGAGCTAGAGATCCCGGGTTTGAACCTTGCTGAGTTTCTACAGGCCCTGCGAGGATTAGGGCCTGAAAGACCAGTCTGCATCCTGGCCGGTGGAGAAACCACGGTTCAGCTTCATGGAACTGGCAAGGGAGGGAGGAACCAGGAGCTGGCCCTGCACGTGGGGCTGGGGCTGCACAGGGCACAGGCGGTGGAGACCAGCAGCCCCCTGGGGAGGTGCGAGATCGTCTTCCTCAGTGGGGGAACGGATGGGCAGGACGGGCCGACGGAGGCGGCAGGGGCCTTCTGCAGCCCAGAGCTGGTGGCTGAGGCGCTGCAAGAGGGCCTCAGTGTGGAGGCCTTTCTCAGCAACAATGACTCCTATACGTTCTTCAGCCAGTTCCAAGGTGGGCATCACCTCCTGGTGACAGGCTTGACGGGCACCAATGTCATGGACATCCAGGCCATTTTAATTAGAGCCACGGAGAGATCATGAGACATCCCTCTGCAGATACCCAGATGCATTTAATTAGGGCCGGGGGGTAAATGAAGGCATCAACACTGCAGACAAATGTAAACTACTTAAATTAGGGCTCACTGTCGAGGGTGCTAATATCTTTGACAGAAAGAATCCACTAATTAGACACATGAGTGGATGTCCACAGCAAAAGCAAGCACTTGTAATTGGGATCAGAGGAAGGTAGGAGGTCACATTACAGACACGGAGGCCGGATTTAACACTTCTGCTGAGAGCTGCCACTCTTGTGACTGCTTCAACTCTAGTTAAAAGATGCGGGGAAATTGAGGCCATGGTGGGGCTGCCAGGGAGAGCCCTTGCTGTGGCTGTTGCACCTCCAGTGCGCCCAGCTGAAGAACAGCTCATCGGGGGGGGCTTTTGCAGGTTCACAGAAGTGCATTACAGCGTCTGAAGGATGTAAAAGCAATAGCAAGGCCTGCCCAGCTGGAGGCATGGAGGTGCTGGGGGACACACTGGGAAGGGGACACCCAGCACCAGCTCCACGCACCAGCACAGTGCCCTGCAGGTCCTCCCACACCAGGGTGCCCTAGGCGACACAGGGACCCTGAGCCCAGCACGATGCACACCCAGCAGCGCGGCTAAGGAGCACGTTGGACGAGAGCAGCGTTTCGTCTTGGACGCGTGACACAAAAGCAGTGCACAGTGACACAGAGGGTGGTATACCTTCACTGTGCAGCATGAGGAAGGGGACGATTGAGGTGCAGTGGCGAGCCAGCTGAGTGGAGCCCTTCTCCTCCAGCCTTGCTGATCCCTGTTGGGAGAGTCTCCGTGGCAGCGGTGTGTATGCTATGAGCTTTCACGGTGTTGTCTTCCAACTGCCTAGAAAACAGTCGTGCATCCAGCCTGAGCCACTGACCTTTCTTCCGCGCTGAGGCAGAAGTCGTTGTCACTCTGATTAACTCGGCTAATTCTGCAGAACAAAAGGCAAGGAAACCTTCACGCTCGGCTCTCCTGACCCATGCTGCTGAGCTGATCAAAGGGCAAAGCTGCCGGAGCCGTGCTTTGACAGGGAGCCTTTCCCCTGCATGTATGAGGACGTGGTGGTTATCGCAGTTTCATCACCTACTGCAGTGCAATATGTAGGAGAGCAGAGATGAGCTGGCTTTCCCAGGATGTGGAGCCCATGGTGGGGCTGGATTTCAGAAGGGCTCTGCCTGTAGTAACAGGCACTGTGACGGTTTTGGCTGGATATTCAAAGGACTTCAGCTCAGCAGCCAGTATGACCCAACACGTCCGACTCCTTTTGAATATCTGCCTGTTTGTTACAGAGCCTAAGTGGGAGCTGAGCTCCTTTGAAAATCCAGCCCTAATTTAATAGGACACGCTTGACTCAGATTCTTTCCAGACAGACCTACTCCATGTGGCTGATCTCGTCTCGTGACATAAATACACCATCCTGCCAACACTGTGAGTCGTGGTGTCTCACTGAACAATCATTCTGTGCCCCGCTCCAAGATGGATCGGAGGGTGGATTTTTGAGGAGGATGCGACACCTCCTGCTTTGGTTTCGAAGCCAGTATCTAACAAGCAGGGATATCAGCAGGACCCTCACGGGGCCTGGTATCAATGCCAGGCTGGTAGCTGGACTGTCTGGGCCACAGCCCAGGCATAGCGTCAAGGCACAAGCCTGGGGATTTCAAAACCCCGGTCTTACCCTGGCGGTTTAAACTCGTCCACGCATCTCATTTGTCCTCCGAGTCTGAAGGTCTTCTGTAACATGCCTGAACTTGCTCGCACTGGCAAACAGCTTTGAGATCTGCTGGGGAAAACCTGCCAAGCGTTATAAAGCTCGCTGTGCCCCCGTAATGTCAGGTGGTGGTTGCACAGGAGAAGCTGCTTTGTGCCGTGCATTTTTCTCCGGAGGTCGCCAGCAGGTTGCTGGCAGGTCGCCTCCTCCGTGCCCAGCATGCCAGCACCGCGGGGGCACTAACGCGCAGTGATACAGTCAAAAAGTATGGGCTGCGGCCAGGAGAACTCGCTAAAGCTGGCTCCAAAATGTAGTTAATGCTTCCTGTCCAATTCTGCTCCAGTGAAATCCAGAGTGACTCCGGTTTCGGGCTGGGGTGCCTGGCAGAAGGGTCCCTGGCATCTTCAGCAGCAGGTCTGGCACGCCAGCCTGGGCACGCTGTCACAGGCCCCCCGTACCCCTGCAGCCCTGCCACATTGCTGAGCACCCTGCTAGTCCTTGGAGCTGCTGCTTGCGCCGCGTCATGGCCAAGTTCAGAAGACCTTGGGCTAGCGCTCGCCAGCTTCTCCTGGGAAATGCCTACGTGTACCCTGAGCGGTGTCCTTGCTTTCTAAACAGTGGCTTTTCACTAACGATTAAAAAGAGTTTGTGTGGGGGAGAAGAGAAGGCTAATAAAAGGTTTGTTGAAAGGATGGAGCTGTTTGAAGTGCATTTCACATCTACATTTGCTCGGCCTCCATATACGGTTTTTGTTCTTGTCCCTTCTTTTCTAATGAGATAACAGGACAGGGGGAGGTTGGCCAAGGACACCCAGGTTACAGAAACACTCTTCTGATGCTTCTACCTGGATAGATCGAAGCTCCGTTTCTGAGGGATTGCTTGGGTGGACCTTATACATCTCCTGCCTAGGGAGGAAAGGAGCTTTGGAGCGTGTGCACCCCTTACAAACAAGGCATCATTTTATTCCTCTGGACAATGCTCAGCACAGAATTGCCTCTTACTGCTCCAGCCCGGAGCCAGCTCCCTCTGACCTGCAGTCCCTTCGCGGACAGCAAAAGACCCCACGCATGAACCAGCATACATTTGGGCCGCGCTGGTCGGGTTTTGCAAGGATTTGTGAGATAACAGTTGCATCTAAAGACGCAACAGCATTCCTTACCTGCGAAGTAACGATTTGCCTCTGGGCTGTCGGAGCCTGCCAGGAGCGATGACTTCCCTGTCGGGAACTTGAGTGAGTCACAGCAGCCGAGCAGGGCTTTGCAGCTTGCCCGCGCTGTCCTGGATGGGATATTAGCATCATGTGAGCGTACCCGGGCAAGTGAAGAAACCCGGAGGGCGACTGTGGTCACACCAAGTGATCCCAGCCTGCGGGGCCATGCTGGGCCCAGCTCTGCGCCATCCTGGCTCTGGCATGCTTGCGCCTAAGGAGACAAGTCACAGAAGGAGCGAGGACAATAAAAGCTGCTTGGTTTTGACGCTCCCAGATCCCTTCCCTTTTTACCGGAAAAGCAAAACTCTTTCTACACCAGCCAGCCTCCAGGAAGGAGGGAGATGGGTGGAGATGGCCAACAGCTCCCTGGCCACGTCCCCGTACATGGGCAGGGGACACAGGGACAGCCGTTGGGAACAGCACGCCCAGCCGCTGGGCAGGGAGCGGGCAAGCAGAGCCTGGGTACGGTCGGGGTTGATTTGCTCTCCTAAGCGGGCTGCTTGTAGCCAAACAGTGCTAATGGCCGGGAGAAGTAACTGCGTTATTAACAGTGCGAGCTTTTGGCAGTAAATTAAAAATCTTGGCTGCCGCCCTTGGCTCTGCTCTTGCCTCTTAGGAGACATTAATATCACAGCTCCCCAGCATTCCCATTATCACTTCATTAAGGATCCAATAATGATAAATGTGGATGGTTTTATTTTGCACGGAGCCTGATTAATGGCTAATATTTCACTAGGTGTTAATGGGCCCCTTCCTTTATGGAGGGATCGGAAGGGGCTGCCTTTCATCTCCACAAGCCAGGTAATTTTCACTGTTTTTGCTAATGTGACAGATTTAACACAAACCTTGAAAGAGCGGCTGAGGCCTC
>NW_008824547.1:249520-254426 GCF_000699105.1 Pygoscelis adeliae | reverse complement strand
ATTCCCCAGCTCCTTTCTCCTCCTCTTCCTCCTCCTCCCCCGTCCTGCTGGCAGTACCTCCTTCCAGCGCCTGCACCCAGATGCTGCCAGAGGCTGTTGCCCGTCTCCTGCGATAGTGGGGGGCAAAAGCAAAGCAGGGGTCTCCCCAGGGGTGATCCTACCAGCGCAGCCACCGGGGCTCTCCGCAGCAGATGTGGTGCAGTATCAGGCCTGCCTTTGCAAGGGGGTGCAATGCAAGGAGCGAGCTTGTGCTGGCCTCACCCCAAAGCAGCTTGGCACCCCTCACCTGCCCCCCGAGAGGGCTGGGGAGCCCAGGATGCCCGACAGAGCCTGGGCTGAGGCCAGCGGCCCTCTTTCAGCACCCCAGGAGATAGCTTTGGTGACTCCTCTGAGGCCGGCTCCCATGGCACAGGGGCTGTTCTCCGCCGTAGGACCCCGGCGTATTGCACGGCTTCAATCCCTATATGAAGTGGGATGTATAATCACATAGGAATAAAAAGCCATACAAGACGGCAGGCTATGAGTTGCTCCATGCGACAGGCCAGTCTCTCTGCAGTGGCTGCCACGGCCACCGCTGGGATGGGGCTGGGCCCTGGGGAGCCCCCAGGAGCACCCCCCGCCCCTGTGTGGGGTCTGGGGGGAGACAGAGGAGCCCTGCATCAAACAGAGAAGAGAGGCGATGTTTCAGCCAGGAGAAAGCATGGGAGGCCCCAGAGCCGCTGGAGAGGGAGCCCTGCGGAGTGTCAGCACTTGCTCCCAGCTCTCCCAGCTAACGGGGGCCTCCCACCCTAGGCCCCCCCTTGGAGCCGAGACAAGACTTGCCCTGTGGTACACCCAGACCTCCTGTCTGTCCATCCCCGTCCTGGAGCATCACCCTCCAGGGGCTGCCTCCAGCCTGGGGACCCTCTGCTTGCACCACTGTCATCCCCAGGGCTTTATCGGCCCCACCAAGGCAATGGGTTCCCGCAACCCCCAGCACCATTGCAAACACTTGCTGGGGGGAGAAAAAAGAAGCAGCCACCTCCCTGTGGCAGTGGGAGCATCCTCCGCCATTTGACCGAGAAGAGGAGAGCCCGGCGGGTGGAGCAAGCAGTCGCAGGGAGCTGTCAGCGCCCGACTGTCAGAGCACAAATCCCCTGGCAGCCCATTAGGAGCAGCTCCTGGCTGCCTGCAGGAGCTCTTGACAGGGGGCCAGGCACTGGTGCAAACGAGCACAGATCCTCCACTAAGAAGTTGGATGTGGGTGGAATGAAACCGGGGAGCTATTGCCCCGGTGAACACTTACCGAGCGGCACCAGCACGGCTGCTGCGGGCAGCCCCATGTGCTGGGGTGGGGGGGGTGACTAGAGCAGGCTCTTGCGGGAGCCCACCCAAGCGATGCCAGGGATAAAGCCAAGTGGCAGCCAGCAGAAAGGGGTTTTTGTGCTGCCTCTTCTCCTCCCGCCTCGCATCCCAGCAGTGATTCTGGCATCTACAGGATGGGAGACCTGGAGCAGGACCCGTGGCAGGAGGGGACGGGCAGCGGGTGTGGGCTTGTGCAATGCAGTCTAGACACGCAACAAGAAGGGAAGAGCTTCTTTTAGCTAAAAAAGAGCAAAGCAGCGATGCACGGCCACGCTCTGCTCGCTGTGGGCACTGAAAAACCTCTTTTCACTGGCCCAAGAGACCACAGCCGATCACCAGCCTCCAGCCGAGCACTGTGGCATTGCCTTGGGCAGCACCGGAGGGCTGAGCCACCCCAGAGCCACGACCCTGGGCTCCCCGCTTAACCCACAAGGAGGAACTTCAAGCTCCAGGCTGCCTTTCCAAGCCACATGGCAGCACTGGGAAGCATCAGTACCCTTCAAAACACTCCCAGAAAACTTCCTCCATCGCCAGGGCCAGGGTTTCTCCCAAGGCTGGAGCAGCTCAGCAGGTTGGACTCTGCATGTCATCTGTCATGGGATGCTCCTGCCCAGCCAGACCCTGCACGGTGGATGGGCAGGGGTCCCCAGGTGAGGGTCCCCTAGTGTCCCCTCCCTGGGGCAGCGCAGGCAGGGGGCTGCCAGGCTCTGGGGAAGAGGGTGACATCCCTTGCAGCTGCCCCACGCTGAACAATTTGGAGCAAGGGGCCTTTTTTTGGTGCAAAACCTGGAGGGTTTGGCTTTCCACATCAGTATTTCATGAGCTCACCCACCTGCTCCAAGTGGGTGAGCTGCAAAGAGGTAAAGGTCGAGCCATGTTGCTGCTGAGTTTTGGGAGGATGGAGGGGTCATCCCCACCCTGGAGGGGGGCAGCTCTGGCTCTCCCCTGGCCAGGCTGTGCCAAGACAATTGCTGGATCAGGCATCGTGGCTCTTCAAAAAGCACAAATCCCACAGCTTGAGGGACTCAACCCAACCAAAATCCCGGCAAAACCCACATAGGAGGCAAGCGGTGGCAGCTATCGGCACAGCCGGGGGGAGGAGAAGCAGGCGAGTGACCCCACCACCGGAGCGAACCAGGCACAGCGATGGTGCTGCCGGGTCCTCGATCGCTTCTTTACCACCTCCAAACCAAATCGGCACTTAAGGGATCGTCATTTGATGATTTGCACAAAATGATGCATTTGTGAATCACTGTACCCAGGCTGGGTAAGAACACCACTGGTGCTGTATTTGGGAGTAATTACTCTCCACGAGCATGTGAATCATTAGGTATAATTGCCCTAATAAATAAAAGGGAGATAACTCCAGTCTCTAGCCTAATCTAGCGCAAGCAATTTGGGGGGCAAGCTGCGCGAAAGAAAACCAGGAGCACGAGGCAGAGAGAAAGCAAAAAGAAAAGAGCTTCAAAACCTGGATGGGCCGTTAATCCCTCCTGCAGCGATCGAAGCCGGCCAGCGGTGATGGAGACTGTCCTGCAGGTCCCCGCCAGAGTTTGGTGGCAGAGGATTTGCCATAGAGGACTCAGGTTTGGGTACAACAGGGTTTTCCCCAGGGCAGCATCCCACCAGGGGCACAACTTCTCCTGGCAAAAGTTTCTCTGCTGCAAAAATGCCATTGGGTTAAAAAAGGATTTATTTTGGGGGTGACGGGGGCAACAGTTACTCAAGTCTAACAAAACCATTTTGCTTTTCCCCTGGGAAACACTGGAATAAAAAACCCCGAACTCACCCCACTCGAAGTTGGCATTTTGAAATGAAGCAGCAATTTTCTTCTCCACTTAAAAATGTCATCACAGACTTTTGCTTAGAAAAAAAAAAAAAGCAGCCTTCCCTGAGTGACATTTTAAGGGGAAATGCTGACTTAAAACCAGAAGGAAACCCCCAACCCATGCAATGAAACGTTTCGAGCTGCAGTGAGACTCCTTGCAGGGAAAAAAAAAATGCAAGTAACTACAGATCTTTTGCGGATTTAATTTCCTGCGGGACAAACCCATTCTTGCAGGCAGCATCACTGCCCTGTCCTGGAGGAAACAGCATCCCCAATTCTGGGCAAATTTTCTCAAATGCCCTGCAAAGCAAAGCAAAAAATTGGGAGTAGAGGCTGGTTTTGTCCTCAAGGGGTGGCAGGCGAGCAGTGCTGGCTCTATGCTGTCCCCATGAGATGCCAGCACAGGAGCTGCCCCTGCCCAGCCCAAGCCGTGGGGAAGATGCCAAGGCCAGGGGATGCTGGCATCAGGGTGGGGAGCCACGGCGAGCGATAGCGGGGTTTATTCCACCTCCTCCGGGGCTCCCCACAGCCTCCACAGGGAGAAACAGGATTTAGTCTGCGACTCATGGGAATCCCTGCTTGCTCCCCAGGGAGCAAGAGGATTGTGGCTCGTCCCTTCTCTTGCAAGAGGGGCTGGGCTCTGCCTAGAGATGCTCCATGAGATGCGGCCGTGCCCTGCCGCCTCCACCTGCAGCCCTTCTGCTGGGTGGGGTTTGACCAGGAGCAATCTGTGCTTGGGCTCTCCCCGGGCCGCAGTTATTGCTGCCTGGGTTTTGGTTTTTTAATAACCCGTAATATCAGAAGCCTGCCTGGGGGAGCGGAGGGATTATTGGCAAATATCACTTCCCATTTGCCAGCCTTTGAGGGGCTTTAGCCACGTGGATTAGCCAGGACCTGAGAGAGGGACACAAACCACCGGGCTGGGACAGACCAGGGCCGAATCCTTTTAACGCAGGGCTGCAGCAAAATCCTGCAGACAGCGAGTATCCTCCATCCTCCAAAGGAGAGGGATGGGTGGGAAGGGCTGCGGAATCCTAATTAGCTCTTCGATATTAATGAACTGGCACTGAAGCAAACAAGCCGGCGACGGCGGCTGGCACACCCCCTGCCGCCGCCTCCCAGTCCCAGCACCGGGCTGCCCGCACAAGGGCCCTTGGTGGCACAGCCCCCAGGGTGGGGGACAGCCAGGGACACAGGGACCCAAGGAAACAGGGGGGACACGTGCCACCATGGGAGAGGAGCCACATAGGCTCGGGCAGGGAGGATGCAAAGCATACAGGATACAAGAACACATGGTGGGCCGTGCCGCAGTCCTGGTCCCCATCTCCACAGCTGGCACTGGGAGATGCCACCGCTTGCACAGGGACACCCACCTTGCCAGGAGCTTTCTGCAAGACCAAGACTGAGTCACTTCATCCTCAGATGAAGCCAGTAGCCCCGGGATAACCTAAAAGCCAGCAGCTGGAGACACAACGCATGCAAATAAATCCTTACACTGGACATCCGTGCCTCAATCCCTATTTAAGGGCTCCAAAAGCCTATGGGGCACCCAGCAGGCAAGACAAGAGGGAGCTGTGGGGTACAGAGCCAGGGCCCCATGCCAGAGGTGCTGGGGACATCCTGCAATATTAATTAGCACTATTAGTTATTAGATGTCACTGGGCAGGGAGGGGAAGGAGCCTCCCTCTTGCCCAGGGAGACCTGGTGACTGACAGCTCCTTTCTTGTCTCCAGG
>NW_008824547.1:248309-249413 GCF_000699105.1 Pygoscelis adeliae | reverse complement strand
GGGGGGGGGGGGGTGAAGGGGCTCCCTGCTCCTCCCCCCCAGCACCCTGGGCGCAAACCTGGGAGCCACCCACCAGCAGCTGCAGGGTGCACAACCCAGCCACAGCCCCATCGCTAGCAGAAAGCACCCAAAGAGTGTTAAAGTCCTGGCCCAGCACAGGCTACAGAGGTAAGCACTGCAAAAAGCCACCCCCAAGCTCAGGGTGATACCAAAAGCAAGCAACATGGGCAATTCTGTGCAGAGGCATCACCTCAGGCACAGCCCTTGAGCCCAGCTCACCGCTCACCTCCCACCTGCCTTTACCAGCATCACCAGCAACAAGCCCAGCCCGGGAAGACACGTGAGTCTTATCCCAGTGCCCAGTTAACTAGGCTCCACTTGCCAGCACAGACCCACTGAGCCTACAGACTACATCCCACCCCTCCTCAGCCGCTTTAACCTCTTATAAACCCTCCTGGAAAGGCAGGAATCGCTGTGTGCTGTGCTGAGCCACCAGAAGTTGATTAAGCCCTAATTAATTGCATTAAGGTCAGCCAATGTACTCTGTTAAGGAAGAAAGCCAATAATTAAACTCCACGTGGGGCATGCTTCTGCCATTAGCTCCCCAGGCTGCAGCAGCGGAGTCAGGCTCGGCAGGGTCACAGCCAGCGCCGCTCGCCAGCACATGGCGGTGGCAATCGGGGAAATAATTAAGTGCCAGGCATAAAACCATCAGCACTTTAGCGGCTAGTTGACAAAACCCACCCAGTATCATTGACAGCAGCAGGGCTGCTGGGGAAGGCTCAAGGTGGAGGGGACCGCTTGGGGACACCGGCCGTACGAGAGCATCCTTTGCGGGGAGCCCTGCGGAGGAGGCAGCCGTGTCTGGCCAGGCTAGGGCAAGAAGAGCAGCAGGGGCTGGCACGGGTCCCTGCCCAGGGAGGGAAACGCTGTGGGTGCTGACAATAGGGTTTTATGTAGCCCAGACGAGAGCACCTGCCCTGGTGCTGGGAGCTGGCCAGGGGCACCATATGGAGGGGACCTGCCCCTCGCTGCGGCGGGTCCTCTCGGGCACGGGGCCAGCCTGCCCGGGGATGCGGCCCCCAGCACAGAGCGGAGGCCCGG
>NW_008824547.1:245907-246910 GCF_000699105.1 Pygoscelis adeliae | reverse complement strand
CACAGCCCACGCAGCGGGCGCGGCGGCGCCAACACCGGCGAGCCGGAGGGGGCCCGGCTGGCGCGCCCCACGGCACGGGGCTCAGCACCTTTGCGCTCCGCTCCTGCAGAGTCCGGGTTTATTTAGTTTATCAAAACCATCGGGTGCCCGAAGCCACAACAGCATCCTCCAAAAAAAACTTCCTGGGGATGAGGCACCTGTGCGGGTGTTTTGTAGACCCTAGTGTGTACCTACCCCCTGAAACACCCCGCATGGCCTCTCTGTGCCACCCACCCCAAGCATCACTTCTTTCCTGCCTTTTAGAGCCAGCCCCGAGAGGGAGAAGGAACCAGACAGAGCAGAGGGTAGACAGAGGCACCAGACAATAAAACCATGGCTAAACCCGCGGTCCTCGACAGTCCAGCTCCGGGCTCAGCAGACCTCATCGCTCCTCTGCCCCACTCGGGGTGCCCACACCTTCCCCCGGGCACCTCGTCCCCTGGAGGTAGCACCCACGCCGGCTGCCACCCGGGGCGATCTGCAGCATCCCGTTGAAATTCTAGCTTCGGCCTCCGTAGCGGATGAAGATAAGGACAAAACTACTCCCCCGCTTATAAACAAGGGGCCAGATTCTGCCGCCAGCATCCGGCAGGCAATACCCGAACCAGCAAGGCCAAACCCGGCCACAAAGCAGCTCCGTGCGGGGACCGCAACCAGGATCCAGCAGCCTGCCCGTGGTATGGGAAGCGGGAAGCATGGATCAGTCCCAGCTTCTCCTTTTACCTAGGGCCGGCGTGAATCCCGGCGGCGCAGGAGGAGCGACGCAAAGCGAAGGCAACTTGGGGAAACAGGATCCCCTCCTGGGGACAGTATCAAAGACACATGCAAAAGGGAACATAAAAGACCGACCCCCCTGGTCCCCCATCCCCATCCCTGCTCCAGACAAAGGCAAACCTGGGCATAGCAGCGCACACGTGAAACACAAACCCCCCCTGAGACCCCAGGCTGGCCGACGCCCCCCCAG
>NW_008824547.1:242105-243629 GCF_000699105.1 Pygoscelis adeliae | reverse complement strand
CACAGGTCCCCAAAGCCGCGCACGCATGGGCACCCCTCCGTGTCCTCCAGCTGGGTACCACCACCTCTGCCTGATGCTCCCGGGCAAGGCGGCTGCCACCCACCCCCCGGGTGACGCCAGCTCAGAGGGGACATTGGGGCTGGTGTTGCGCCCCATCCACATGCATGCCTCCCCCTTTGATGCCTCACAAACAATTTGCCTCCCCCTTCATCTCCGAGGGCTGGGGCCAAGCCGGAGGAAAAAATGAAAGGGAAAGCGCAGATGGCACCCAGGCTTGGGGAGGCCAGCCCGGAGCGCTCCCCTTCATGCCAGGCAGAGAGGGCACGGCGAAAGGGGGATGTCAGGCTGCAAGACACGGACCCTGGCTTCCCTTTTGCCTGTGCCAGTCTAAGGGCAGCAACTTCATCACAAAACCACGAGGGAAGGTGGCCCTTGGGGCTGGGGCACGGCTTAAGGATGCGGGTGGTTTGGACCGATGTCCCTGCTCGGCCGCTTCCCAAAAAGCCCCTCTTTGCCCTTTCAGGGTGTCCTGCCTGCTCCCAGCCCCACGGTGCCGCCGGCTGGAGCGTGGCACAGCTGCCAGGCTCCGAGCCGCGATGGCAGAGGTGGCCCTGGGTCTGTCCCTGGAGAAGAATGGGGATGGGGAGTGCGTGGGAACTGTGTCCCACCAGCGCTGACCCCTCGGGACAGCCCCAGGCTTCACCTTCACAGCCTGGGTTCACCCAAGCTCCCCTGCCCCTCGTGTCCTTCCTCTAGCATTAATAAAGCCACTAATTAATTAATAGATTGGAGAGATGGCTCAGAAATGCCGCTTTGCAAGCAAGCTGGAAGCGCCTCAATTCGGATCACGGCAATAAGTGGGCTCAAGGAGGCAGAAGACGTTTTAATACAGGCAAATCCTTCCTGGGTCGCTTCCGAAGCCTCGTGCACACTGAGCACAGGCCTGCAAAGAAAAAAAATGCAGTAGATGAGCTGGGTTTCCCAGGAGAAAAGCCCAAAAGGGGAGCAGAGGAGCCCGGGCCGCTGTGCCGCACAGAGCCGCCTTTCGTTACACAGGGCCGGAGGCGGGGGGGAGCTGCCAGCAACACCGACACGATGCAAGAGGGGAGTTTTCAGGCTGATACCGCAACAAAGGCAGTTAAATCTAGCCAGGTAAGAGGCTTTCGAGGTTAGCTGGCCGTTCTCACAGCACAGGCTTTTTTCTTTCTTTCTGTTTTTTTCCCTTTTTTTTTTTCCCCTTTCTTTTTTTTCCTTCCTTTTCTAGGAGGAATTATTTTTGGTAATCCGTGCGTTGCTGCTCGTTGGGCGCTGGAGCAGAAGTAAGCAGGTAAGTGGCGCTTTCATCCCCAGCCTGGCTTCCCACCGCGGCCAGGACTCCAGCGAGGGGCTTTGAGCCTCAAAGGGAAGCGGCGAGGCTGGGCCAAGGCAGCTGGAGCGGCGCTAAGCTTGCGGCAGCTGGGAATTGCTTTTTTTTTTTGACTAAAAAAAAAGCAGCGGAAAGCTACCTGGAGGTGAGCAGCTTTC
>NW_008824547.1:240499-241294 GCF_000699105.1 Pygoscelis adeliae | reverse complement strand
GTGAGCGAGGGTGGCGCCCGCGTGGGGACTCGCGGCCCCTCGCTATCCCGGGGTTGTGGCCGTGACAGGGGGTGGCCACAACTCATCTCCCTGACGGAGCTCGTCATGTCATCCTTCTTCTGGTGAAAGCTCCTCAGACATCACCCCACCGAGCCCAGAAGACCCTGGGCAACGATGCCAGGGTGCGGCATCGTGTCGATCCAGCCGGTGCAACGATGCCAGGCCACGTGCTGTGCCGTGCCGGTGCCATGCAGTGCCGGTTGCTTCCTGCAGCTGCACGCCGGCACCCCGCTCCGGTTAATGGTGCAACGAGAGCACCCCACCACGCTGAGCTGTTCGGTACCCTGCCTGGGGACCTCGCACCCTGCCTCAGCATGGCACGAAGGCAACGGAGGATCCCTCTTCCTCCCCATCCTCGTCCTTGTCCTCCTCCTCCTCTCCCCCCGCCCAGCCAGCATCCGCCACAACAAGATTAAACCAATTGCACCGTTATTTGTTTCATATTTAATAAGGGCTTGAGGAGCAGATCTCCCAGCAAGCCCCTGCTATCAATCAAACCCGCACAGAGTCCCTCTTCGCACCCGCCTTTCCAAGAAGAAAGAAAACAAAATTGGACTAATTTATTATTCATTCGTTCATTAAGTCCGTATTAACCAGATGTATTATAAAGGAAAACAGGATTGCGCCTTTTGATCAGCGAAGTCTCCGCTCATGAATATCCATGAGGCTCCCCCCCGACCCCGGCACCTCTCCCGTGTGCAGAGCGAGCCGACGGCGGGGGCCGGAGGGGGGTGG
>NW_008824547.1:233962-234703 GCF_000699105.1 Pygoscelis adeliae | reverse complement strand
CACCGCTGGGTGGTGCAGGGTGCTGGCACCCACCCGGAGGCAGAGAACAGGCTGCACCCACCACCTCCTCCTGCCTGGAAAGGTCGGGGGGATGGGGACAGCCCTGGCACGGGGGGGGGGGGCAGAGAGGTGACCTTGTGGTTTAAGCTGGGCCTGGGCACTGCTTTGGGTGGCACCCGCTGCCTGGCCCCTCCTGGCAGGGCAGAGGGGCGCTTGGAGTGGGAAAGCCACCCATGATACCCATGTCCATTGCCCCCCCAGGGAGCCCAGCACCCTTGCGTGAGTAGAGACTGGTGCTGTGGTCCTAGGGCAGGAGGATGCTCCCATCGCTGGCTCTGCAGGGAGCCTGGGCAGTTCAGGCATCTCGGTGGGATATTTTGGGGATGGACCAGGATGGAGCCCAGACCTTGAAGCCTGTTGGAGGCCAGGAGGCTGTTTCTGAAGGTATCTGTGTCCCTGGAAACCTGCACGCCATCCCCGGTCCTCCCCGGGAAAACACCCTGGGCCGGGGTGGGCTTCGCCCTGGGCGGCCGCCTTCCCGTGCTTCGGCCGGGTGGAGGATGTGCCAGTGGCCCGTGACTCAACACCTTCTCCCGGCGCTTTGCATCAGCAGGTGGGATGTGAAATGAACCCAAAGGCTGTAATGAGCCGTGCCGGCGGACCCAGCGCCGGCTCAGCGAGCTGTGCTGCCGCGTGGGGACTCGCGGCCCCTCACTATCCCGGGGCTGTGGCCGGGAGCGG
>NW_008824547.1:231886-232674 GCF_000699105.1 Pygoscelis adeliae | reverse complement strand
AGCTCACGGCGGCGCACGCCCGAGCGAGCCAGCAGCATCTCGGGCAGTGGCAGAGTGCAGGAGAGCCACGTCCCAGCCCAGCGGGGTGGTGGATCCCGGCCATGCCCAGGAGGTGCTGCACCCTGCGGCAGCAATGGGCGCACACTGAGAGATGCCAGGCGGCACATCCGCACGGATGTCCGTGCACCCATGCGGTCCAGCCAGACCCGAAAATAGGTTGATTTAAAAAATGCATCACTTTGAAGTTATGTAAATGAAAGGCAGCGGCAAACAGAGCACACTGGCAAAAGGTTTCCTTTTTTTTTCTTTTTTTCCTCCTCGCCAGCTTCCTCTGGTTAAAATTGGGTTGCAATTCATTAATAAAGGAACAGTTGTACTGAATAAGCTCCCGTGCTTAAATCAGGACAGAGAAGCGTAATTAACCCAGCTCCAGTCTGATGTGATGGAAGAGGAAAATGCTCTTCTGTTTTGGTCCCTTCTCTTAAAAGCCCGCCACGTTCTCCTCCCCTCTTGGGAACGGAGTCGAGCTTCTTATTTAAAAATGAAGCTTGCAGCCTGGTGGAGCGGGTTCATGTATATATATAAAAGCTGTCATGATGATATTTTATTCATACCCCTCTTCCCCTTCCCTTTGCTTGGAAAATCCAGGAGCAGCCAGCAGGCAGCTTGGAGAGAGAGACAGTAAGAATCCCCTTTTAAAAATAAATTACAGATGCAAGTCACATTAGTTGAAGCCCCACGAGGCGGCAGATTCCCGAGCACTGGGGCTGGCACCAGTGCTCGGCCAG
>NW_008824547.1:231473-231857 GCF_000699105.1 Pygoscelis adeliae | reverse complement strand
CCCTGGGGAGCAGGAGGCCACAGCGGGTGGCTTTGGCACCGGGGTTATGCCACTGATTTATGCAAGCTGAGGACGTGGCCTCGCTTCTCTAATTGGAGCTAGCGCCTAAATTACAGCCTAATTACAGATGGGGCCAGAAGGAGCTCCCACTGGCGGGTCCCACGGCAGGATTCAGCCCACCATCCCCAGCTCGAGGCACGGGGGCTCCTTCTCCACAGTTATTTTTGGGGCTGAATTTGCCACCTTCCCCGCAGCAGTTTGTCTGGGCGAGCTAGACACCGTCCGGCCACCGTGGAGCTGGCACGCCACTCTGCATGTTGATGCAGCCTCCCTGCGGCTCGGCGCCGCTCTGCCCCACCTTCGTCCCCCCTTCCCCCCGCCGCC
>NW_008824547.1:228187-230834 GCF_000699105.1 Pygoscelis adeliae | reverse complement strand
TTGCTCCGTGGTTGTGCTGTCCGTTCCTCCCCCCCCCCCCCCCCCCCCATTTCCGAGACTGCAGTAGTTTTATTATCCGGGTTGATTCCCAGTGCACCACGGGGGATGCTGGACCCTGCCGTGCCGTGAACCCATCATACGCCCCGCGAGCGGCCAGGCTGGCACCGCTGGGTACCAGCGTGGAGGAGCAGGAGCATCCCTGGGGCTCGTTCTCCCCTGCCATGCACCAGCGAGCCTGGAAATCCCTGGCGGGGCAAGCTGGGACCCCGGGGCTGGAGGAGGTGTGGGGTGATGCTGGCTGGCCTTTTTGTAGCAGAGATGCTTCTGGTGAGCAGGAAAAAAAGAGAAATCAGTGTTTGTTTCTTTTGGAGAAGATTGCTCTCTGCGCGCTCCTTGTATTTAGTTATTATTAAAGGGTTGTTTTGCTGTCAGTGAAAGCCTGCAATTATGGGCTCTCTTCTCTTTCTGGCTGTCACTACTATTCCCTGTGAATGCATTGCCCACAATTTTAGCATTTCTGCATTTCAATGTAAAAAAAAAAATTTTTGATATTTGGGCCGACACTTTTCACGTGCGCACGGCTGGTTTCAAACAATCCTCCAATTGTTTCCCCCCAAAAACCCATCATTTTGGGGCTCAGACTGGAGCAGGATGTAGCTGTGCACTAGCAGGGCTCATTGCTCTTTTCCCCCTCGCTTGCTCGACCTGTATACCTATAGGCAAAAAGCTCGCAGGAATCCCACCGATGCCAACACCGTGGCTGGGAAGCCAACGCCACCTCGCACCCTGCTCCCACAAGCACTGCTGGGGAAAAAAAATACACTATTTTCATTGAAGATCCTTATAAATTTCCCTTGGTCAAATAAATAACAGCTGATGGCTGGAAACACGCTTCGTGCCCTGCATCTGTCCGTGGCAGCTCTGCATCGTGCCTCCTGCGCCCTACATCCCTTCCTGGGCCCCGTGAGGCGTGGGACATCCCCAGCCAGAGCCAGCATCCCTGCGGGAGCCAGGGACGCAGCAGATGGGGCAGACCCGGCTCCGCCAGACCCCAAATCCTCAACGTGCCTGGAGGAATTCCCCTAAAGTTCATGGGAACGTGGGTCCTCTCTCCCAAACCCTCCTCCCCGGCTGTATCACTGCTAATCTAATGTGGCTAATTTTAAACGAAGCTGCCCTCCCTTGACATGCATCTCCCCGTGGCATTGAAATTAAATGTAGGCTGTAATTTGGCATTTGAGAAGAGAAAGGGATGGTGGCCCTAAGGGAAAAGATAACAGCTTGGCTGTTTGTGTTAAATAGCTGTCTGCGAGCTTCAAACTGCAGCCGGAGATTCAGCTCGCCGGCGGGCAGGCTGCCAGGCGCCGGCCTGCTTTTTGGCTACAGCTCCTTTGCAGCAGGAAGCTCGGCAGGGGGGATCTCAGCCCTGACCCCCCCCACCGCATCTCACAGGGCATTTGCTTTTTGCCCACCCTCCATGGCTTCTGCTAAAACTGTCTCGCGGGCTCCTTGCTCTGGCGAGGGTGGGTGTCCAGGGAGCACGGCCTCAGGGCAAGCACCAGGGATGGACGCACAGCCCTGGGGAAGGAGGAGCGTGCTCCTCCGGGGCACCCAGAAACCTGGCGTGGGGCAACACAGCCTGGCAGGGACATCCCCATTCCACGGCGCGCACCGCGCGTTGCACGGTGCGTGCTGCCCGTTGCGTGGTGAGGGCAGCCCATCAGGGATGTCCCCATTGCACCTTGCACGTCGCGTGTCTCACAATGCGCCTCGCGCTTTGCGTGGTGGTGGCAGCCCACCAGGGACACCCCTGTTGCACATTGCACGCTGCACATTGCCTGATGGGGGCAGCCCAGCAGGGACGTCCCCACTGCATGTTGCACCTTGCACATTGCACCTTACGCCTTGCATGGCGGGGGCAGCCCGGCAGGGATGTTCCCGTTGCCCATTACACGTTGCACAGTGGGCGCCGCGCAGCTGGAGAGGAGGGACACACGGGGTGACACGGGGTGGGAGCACCTTGGGTGGCACTGTCCCTTGTGCCAGGCCCGGGGACAGCACCAGGCGAAGGTAAAGGCTGATGTTGCACTGAGCAGGGAGGAGCTGCCACCAAAGCTTGAACTCTGCTTGCTACGGGTAGCGTAACCTCAGCCGCCGCCAAATGCCGCACCGGCGTGGACTTGCAGCCGGCGATGCTGGGATTTGGCCTTGACATGACACAGAAGTCTCTAGAGTGGCTCCAGCCCCCAGCGCTCCTCGCAGAGGAAAGCTGCCTGGCACCCGAGGACTTTGGTCTAAGTAAAACTTTGCTTTGCTCAAATCAAATGTTTCTCTTGGCCTGAAATAAAAATTAATTCTAATTTCAAGCTCAGTTTTTTTTATTTTAATGGATGTTGTTAATAAAAGGGAGACTTTGAGACAGTCATTTCCAGCAGCGGAACATGCCTGTTTTGGGGGCAGTTTGTTTTAAACCGGACAACTTTGCCAAGCTGGTGGGAATTTGCCTGTGCTCCCTTTGCACAAGGTTCCCCTCTGGCTGGGGAGTGCCTGCCTGAGGCAGGGACCCCCACCCCCAAAACACCTTTGCAGGGGACACCGCGGCAGGTAGGGGCTGGCAATGCGTGGGGAAGAGGCAAACGTCCCCGCG
>NW_008824547.1:227032-228098 GCF_000699105.1 Pygoscelis adeliae | reverse complement strand
ACACCCACCCCACCCACCACCCACCTCCATCCCTCTGCCCTCCTCTTCCTTGCCCGCACTCAGCTGCCATTTCCCAGGAGCCACTCGCCCCTCCCAGCCCTTTGTACCGCTCGCCTCCATCCTCCCCTTTGTTTAGCATTTTAATTATTTTAATTACCTTGTTTGCCAGCTTATCGCAGCGCTCAAACCCATCTGCGTGTGCGCAGGCAGACACACAGACTTTTATCTCCAGCCCGCCGTCAGCCCGATTAGCATTTTTTGCTCCGGCGTTTGGTGGAGGAAAGGAGAAATTAGCATTTCTGCCTCGGCCGGTGGGGCAGGCATCGCCACCATCCCTCGCCTCGCGGGGTCACTTCTTTCTTCCCAGAAGAATGGGACTAATTTATCTCACCCCCCCTTGTATCCATTTCAAATGAGAGATTAAAGAAATAACAAACATAAAGCCCAAGTGGGGGGCGATGCCTGCACCCTGCCGTGGGGTTTTCCCTCCCCGGGGAGGCGGCGGTGCCCAGGTGAGATGGGTGCCATCCGTGGGGAGCACTGTTGGGTCGCCAGGAGCAAGGTGTCTTCGGAAAAAAGCTTCTTTCTGTTGAATTTCAATGCCAGAATGCTGCTTGGTGGGGGAGGTGGGGGTCAAAGGCGGGGATGCCAGACCTGACAGTGAGCGGGGGGGGATGGGAACGCGGGCGGGGGCTTCAGCCGCTGGTTAAAACATTCACATTGCTACAGCTGTGGGTGCTTTTTGGGTGGGCTGCACGGCTGGAGCCCCCCGCTCTCCTTCAGGGACAAATGACAGATTTCACCACTGGAAACACTTTTCCAGCATCCTCTTAGCGCTGCTTAAATGCCTCTCCCAGAGAGACCCGGCCACCAATAAATCTGTATCAGCTCACCTTCAAACGCACTTCGGTGCTCTATTTTCTCTCCACAACAACAAAATAACAGCCCAATTTTGGAAATGGCTGCCAGCCCCCTCGGCGAGGCTCCCCTGAGCGACCCGAGACCCCCTTTTCCTGCAGTAAAGCATTGTTATAAGTGCGCCGTGAGCCGCCCCCGGAGGACCTGC
>NW_008824547.1:225164-226973 GCF_000699105.1 Pygoscelis adeliae | reverse complement strand
CTGGGTGGGCTGCGGTCCCTCGGGGGAGGCTGGGGTGCCCGGGGGGCTGATGGGTGCCCAGCTGTGCCATAGTGTGAGCAGGGTGGAAAACGTCCTGTGGAGTGGGGCTGGGGAGCCAGGAGCCCCACCTCGGACAGGACATCAATGGGGCCAGGACACCCCCTGGGGACAGGATGTTCTGTGGGGACAGAAAACCCTTCAGAGGGAGGATCCCCATCCAGGGAAGGATGACCCTTGGGGACAGGATGTCCCTTGGGGACAGGACCCCTGTCCATGACAGGACATCCCTCAGGGAGAGGATCCCCCCTTCCAGGACAGGATGCCCCTTAGGGACAAGACCCCCATGCAGGACAGGTTGTCCCCTGGGGACAGAAATCCTCTTGGGGCAAGGACACCTCTCGGGGAGAGGATGCCCATGCAGGACATAATGTCCCTTGGGGACAGGACCCCCATCCAGGACAGGATGTCCCCTGGGGACAGAAATCCCCTTGAGGCAAGGACACCCCTTGGGGACATGATGCCCCTGGGGGACAGGCCAGCCCCTTTGCTGCCAGGGGGTGCTGGGCAGCCCCACCAGCGACCCTCAGAGCCCTCCCCGCTCCTGCCCCCTGCTTCTAAACACTGCTTTAAACACTCGACACACTTTAATGTGTGAATAAAGGGCCTTGCGCTTCTGATTCGAGTAATCGGGGAGAACAGAGTGAATTAACCAAATTCCGTATCAGGAGAAACCTCCCGAAAGCCTGCATGCCTTCCCTGCACCCAGCAAAATCTTTTAAGACCCAGGAAAGGCAATAAAGACCAATTTATTGGTCCTAAACCCTTTAAATAAACAAGCCGGAGGCGCAAAAGCATCTGTCAGCCTGGAGAGGCTTGAGGGAGGCGAGCAGGAGGTCCCGTGGGATGGGGTGCAGGGACAGTGGCCCCAGCAGCTGGGGACCCACCGCGGCTCCGCACCGCAGCCTGCACCGGGAAAGCAACAGGCCAGTGTTTTGCCGAGGTTTGGGCAGTGATAACTTAACGAGGAAGAAATTAGAAATAGAAACCTTATTAAAATAGCGTTAGGACATCACCCCACCGAACCGATGGGCTGAGGAGCGATGGAAGGTGTAGGGACAAAACCCAAGGGAAGGTCATAACTGACACGGCACCGTTCATTGAATCTGCTTGGGTGAGGAGGAGGAAGGTGAGGAGGAAGGGCTGCCCTACCGCCTCGGCGCAGCCTGGTGCCACTTGCTAGCAAGGGCAGGCTTGGCTGTGCGGTGGCGGTGGTGGCAGGGCAGGTGAGAGAAGAGCACCAGCAGCAAGGTGTCCAGGTGTGCCGTGCCGTGCCGTGCTGTGGGGAACAGCCACTCCATTCACAAGCACGTCACGAGCTCGACTGCTCTGCCGCTGCTGGAAAGCACAGCGAATTTGATCTATAATTTACAGAGATGTCCGTCTGGGGAGCGGCTCGACGAACCTGGCAGAGCGGCACTGCCCTCTTGGCTCTCGCTCTTCCTTTAATTTAAAAAATCTTTACATCGAGGGACAGTATCAATAAGGACCAGTGACAGGTGCCATCACCTCCCTACCCTCCCACCGCCACCCCCTTTGGCTTGCCACAGCGGGTCCCCACACCCCGCTTTTAGCCTCCCCGGGACATGGTTCAGAGATGCTGGCTCCTGCATCTTTAACTCAGGCTGTCAGGACATGCTTTCTTAGGAAGCCCCCGGGAGAGATGCTGCATCTACTAGGGCCAGGCCGGATGATGCTGGTTTCTGTGGAAACGGCAGGGCCGGATCCAGGGACCGCAGCATCCTCCCTGCA
>NW_008824547.1:199444-225019 GCF_000699105.1 Pygoscelis adeliae | reverse complement strand
CAATGGGCCATCCCTGTCCCCAGCCTGCTCCAGTCCCATCTTCCCCGGGGACCAGCGGGGTCACCCTGTCCCACCCCACCCATGTTGTGCGTGGGGTGTTTCCTCGCACAGGCCTCTCTGGGATGGGAGGGGATGTGCTGGACCTCAGCCACCACCTCTCCTCCCCAGCCACCTGGGGGGCTGGATCCAGCCATCCCATCGGGCATCGCATGGCACAGCCTGGCACCTCCAGGCCATCATGCCCCCAGGAAAGCCTTTTGCACAGGCGCCAAGATTTCACCCACCCGGTGCACCGCCACAGGCTCTCCTAAAGGTCACCCAGACCTGGGGGAGGTGGGACACAGTGACAAGCCACACAGGGTCTTCCCGTGAGCGTAGCCAAACCCCACCGCTTGCCAGGCAGGTGCCCGCTGGGTGCCAGGCTCCCACCCATCCCAGGCTCATCCTCGCTCCGCTCACGGGCAGCTCAGCTCGTTAGGGATGCCGAGATGATGGAGTATCCTGCCGGAGCAGAGGAAGCCAGGCAAAACCTCTCCATCCATCAGGGCCCCCACTTTCTGCCAAGCACATTAGGGGATAATTAAGTAAAAATAGGCCTTCCGACCAGTGTAGCTCATTAAGGGCTAATTAAGTTAATTAGTGCCAGGTGTGGATTGCAGCGCTTGCGCGTGTGGCTGTTGTTTGCTGTAATTGCATTTTCTCAGCAGCTTCCTCCGCCAGGCTGGAGCGCAGCCAACAAGGAAGGTATTCAGTGCCCTGCTGTTGGTGCAACACGGAGCGGCTGATGGGCACCGAACATGGCACCGCACCGCGAGCAATTAACCCTTCTCTCCCCGTGCCCCCCGGGTCCTCCCACCCCAAAGCCAAGGCTTGGCCGCGGGGCAGCGTGCGCAGCCCCTGCCCATCCCTCTTGGTGTGATCCTCCTGCCTGCACGCAGGGGAGGGACGAGAGCGTCTACCACGGTGGTCCCCAAAAGCATCCAGGAAGGCAGCAGGCAACATCTCCCCAGGGCCCAGCAGGGTCACCAGGACCGAGATCTCTGAAGGCATTTGAAGACGAATACAGGCAGGGATGAAGCAGCAGAGACAGCCGAGCACACTGGTCGTATCGGTGCTGGCAATGAAAGAGGGATGACAGAGAAAAAGAGGAGAAAGCATGAGAGGGTGAGGAGAGAGCTGGCAGGCTCTGATCTCCGCTCTCCGCACCCGGGAGCAATTAGAGGTACTCCGCCTGTGCCCCACGGAGACACTGGAAGGATGAAGATGTGACAAAGACCAGGCTATTTTTTGCTGAGGTTACTGTCACTAATAAATGGAGACTGTCCCTTGCCACATGTTCCTGCTCCTTCCAGCGTCTGGGCATTTGGCATCCTCCTCCAGTAGCAGCCTCGCTTGGAGCTGACTCGCGCTCCCTCTGGAGATGCAAGACTCGGAAACAATCCCGTGAAATATGGCTGGTAGCCAGAGAGGGGATGGAGAGGCCACACAGGCACCGGCAGCTCTCCCCCTATCCCTCTCCCCACACCATGAATCAGCCCCCACTAAGGCAGGAGCCGGGCAGAGAGCCCCATCCATAACCTGGGATGGATGCCAGGGAGCACAGCCGGCATCCCGGGGGGCTGCCTTGCCTGCACCCTCCAGCCAATGGAAAGTTATTGCTGCCTGCACCGCCATGGCAGGCGCGATGGGGAAAAGCGGGCTGGAGGGGAGGCAGGAGGAGAGCTGAGTCCTTGCATCCCCACTGTGATCTCTCAGTGCCGAGATAATTGCCTGCCAGTGACAGCTGAGGTCAGGCATGATGGATACCTCGGGAAGAGCTCCGGGCTCCAAGACCTCCCTGCAGCAACCCAGTTCAATACTGGGGTTGAGAGGCACTTTTCCCATCTCCCCCAGGCACAGGCTCTCTCTGGGTGGATCAGGGTCCAGGCAGTGATCTTTCGGGCATCCCTGCCTTCAAACCGCATGCAGCCCCATCAAACAGCCCGACGCATGGGCCGTGACCCCTGGGGAGGGATGGGGAGTAGTAGGGTACCAAGCTTGAAGCCCTGGAGCTCCTATGGGGTGTGGTGAGAGCCCCCAGTCAGGAGCAGTGCCCACCTGGGGGTCAGTGGGGCACAGATGGACCTGCTCCTGCCCTGCATCCCTCCATGACCAAAGGAGGCATTTCCACCTTCCTCTCCCCACTTCCTGCCACCCCATCCCGACGCAGCAGGGATGCCCGGAGCACCAGGCAGCCCCACTTCATCTGCCACAGGGAAGGGGCTGGGGAGGGGTTGTCCTGCGGCCCCCTCAGATGGCCGGGAGGCTGGTGGGCATGTCCTGGGGCTGGCAAGGGCTTCGTCCCTCCCTCTGCACTGGGCTTGCTGCAGTGGGGCTTTGCTTACCCGTCCCCCTGCTCCGGCAGTGGGAACAGGGCAGGGCAGGAGAGCTGCACGTTGGGCACGGAGAGGCCAGGACGAGACACGGAGCACGATGCCACCAACCTCGCACCCACGGGAGCGAGCATGTGCCCAGGCAGGCAGCAGCAGGCAAGGAAGCGGGCAGGCAGCATCCACTGAGGCAGCTCCGCAGCACCCTGGCTGCTCCTCTCCTGGAGCCGGGCGCAGAGGCTGACAGGATCATCTCAGCCGCTATCTGGGCTCACCAGCTCGTCCCTCTCCCCTTCGCCTTTTGCATAATGGATAGGCTGTGAGTAATGGGAAATGGCAGCTCAGCCGCGCTTGCTGGCAGCCCCTTAATGAAGAATATGGAAATCTCATCAGTCCAATCAGGCCAGCAAATGAAACTGCTTTCCCCCGCCGATGTGAGCAGAAGGCTAACGACCCACACTCCCCAGCTCCATCCCTCTCCCAGGAAGCCCCCTCTTCCCCTTTCCGTGTTGACAAGCGATCTGTGAACTTCATTTTTTCTGGCAAGCAGAGCCCCAGTTCATGTTCCTTGTCCCCCTTCCCTGGGCTTGGGCCAGCAGGTATTCCTGGCCTGAGCCTTCCTCTTGGTCCTGCAAGGGCTTTGCTCTCCACCCATGGTGGTGTCACCGGATGGGTAGCACCATCTGCAGGTGTCACCCATCCCCGGCTCCTGGTCCTCCCTGTGTCCTCCTGCTGTGCCTGAGCCTCCCAGCATCAACTTTGCCAAGTTGATGCAAGTCTGTGTCCCACAGTGGGGATGTGGGACACGCGTGGTCCCCCAGCCACCTGACATCACTGTGTCCATGCAGGCACTGGGGTCTCTGTCTGTTGGTCTCATGTCCAATGAGTCCCAGCACAACCAAGCTCCATGGACTTGTGCCTTCTCCTGCAGGGACACTTGCAAAGAGCTACAGCATGGAGGAACCGCTGTTTCGTCTCTCATCTCCCTTGTCCATTACCCATAGCCTTGAGCCTGGTGTAGAGAGGACAGGTCCATCTCCACTTACCTCCTGCAGCGTGCACCATCTCCAAGCAAGACCTCCGGCTGTGACACCTGCACAGTGACGCCTCCAGTTTTGCCAGAATTGGAACATCTTTCAAGAAACTATATGCCTCAGTCACGCAGGGACCACCCTGCTAGGAGCTGGAACCAGCACCCCCCTCCAAACACACCCAGATTTGGTGTCATCTGCAAACTTGATGATGTGCCTTTTGTCTCCTCCTCCCCGTAAGTGCTCTCTTGGTCCTGAGCAGCCTGGAAGCACCTCCAGTTCAGGTCCCGTGGCTTTTGCAGTTGCTCTGGGCTTCTGAGCTGTTGTCTCCGTGGAGCTGTGAAACGCTGTCCTTCAACTTGGCTACCATGGTGGCCTAGTAGTTTGGCTTGTGTATCTCGGTAGGATGTTTGGCTGAGAAAGCCTGGCCTTGTCCATAGTGGGACATAAGACATGGTCAATACTGGGATCTCAGTCGACCTCGGGATCTGTAGAAGGATGGTCGCCTTGGATAAGGACCTCAGGGATGCAGGCTCTGCCTCGGGCTCCCTGCACAGGCTGTTTGCCCAAAATCTACACCAAGACTTCATAGCTGGACTTGCCGGGTCCAAAATGTGGCTGAAAATTGGTGTTTGCACAGCACCTCGCACCAGCAGGTCCTGACCTCCACAGCAGCATCCTCTGGCCTTTGTAACGCTTCGGGCAGGGGAGAGCAGCGGCATCCTCCCCTGCATCTGTCTGCTCCATGGGCAAAGGCAGGAGGCTGGCAGGGAAATGGCCGCTCGCTGGTTTGGGGGAATGTTTAATTGCTGGCTTTCACAGCCAGCGTGTAGCTCCTAAACTGATGGTGTGCTTCAGCTGTGAATTTGCCCAGAAGCACCGAGGTGGGTATATGTTTTAATAAAATCCCAAGCTATGTATACACCCAGGGCATTCATCCACGCATAAATATATCCATAGCGTACGCTCTTTGTACAGCAGAGGATGCTAGCTCAAGGCTGGAGGAAACCATTCATTTTCATGAGTTATAAGATCATATCTGGAAACACCTCTAACAAGCCAAGATCAGTGCAGCAGCTAAGCTGGCGCTGGTCCCCAGCGCAAGCTGTTTGCACACACCAGTAATGATGTGAACGGGCTGCCGTTCAACGGGCTGATCAACATCAAACCATTGAAATTAAAGGCTGAGGAGAGGCAGAGCCATAAACATTTACTGCACACTCTGCGTATCATCAGCTGCTGATTTGGAGACAGTGGAAATGTGCAGCTGAAATAACAGGATTTATCGGAGGCCGAGATGAACTGTCCTTGACGGATGGTTGTAGAAGGGAAACAATGTGCCATCTCCAGCACAAGGCCCTTCTTAAAATAAAGCAAGGGGGGGGGGGGGGGGTGTTGCCTTTATTAACACTAATCTCTCAAAATTTTAGAGCCCACACCAGCCGTCAGACCGAACCGCATCTGAATGAGAAAGCCAGCTTGAAGATGATGCACTGGAATATCCCGGAAGACTGGAAATCAAAGTTGTGGTCTCTAAACGCCAAGTGTGTAATTTGCTGGAAAGTTGATACTGTTTCTGCTTTGTCTTGATGCATCTTCCATTTGTTTGATCCCCTTTACTTTTTTATCTCCATTCTCCAGACAGAAAAAGCAAATCTAGGAATTTCTTCAGCTCCTCTCTCTTTTCTTCCCTATTTTTTCTGTTGCTGCGGTGACACAACTCAAGTTCCTTAATAATGACACCTTTTAAACCAGAAGCACCTCCATCTCCTGCCACCCACTGAAGCAATGGATGCCCACCTTTGGCGGGGGACACACAGCTGCCCTGCTCCCCACAAACAGCAGGTTAAGGCAGGAGCCGATGGCGCTCGGAGCTCAGCACTGCTGTAATCGAATTGTCCCCTGTCACCTCGGAGCTCCCTGTAATGCTCCTCCAGCTAACAGGCTGGGAGGAGGAGAGTGCTGAGGAAAGCAGTGTCAGAAGAAAGCAGGAAGAAAATAATTTGACAGATTTGGGTGGGTTTTTTTACATTGATCTGAAAATTGAGGTTTGGATTTTTTTTTAAAAGGGAACTTTCAGATAAAATCTCTCTGTCTCTCTCTCTCTCTGCTAGAAGTGATCCCAAGGAAATATTTCCATGCAAAAGTCTCTGACTTACAGATGATCCAAGGTGTTTTATGCACATCAAAGTACCTAATATTTGAAACAGAAGACAAACCCCATTGACTTCATCAGATTTACAAACGGTTTAGCTTTGGCTGCATCAAACATCTGCCGCAGGCCCCATGGAGAAGAACCATCTTGTACCTCTGCACCTAAACCTCTCCTGGGGACCCCTGGGCATGGCTGGATGCAGAAAGGCTGCTGCTGTGACAAACTGGCCCTAATTCGCCCTCTAAAGAGGGGGGGTCAGCATTACGGCTAACACCTTGTCAACCCTCTATGGCACTGACAGGACAAACCCAGCTGGGCCAAGGCAAGAGGGAATGCAATGACGCCCCTGTCCCATCTGAGACATCCCTGACAGCCCAAAATTTAATGCAACATTCACACCTCATTGGTCTCTTTTCTACCCCCTCGACATCAGCGTCTCTGATAAAACAAGCCTCCCCAGGAGCCTCTACTGTATCTAATTTTTCTTGCTCAAATGGGTTGCAGGAGGGACTTGCTTTTGTTTCCACCAACACAAAACCGAAAAAAAACCCCAAGGCTACATCAGTATGGGACGTGGGTGGTTGGAGAAAAATGGGTTTCCTGCTGCTTTTTATGTCCTAAAGCCTATTAACTGGTACTCTGTCTCGACCACTTCTTGTTTTGCCTGACAGGTTAAGCCCACGTTGGCTTGACGAGACATTAGCGGCAGAACTTCTCTTGTGCCAACCTGCCACGATTCCCACTCCTACAATTCAGATGTCCAGTGATTAGCTGCTGTTGAAGGCAGCATCTGAAGTCGCTGCACCACATCTCCTCACTGAGACCTCGAATGGACCCCGTGGCCCTCTGAAGACTGCTGTGAACTACGTAGAAAAAAAATTGGTTTCTTCGCAATGAGGTTAGATGCAGCGAGTGACCAAGGCAGTGTGGGGGTGCAGGGGCATCTCAGCAGAGATTTGCTGCCTATTCTGCTGCTTTGGGCATTTGGCTTCTCGCTGCCCAAGTCCCTACATGCACAGAGGTCCCTGCAGCACTCCCTCCTCCCTGGGGCATCCCTGCTTCACAGACCTTCTCTCAGAAATGAAGCTGGTCATCCCACCTCTTCGTGAAGGTGAGAAGCAGCCCACAAGATATCTGAAAGGGCTGGGATGGGGTCTGGAGAGGGTCTTTTCCATAGGGCTCTGATGGTCTTGCCTTGATGCTGCGAGTCCCAAGAGCAGTGGCCACATAGTGTCCTTTCCCAGAGTGGCCTGGGGCTGTAACCTGGGGCTGGAAGATCTAGGATCAACCCCTCTGCTATGTTTTCAGGTATAGGAGCAAGTAACTTTTGACCAGCCACTTCGGGTGAAATCAATCTCCTGTGATTTCTGCTGTTTAGAGGATTAGGAGCCTAGTGCTGAACTCATCAGCTAGGCTCTTCCTATCATCAGAGGAGAGAGAGGGGCCGCTACAGAAGATGAGTCTTCCCCTGCTCAAACACATGTCCCAGGGTGAGACAAACCTTCCTTTCAGAGAAAGCCACAGATCAGATGGCCCACGTTTCCAAAGAGGAATCCCCTCTCTGGGTGTCTCTAGATAGTTATTGGGGAGCCTTTCTGCTGGGCTGTGTGGCACATGGAGGAAAAGGGATAGCTGGAAGTTGACATCCTTCTCTCTATCATTGTCCTGGCCCCTGTGCTACTACTGGGTGAATAGTCGGAGGGGAGCTCGCAGGGCCACTTACCAGATTGCACACTATGGCAGTTCTCCCTTTGTCTCAAAACCTTCCCTAACAGAACCGCTTTTCCCCCTCCCTCTTGTGCCTTAAGGATCCCTGTCTCAGCCTTTGCTCTTCCTCCTGAGCTGCTCTTGCCTCCTCCCAGCCTTCCAAGAGCCCTGTTCCCATCAGCGGTGAGAATTTTAGTCTTCATTCCTTCTTCTCGTCCAGAAGCAGGTTTCTTCTGCTGCACTTCCTAATAGAGAACTGTTTGTGAGTGCACCTGAGCCTGCTTCCTCCTACCTGCCCTGAGCCCTGCTCAGTCCCACGAGGAGGAAACATAAGAAACATGAATGCTAACGCTCCTACAAATGCAAGAAAAGGGACCTTTTCAGTGTGGCTTCACGTCTCGGGGGTTGCTCAGAAGCTGTTTTCAAGCACTTCAAATTGCACAATGAAACTTGCAGCTCTGCACCTTTTGAAAAGGAAAATGAATGCTCAGATAACCTGCCCAAAAATGAGGGGTCGGCAGGCTGGTGTGAAGGAGGTGCAGGTGATGGAGGAGCATGGAAGAGTGCCTCCAGGCATGTGATCCCTCACTGAGGCTGAATCATTAACCCTTGAAACACATACATCAAACCCAGCTCGGGGATTACGCCTGTGGGCATACTGTCATCCAGGAGGGCTCACCTTAGCAGCAGCTTTTGGAAAGACCTTGCCAAGACTGGATGACGGGAAGGAAGGGCTGCCGTGTGTTTCTGTTTGCATTGACAATTTGCCCCATTATTCATGGCTGGTGTGCATTTTGCTTCCACTTGGTTCCCAGCTTACTTTATAGCTGGGTTTTCATGCCTTCGAGGCAAGCAGCATTGAAATGGTGCCAGAGCAATAGCTCTTTGCCAAGAGCCAACTGGGTATGCCCTGGGCTTTGGATTTTGTTGGCGATAGTCCCAGGAAAAGGTGTCTGTGGTCCTCCATTGTCTGCGTTGCCTCTCCTCTCCCCTGCCCAGCTCACTAATCACTTTTTAAATCTACTAGCTGATATTTTTAAAGTAGACGTGATGGAAGAGTAGGAGTCTCAAAGACAAGTATTATGAAAACAGGTGTCCAGGTCTTTTTCCTCCATCTTCTTGCAGCGCCAACTGAAGGGAAAGGTTATGGTGTATGAGCTCACCTTTAATTAGATACCAGATACTCCAGCTGGGAGAGAGCAATACCATATAAATCCATTCAGGGCTAAAGAAAAGCTTCCACCAGTGCCTCTCACCATCCATAAGACACTCAGTGTCTCTGCCAAGAGTTGCAGGGTCTTTTCTGCTGCCAGATCAGCCAGGGCAGAGTCCCCCGGGACGGCTGAGCACTGGGGGAATGAGGACAGCCATGGGACGCTGCCCACAGCAGAAGCCACTCACTTCTCAATGGGTCCTTGCCCAGCCAAACAACACTGACTTGGGCTTTATTTTCTGTTTCTGCCCCCAGCAGAACTGAAGAAAACCCAACACCCATCCTGCCCAGCATGCCATCTCTGCCCATGCCTTTTGCTTTGCACAGTTGCCCTGAAAACAGAGCAGCGTGGGGCAGGGTACATTGGAAACAGCACTGCCTTGCCAGTACCAGGTCCTCAAAGTCTTCTGCCCAAACTGTGGACTTATTTGCCTTCTCCTAAGACACTATGAGGTCTGAAGACCAGGAAGAGAGTGATGCTATGGGGTCCACCTCTGAAACAAGCTACCTGAACCTAGGCACAGGTCTGGTCAAATCAGGCAAGAGTTTCTCCACGGGGTTTTGACTTCTGCTGGAGCTGCTCAGCAGCACAGGGGGACAAGGCGAAAGACTTGCTTGCCTTTCCTCCGCAAAGGCACAACTTGGACTGTGCCTGCATTGCTTCTTCCCTGCAACGCAGTGCTGGGAAGTTGCTGCTGCTCTCCCGGTGACTGGCACGAGGAAAGCAAACTGGCCGTCCTCCGCATTTGATATAAGGCTTTCCACAAACACCAGCTAATGGGAATTCCTCAGTGGTGTCCCTGGGAGCTTCAATATTGGATGTCAAGGCAGCCTTTTGTCTTCTCAGCAGGCAGTCGGACCTGATGTGCTTAACCCTTTCCAGCCTGAACCAGAAGGCGAGGGACTGAGTGTGGCAGGGTCTCAGAGTGGGCTGGGGGTCCTGCTCCGGCTCTGCCGTGCTTGGCTACTCCATGCCCCCGGCCTCAGCTGCACAGCACTTCTGCTCCTGCAAACGCAGTGCACGTACAGCTTCATTTTATTGGCAAGGTGCCTCGGAGGATGGCGATCCAGGAGGATTGAATGTCTTGCAGCTTGGAGCTGGCAGGCACACAGGGCATGCTAAAGGGTTTTGTTTGTGCCCGGTGAGAGCAGCTGTAGGCAGGAGTGGGTGAGCGGGGAAGTTACAAAAAGAGAAATAAGGAAACAAAAGGCGCATTGGGGCAGGGGGGGTATGTTTGCATGGGGGAGGGCAGGAATTTCTTTTCTTTGCCCGAAAGTCTAAAGTGCCTTTCTTTAGTGCCTCCGTCGCTGCATGGGGCCTTGGTCAATAACATTCCTCCCTCACCCTGCGGAAGGAGACGGGCCAAGCAAGACGCGGCTGAATGAAATTCCTCTCACCTCACCCCATAAACATCCCGAGAGTCTGGCCCCATTATGGCTGGGTACAAAAGTCTGGGTCCGAGGCCGAACAAAAGGATGGGGAAGAAAGTGCAGGTTGCCAGGGCAACGCTGTCCAGGCCGCCTGGTTTTATCAGCAAGAGGCCTGGGGTTTCTGCCTGAGTTACAGGAATCTGAGGCAATTTATTTCCACCGCAAGACAGAGGCTTTAGAGGGCAGGCACGGCGAGGCTCTGGCTTTGCTTTTGGTGTTCGCAGCAGGGCAGGTGAGGTGGGAGCAACTGGCAAGGTCTCCAGGGAAGCCGGGTACCCAGGCAGCCGGCAGCATCCCGGGTTGCACGGGGAGAAAAGCGATGCCCAGGGCATCTCCTGCAAAGGTTAACACAGGGTGGTGACCCTCTGGCAGGTCCGTCCCACCTGACCATTACAGGACGTGGGCTCTGTCCCAGCCTCCTCTGCAACACATGGAGTCCGCTCATCCCTCTGTTCAGTGAGCCCGTTCATTTCTGTTCACTGAGGATGGATTTACCCCTTTCTCCCTGCTTGGGGATCCCAGTGCCCCAGCAGGTTGGATTAAATAGAGAAAAGCTTTTCTTCAGTGGCTCGATAGAGAGGGTTTTACAATTTAATCAGGACACACTTTGTTATTTTCCTTCCTGATGAAAGCTGGTGACTCCCAGGTCTAGCGCTGTCCCCACTAGAGAGGATCTGGTCCATCCCCAGAATGCATCAAAGTTGCCTCTGACAGGTCTGGATTGCAGTGGGAAAATCTGGAACACAATGCCTGAGGGTCAGAAAAAGCAGGACTACCAGGTCCCCTGGCATGGCATTTAGCAAAGCTAATGTACGACCTTAAAGCTCCCTGAGCCCCTTAACTGAGGACTGGGTCTGAGATGTGTTGGCCTCATGTTGATGAGGAAGAGTTCGGCTATGGGAAATCCAGTTCCAACTGGATCAATGTCCTCCCCTACCAGTCTTGGTGACAAGAGAGATGGTACTCTAGAGACCTGGAAGCAGTAAGGATAACGTGGCAAGCCGAGCTGAGATAAATCTTACAAAGGGTGTTATGACACGGGGGAAAATACCATTCAGGCATCAGTTCAACATAGTAGGTCTATTGGGTGGCAAAGATATTCGTGATGTGGCCCCCAACCAGTCTGAAGGAGACAATAATGCGGGGTGTAGGGTCAACATGCAAGATAGAGAATGACAGTATAAAGACTGAATGGTATGACAAAATAGGAGACAAAAGTCAGATATGTTGATGCGCTGCAGCCAGGACAAGCAGGTATTTGTGGTTTCCAAACAAACTAATGTGCCAAACTGCAGGTGTGGTGGCAAGGTTTCCAGAGGCAGAACCTCTTGCAGAACAGAAAGAATCACACTGAAGATTGTGAAGGTAATACTCATTCTTCCTTTGTTTTATTTTTTTTACTGTGGGGCTTGGGGAGTTTGTAGGACGGGTCAGCAGCATGCAAAGACCTGGAACAAAACTCGCAGACCAGCATGGTTAAACGGCTGGAGGAAAACCAGCTCGGCATGCCACAGAAAGCATTCGGCCGAAACAGCCTGCTCATCTCAATTTATCTAGACAAATTTCTAGACAAATGCAGCAAGCTGTGCTCAATGGAGTAACAGGGAAATTACTAATTAAACTGAAGATGATGGGATTAGTGGAAGAAATAGAAGTCGGGTACAGAAGCTGTACCTCTGGACAGAAGCAGTAGCAGGCTAGAGTTCACCACTGGAGTTTCTCTGGAATCGATCCTGGGATCGATCTTGTTTATTCTCTCCATGAATGATGTTGTCATAAGAAGTGGAAGCGCTTAGGTTAAGCCAGCTGATGACGCAGAAGGGGGAGGCATTGTGAATGCAGAAGAGACAGGAGATCAAACAGAAAGCAGCAGACAACCTTGAGCGCAGAGACGCAGGAATGAGTTGAAATTCAACAGCACGAAATGCAAGACTAATCACAGGGTTGGGTTTTTTTTGTGCTAGACAGGGAGTGTGTCAGTTGGACATGACTGAGGAGGAGGTGAACTTAGTTGTAGCAGTCATGGGTGATTATGAACCACCAGTGAGCTGAAGGCACAAAAAGGCGAACAAGACCTGAGGGGCTTGGGATATTTCCAGTAGAAGCAGAAAATTATTAATAGCATTTGCAAAGTACTGACAAGACCTTGTCTAGCATCGGGTAGGAGTCCTGGGCAGGTAGGCTGAATTCACGCCAGAAGCAGTGCAGAAAAATTCTCCAAGTATGATCAAGAGACTGGAGAACCTATTTCACAAGTAAAACAAAGGCTGGAAGGAGTTATCTTCTCCATTGGTTCGCTAGCCAGGGCGGTGGAAAGAGCACATGGGAGGAAGAAAAGCTGTATAAAGTAATGGGTGATGTTGGCACAAGAATGAGTGATATCCAAGCACACCAGAAAAACTCAGTAATTAGAAAGCAAGGATCTTGACAACCCCAAAGACCCTGTGTCCCTGTGTCTCCAGCCCACCTGAAGCCACCTGTGCTCTTGCCTTCCACAGGATCTCTTTTGCGGAGCGACTGCTTGCGCCCTGCTCCTATCCCCCTCCCCGCCTTTGTGTCTGGAAACTGATCCCCACTTCAACTTTAAAGAGGGAAAAAGAAAAGGAAAGCCAGTAGACTGGGCCTTTTGTACAGCGAAGCAGATTAGGGGCCTCCCAGGGACTTGCAGCTTGTGTTCAGAAGAGGGAAGGGCTGGGAGACAGAGGGAGGGAGGGGGGGAGGAAGGGAGGGAGGGGAAATTCAGACCTTGCTTTGGTCTGCTCCTTGCAAACTCTTTTTTGTCCACCTTCCTTCCTTTTTCTCCCCCCTGCTTGACACTGTGGATCAGCATTTTGGGAACTAGGATCTTTTCAGTTCCTGCAATGGATTTAATTCCTGAAATGTGTGTTTTGTTCCCCAGCTCCCATGCTGAATCAGGAAAGCATTTGCCCAAACAAAAGCCAAATCCCCCTCCTAGGGGCAATCAGGAAAAAGGGTCCCTGCCGTGGTTTCTAGGCTGATGACAAAAGGTTCCTTGGACTATAGACAAGCAGGTTAGTGCCGCCATGGATTATAGAAACAGCTGTGGACAGCAGGGATTAGCCACCACCTGTGTGATGAAGGCTACATGGCTCCAGTCCCGGGGCCAGGAGGACACATGCCAGATGCTTTGTGCTACCTGTCTGCCCAAGCTTGACCCTCAAGGTGTGTTCCTTATTTTCAACTCATCCCCCAAAAGCAAAGTGCCTAGCCTAGGATGAGCCAGACTTGCCTAGACCCAGGTTGGGACAATCTCAGTCTCTCTTCATTTGAAATGACCAATACCCTCTTCGGTTCTGGGCTGTAGGAAATGATTTGGCACCAGTGAGCAGGCTAAGGCAGTGCCATGCCTGGGTACGGTGCTAGCACAGACCCCTCCGCTGCCCGCAGAGCTGCTCTTTGTGCAGCAGCTTGGTTAAGCAACTCCTTCCATGCTGGTGTGTGCTGCATATTCCAGGTGTCTGCCGTGGGGCAGCTGGCTTCCAGAAAGACTCTTGTCCTGCAGGGAAGCTGCTACACCTTTCTAAGTGCTCTGTAACGTCCCACCTGAGGTGTGTCCATGCAGCACCCCAGGAATCCCATCCCTTTAGCCCTCTGGGCTCAAGTTTTGTCCTCAGTAAAACAGCCATAGCGCAGACCCATCCTCTGGCAGGGGAGTTGCAAAGCTAAAATCATTAACAATTTTGAAACATTCAGCTATTTCAGCGAACTCGATTGAAAAGCTTTTTAGGGGACTAATAATCTTACCTCCCTAGCAGAGATTGAATAATGTGCAGTAAATCCTGCCTAAGGCTTTATGCACTGAACAACACAGTGGAAACGAAGTATTGGGAGACTTTTTGCTAAACATGCAATGTTTGTCCTGTGCGCAGGATGAACCGGGGTCCTCTGGAAAATAGCTCAATTGTGTAATTAACATTAAAATTAAAAAATCTCTGCAATAAAAAAAAAATTAAGGTCTGTGCAAATTACTTTGACCTAGCATTTCTCATGCTGCAACCAGATAGGTCTTTGGGCAATTTGCATGTGTATATGCATGCGTGTTTTGTTCTGTAATTTGCTAAAGATTTTTTGATTTTGGCCAAATTTGGGTATATTTCACAGGGATGGCAAGAGCTGGGAAGAACAAGAACTTCTGTTTAAACATTAAACAAAAAACTTTACCATAAAGGTGATTGAACACTGGAACTGGCTGCCCAGAGAGGTTGTGGGGTCTCCATCCTTGGAGATACTCAAAACCTGATGAGATGCGGTCCCGATCAACCTCCTCGAGCTGACTCTGCTTTGAGCCAGGCAGTTGGACTACATGGTCTCCAGAGGTTCCTGCCAACCCCAACTGTTC
Organism: Pygoscelis adeliae; assembly: GCF_000699105.1. Classification (NCBI taxonomy): domain Eukaryota; kingdom Metazoa; phylum Chordata; class Aves; order Sphenisciformes; family Spheniscidae; genus Pygoscelis; species Pygoscelis adeliae. Next base: position 210,753 of record NW_008824547.1, on the reverse strand, counting down.
TATGATTTTTAAGTAGCTGTAGAAGGTGACAGAGTAAATAAATACATATACTTCTCCCAAACTTAAGAAGTAGATGACCTATAGAGAAAACTCAGTGAAAACAATTAAGTTGAGCAAAATTCTAAGCAGCTGAAAAATCGTTCTTATGGTGGGAAATGTTGAGCAGCCCTAACTGATACTTCTGACCCTGCTGACAATGGGGTTGTCTCTCCTGTTTTAATTATCTTCTGCAAACTCTAAGGCTACTTTAGGTGTTTGGAGCTGCTATCTGCTATAATAAGATAGGCACAGCAACAGAAGCTTGAATTTTGACAGGGGATGTGAAGAAACTAGTTTTTCCAATCCTTTTCCAGAATATCTTAATTGGGTTTATTCATCATATCGGGTCAGACTGAAGACTCACCTCCCCTAGCACTGTTCCTGCTGGCAGCCATGGGTGGGTGCTTGGAGGAGAGATGGTGTGTGACCCTTCCCTCAGTCTCCTGACAACCAGCAGTTTAGGATGTCCGCAGGTTGGGAGAAGATGGTTTAGCCTCTAACCTTCAGGACATGAGGTTTGCCATGGGAACTGACCATCCAGATGCAACGGCACTGAGGCTGTGATCCCTTGTAAGCTGAGGGCAAGGTGACACCCCGCTACCCACAGAACATGAAAAGCCTCTTCGTTTTGCTTCTTCCATTCAGTCAAGGGAAAAAGACAGTGGTGGTGGCCTGAATTGTGGCATTTGTGGCTTTTTCCTGTTGCTGACAATAACGAGGGGCACCATTAGTTTCCAGGCAACTGATTTTGTGGCTTTCCAAGAGCCTCTGGCAGTGGGGTTTCTCCCTGAGGACCCTGTTTTCTTCCCTTCCCTTTGTTAGCATTACGCTTTCACCCAAATTGCACAGACCCACTCTCCTGGTTGCAGGTTTCTTGCCATCCCTTGGCTTTGATTTTCAGATCCTCACAGTTCTTTTTTGAAATATCAGCCAACATGGGCTCTCCTCATGGAAACCCCCAAAGGGGGTAGATCTGCAGGGGCAGCAACACAAAGTGAGGATGGCAGAGATTAAAGAACTGGGCTGGTGAGGTTGGCAGAAGACGACACAGTGGTAAGGTATAGCCCCACATAAGGGTATGTAAGCTTGGTGCTTCTCATAGCCTGGAGTGATTAGACTAAAGGAGAAAGACAATGAACTGGGATCAGCCCCCATCTTTGACAGGCCTTCATACCTACAAACCCACTCAAAAGAGATTTGGCTGAACTCAACTGAGTCCTCACCTCGGGTCATGGTGCTACTGCAGCAGGACCTAAGGAAAGAGACACCCATGATGCTGCTAAACGCCCCTGCTAAAATCAGGGCTATCTCACTGCTGAGCCTATGGCTTCTGAAGAGGAATAAAGCTAAAATATCAGTCTTTACCAGATAAAGCTGAATAAAGTGGGGTATTTCCAGGAACAAGGGAAATTAAATTCTCCAGACTGCATTGTAGAAGTGGTCCCCAATGTTCTCTGGTCCGAAACCACTTAGAGATGTAGATATACTTCTTTTAGCCATAGAGACTTGACTTTTGAGAACCAGAATGATGGACATTTTTTTCCTGGACCTATACTTTTTGTCTTTAAAATGTGAAATTCCAGAAGAGAAGGAGAGCTTATAGGTTTCTAGGAGCAGCAAAGATCAACTGTTTCCTAACGGAAGGCAAGCCAGGAGCCAAAGGTGACCCCAGTACAGGCATTGCCCTCACCAGTCAGGGCACAGTCCCGCAGCATCTGAACCTGGCAGGCAGAGCCAAGTGCTGGTAACAAGGGCCACAGACAGTCCCAGACAAGGTAAAATGATGAACCAGCTCCAGGGTCCATCCATGGCGTCCTGTTAGGAGCACAAGGGCCAGAGACAGAACTGGAGACAGGGCTACAACATGGGTCAAAAGTCCATCCAGGAGGCAGGGCCAGAGACGGGACTGGAGATGGATACACCTATAACGTAGCTCAGGCAAGAACTGGGGGTCCAGGTCTGAGCTTAAATGGTGCTCCTGGAGCAGAGTGGGGAACGGGTATATCCTAGGTGAAGCTGGTCAGGGCCACTAAAGCCTATCAGTGCCTTCAGGGCCCTGACCATACGAGCTTCATAGCCTTGCTGGAAGCAATAGAAATACCTTAAACCCCTACAAAACCCAAGAGGTAGATCCTGCTCATGCCTCTGCTAATAACCACTTGAATTTTTCCTGGTGCCCTCTTATGTGTCACTTGCATCTGGGAAAGGGGAGTGGAACTGGAGCCGGGAATCAGAGTGCTCAGATCAACCCCAGGGACACAGCAAACATACCAGACATGCCCAGCGTGAAATGGGATCTAACAGGGAAGAGGAGAGGGAAGGTGGAGCGGGATCCATTATTCATGAAGGCAACAGTAGCACAACACAGCCTCCATAGACCCATGCAGCATCAGATAAGGTTACTGCAGAGACAAGGGTTGGTAATGGCACGCCAAAGCTCTGCTTCTTGGGTGCAGAAAACAGAAAGGTGTTGAGCCGAGCCCTTCCCTTCCCTTCCCTTCCCTTCCCTTCCCTTCCCTTCCCTTCCCTTCCCTTCCCTTCCCTTCCCTTCCTCCTGGGGTATATGACAGCAGAAATAAGCTTCCTTGGAAAGCTCTGCTCCTGGTCCTTTGAGGAGGATTTGGGAAGTTAGAAGCCCACACAGCACAGGAAGAGGGAGAAGCAGCTCCCCACAGAGGCGGCAGACAAGTGAGATCAGGGTAGCAGAGAAGCAGAGGAAGCATGAACGCGAATCAGACAGCCACAGGCTTCCGGTCGGCCAGCCTCAGAGGATGGGGTCCAAGAACTTCGGTGCAGGCTCCTGGATGGATGTGTGAGAGCTTCCCATCTCCCTGTGTATGTTACCTTCCCCCCTTCTCCGCCTCTCACCAAGACTGATCCTGATTTCGCCAGGAAACCTATCAGGCCTTGGCACTTGTCTCAAATTACAGCATGTGTTTGCTACGGCTCTACTGTTTCTCACAAAACAATGATTCGTATTACATCTCCTAGACATCCTTCTTTTTTTCTGTTTGCTGCTTTCTCCCTTTCTTCCCCTAGCAGCCAGAGACAATGGCTCCTGTTTGGCAGGCTGGCTGCAGGACATCTCTTACATCTGGGTGGGTGAGCAGGTAGCTGTGTAATGCTGATTGTTACAGCACGGAGGATACATCCCAGCAACTGTCCCAGGGAATTAAATATCCCTGGCTGTTTGGGCAGGAGACCGGGCTCTGGCTTTGCACCGCTTGGCTTGAGAGCATCCTCAGAGTATGCCAGAGTATTTGTTACAAAGAGGAGGAGCCACCAGCTCATGGGAAAACGGAGGTTAAAAGCGCTAGATTGATTTGCAGAGAAAGGTCTGTAGCCTTTATAGCTCGTTTCCCCTGGAGTGGTGTCACCTGCAATGGTTTCTTCTTTACCAGGCTACTTAAATTGTGCATGATAAGCTAGATCTAGCCTCTCTTTCAGGTTGAAAATGGTGGCTATTATCTGCATCACTGTAGCTGCTAGAGCTTGATCAGGTCTGTGGGTAAGGAGAGGTATTGCTTCCTGGGTACTTGGTGGTGTGTGTATATATAACACAGATGTTGGGTAGGACAAACATTGAGGCATTTTGCTCAAACTGGTATGCTCCTGCTCACCTCTTGGGTCTGTTTGATGCGTAGGGGAGAGGCAAAGGGGAAGAGAATTATCTATTAAAAATACAATCAGATGTTGAATGTGAGTATGGACTATCATCCAGGGGAAAAAAATCCACCACTTTCTACAATGCTTTTGTTTTGCCTTGAACAGAATCAGACCTGAAAGCCTGGAGTTGGTAGAAAATGAAGTCTTTCCTACCCTGGGCAGCTCGTGCAAAGCAGAAGTGTGTGCAGGCATACAAAGTGAAGATGATCTCTCAGCTTAGCAGGTGAGGGGGCAGCAGCAGAGGTAAGCTCACGCTGGCAGTGTGGTGGCCCTGGGACTGCAACACATTGGTAGGGGCCACTTCGATGGACTAGAGTGCAGGCTGAATCAGGCCCTTGTGCAGAGTTCTTACTCAGCTCAGGAAGGCTTTGCAGGATCAGACCCTGTTGGTACTGCAGAAGGTGCTAATACCAAATCGGTGCATGTCATCGTCAGGCTGTGCCTGGAGGGATGTACGGCTCGAGCACGCTGGCTTGGATCATGTCCCAGGCATAGTACTGAGGCTGCCAGGCACTGCAGCCAGGAATACTTAGCGCTCACCTGGAATACGCTGCATGATTTATTTAGAAATCCTTTTTTTTTCCTTCATTGTTTTTAATTACATTCAGCTTTTCTGATATTCCTGCCGGTGGTCGGCCACATGGTTTTGCAAAAAAAATCCCGCTACCCAGCAGTGTGTGGGCCCTGTGTCTGCCTGCGAGCCAGGTCCCATCTGGCTGTAATTACTAGCTTCACATCAGCAGAAGAGTGTAATATTTAAACACAAATGTTTGATGTTTGCATAGCAAACCTCGGAATGGAAAGCTCTTGATAATCAGCCTGCAGGAGAGGAAGTGGGTCTGCTGCAGGTGAGCACCGAGGTGTATGGGTTGTAGCAAGACTTTGTGGGTTTTCATGGGAACAGAGGGAAGAGCAACACTGAGTTCAGGACCCCTGGAGGCCTTTGTGCCTTGCTCCAAGCAGAAGCTCCACACAGCCTTGGAATCCTCATTTCTTGCTTAGACAAAGAGGAGCTGCAGGCAGAGGAGCTCCAACTGCAGACTACAAGCCATGCAGAGCGGTGCAGTACGAGGCAGCTGACGCTGGCAGGGGTCTCCCACCTCCTCCCATTCAATACTTGTGAGATGGTCATCAAGACTTGCAAGATGGTAGAAGAGCTTCTGAAATCAGCAGAGGCTCCTTGCCCAGAGCAGTAGCCATCAGGATGGATAACAATGTCTGGTGGATCTCAGCAGCTCAGTGACCAGCTATCCCCCGAGAGGAGCACAGACTCTGGCATGTTCCTTGAGTACCCAAGCTCACAGAAACACAGACAGTGTATTGCACTGGCCCCTAAAAAGTAAGACTGAGAGCGCAGCAGGTGTTAGCTACTACAGGGTGGACCTTATCTCCCCCAGAGAAGGTGGCTGATGGTGAGCCCCAGCCCTTCCAAGGGGCCTCCCCCTACCCGCAGGGGACCCAGTCTGATCTCCCCTGTGTGTGAGACTTTGCCTCTCCACCCTTCACTGCGCATCCTTTGGGGAAGGAAAACGACAAGCTCGTACTTCACCCTGCTCCGAGTGGGACGACAAGTAAGAAAACAGTTTCATCTGTTCCCAGGCACGTCTGGAAGGTGACAGAGACGTATGCTGTCTGCAGCATCCTCCTTTTAGCATTAAGGTCCGAGGACGACCTGGCACACCCAGCCAAATGACAGTCCTGGAGCTGCTGTTCTGTGCGCCACCTCCTGTAGGGTCAATGGCACCCTCGGCTTGCTTTCCTGGTGGAGAAGAAAAGGCACACCTGGAGATGGCTTTCATTCATGATGCCATCGTGCGGCTAGTGGCTTTCTCTTCCTGAGCTTGTCCAGCCAGGGCTCAACCTGTTACAACTTGTCACTTTATATCAGCAGGAGGCTAGAGCAGATGTAGGATAACAAATGCCTCCTCACTGCCTCAGGGGGTTTCGGGGCCTCTTCTCTGCAGCTTGTGCACCCAAGGCGAGCCAGCCCTACTGTCGTCACTGCCTCTGAGAAGCATTGCTCATCTCGGCAAACTTTAAAGCCGCATCCTGACAGACCAAAATAAATCAATCAATAAATAAATCGTCCGTCTCGTCTACTGGATTCTGCAGTTTATTTCCTTGGCGCTGATGAAAAATAGTTGGATGCTTAGTAGCTTCATGAGACTAATTATGATAAACGGCCCCATCGCTGCTAATATCCGGCCATTAATTCCCAGATGGAGCTGCAGAAAATGTCAGGAATGGAAATGTCAGCTCTCTAAAAGGACCTGGCAGGTATTGAAGTGGGGACTGGAGCGTCAGCAGAGGAGGGAGCAGGGGGAGAGCTAGAAATTAGCAGGATGACGATACACATTTGGAAGCTATAATTCTTCTGACTTGATTGTCCAGTTTCTCCCAGTTACATCTCTCTCCAGCAACGGCACAACCATGGCTTCCTTCGGATTTTGCCTACTCTGAACTCTGTTCCCAGCACCGAGGCAAGAGATTTGACACTCACTAAGTTGGTGACACTTCCTTTGGGCAGAAAAAGCTCAACCTTAAGCTTCAGGAATCTCCTCCCCGCTGCGATCCCCAGAAATGTCTCCCTGCTCTGCAGGATGAACACACCAGTAATTCCCTTCACACCAAGTGCAGGGCAGGCAGGCTGACTTGCAACTGAAGGTCATGCCCAAGCTCAACTTCCATTCTCCCCTGGGTTTCATATTTGTATTCACATTCATATTTACATTGCTACAATAATCACAGTTGCATACAAAAATCAGACAGAAAACAGCAAAAAACACTTGGGTTTTTTTGCTTTCCACCAATAGTTTTTAATGGTTTCTCTGTGAGAGAGCTCTTTATGAGAATATTCACTGCTAAGTGAGAAGGTACTTCAAGAGTAGATGAACCAGCCAGATAAATGATATGAATGCCCAGACGTTGACAGCGCTGTGTTACTGATGGCAGGAAGTCAGGCTGGCACCTGGTGCAATAAATCAGCTGATGAACAAGTGTCAAGAAGGTATGTTTTGAAGCCATTCTAAATCCAAAAATGTTGGGTTGTCCTCTCCTGTGGAGAGATGCCACTCTGACACGTTGGCATGCTTGAACCTCTGCTTCTGATGGTGTGACACTTCTAAGGCCTGGTGCAAAGAAATGCATTGATTTTGTTGTTCTGTTCAGCCCATCGGCTCAGGCCCTGCTCTGTACCGCTTCTGAAATGGTGGTGTTCAGGTGAGGATCTATCCCAGCTTTTGGCACGTGCTTTCAAATGGAAAAAATCTGAACAGGTTGGGGATTCCTTGATCAAATGCCAGTTGGTTGAAAGAAAGGCTTTTTGCAGGAATCCTGTTTTTCAGCAAAGGATGGAATTTTTGCTCAAAACCAGATGATTTCGACGCTTACCTGCTGAGAGGAGATGCAAGATTGAGCCTGATGGGTCTGGTCCAGACCACAGATTTGAACCAGTGCTCCCCACAGCAAATGTCCTTATGGTAGGGAGCCAAGGTGTCTCCGTCTCTCTTATGAAAAGCTTGCTGTTCCTCTGGAAGCTTCAGGGAAATTTTCCAGCCTTTCTAAAAGCGGGCAAGTAATTTCTCCTGACCCTATTTAAAAAAAAAAAGTGTCCCCCTGAACTCCCTTGAGCATTCAAAATTAATCGGCTGAGGACCTCGATCCCTGTATGTTGTCTGGGAATGCCTGAGTTGTAAGACTGCTAGTAGCTCTTCAGAAATGGCTTGCAGTTCTTTTAGGATCGTTTTCACTGGGGGCGGGTGATAAATTTCCTAGAAGAGAGCAGGCTCTATCTATAGCCTCCCGAGTGCTGTGTTTTGCATGCTTGAAGAGTGTTTATATCTGAATCTCTGAAATTTCTGAAGAGCGCCAGGAAATGTCACCTCTCAGGCTACATCCTCCCCAGTACAGACTGGGCATATTGGCTTCCTCCTGAGGCAGACCCTGGTATTCTCACCTGGGATGACTCGTGTCCCACCTGTCAACAGCCCCCTTTCAGCAAGAGCAAGGCTACAGCCACCTATCTTTATGCTCCAGGGTGCCAGTGGTTAGACTGACAGCTCCATTTTGATGCTTTCTCCTAGGAAGACGGGGAAGTGCCTGCGCCATATTTGCTGGGGGAGCTACAGAGCTCCAAGCCCCCTTTGCATGTCCTGACAAATGACCTGCCCGCGTGCCATCTCAGGCTGCATGAAATCTGGCCGTTCATCTGGCTGGGGCTTCTGAGGAATTTGCGAGTCTAACCCCAAGGGATTTGGAAGCCAGAGGGTGGCATCTTCAGGAGCATCTCTGCCACTAACTCTCTCTGAAATCAAGGCCCTTATAAAGTACATATAGGCTCTTCTTGGAAAAATCTCCCAGCTCACTGGTGGCTGACAGGCTCTTTCTACCCCAGCCCTATGGAGAAGATGGCAGCATTGTGTTAGAGAGACCACTGTGGTGGACCACGAGCGGGTGGGGGGGGGGGGGGGGAAGTCTACTGTAAGCTTCCCTGCCCACCGCTGCGGAGATCTTATCATTGAGGCTTGCTCAGCTTCTCCACCACCACCACTCCCTGCCTGCTCAGGCTTGGCCTTGGCAATCTTCATTGCCATCTTCCTACTTCTGGCCAGGCCCACGCTTTCTGCTCACCTTCATTGGAGAAGCAACCTCTGCCTGCAAATTCCTTTGGAAAGCCTTCTGGCTGGGTTGATGGTGTGATCCTGAATGTGAAAGAACATACCCTGGGGAGATGATTTGCTGCGGCACAGTGGTGGAGACGAGGGAGAAAGCTAACCAACAAAAATGTCGCTCTATTGGGGTCAAAGTCTCATTCATTTTTTGAGGCTGCAGTGAAAACTGTGGTTGGGAAGCACAGAATTGGCAGCTGGCTGCTACAAACTGCTCCACCGGTCCCAGCCTGCCTGAATTCAAGGTAGCAGCCTTGCGTTGAGAGAGCTGTTGAAAGTAGCAGGAATATAAGGTGAATCTGGCTTGATATCGCCTTCCCAGAATCAAACTGCTTCTTCAGGAGAAGGGCGCAGGCAAGATGAAGCCAAACCTTGTCCTGACTCTCCCTGCTTTATGACTTTCTCGTGGGCTTGCGTTTTGGGGTTCGATCTAAGGAGTTTCTGTCAAATGTACTGTTAGCATTGTCAACATGTGATGTTTTACTCCAGATTAATGCTGTATCTTGTGTGTGGGAACACATGTAGGTGTGGAGACAGAGAAATCTAGGGCCTTATTCTCCAGTGGCCTTGTGCTTTGAGGATCATTTACACCTTCAGCAAAATGTGTGGGGGGTGGGTATGGAAACACTGCTAAATCTGAAGGGGCCTGCCACCCACGTCGGGTAGGTGCAACTGATGAAACAAAACAACCAGTGTTATCATCTCCGAGGTCCACAGAAGTTGGGCTTTTTGACAGTTTATTATTCCTCCCATAATTAGAGGAAGGCCGTCCTCCGTAGAAGCAAGCTTTGGTGTGATATGCTGTCCTGGCAATGGTGTCTTCTGAGCTGTCGGGTTGGGACAGATGCATGAGAGCCAACAGGGTGAAAGTGCAGGGGAGGAAAGGTGGCTCCAACAGCTCATGGACAATACAAGAGAGAAGCTGGGCTCTTCAGCCAGAAAAGAGCCTCAGAGACAGAATGAACCATTAGCACTTTTCACGTATTTCGCCTTCCCAGTGCCAGCTCACATCCCAACACCTATCGAAACTGGTTTGATTCTCATGTCTGGTAACTGGGGGAGATGAGACCTCTCTCCCTCACAGTGGGTCCAGACTCTGCTAACCCTTGCTCATGCTTTCACCGTGCCAGTGGTCTGGCTGGTTGGACAGGGAGAGCAGTGTTTTCCTTCCCCCAAAACAGCCTTGCACTAGGGAAAATTCTGGGTAAGTTACTGATCAGCCTGTTTCAGCAGGGACTCGGGAACTTCTTTTTGAAGAACAGTTTTCTTGGGAATTCAGCATCACCTGTAAGTACAGGCGGATCTGTGGCCTCGAAAGAGCCCAGAGCAGAAAAGGAGCAGGTAGAAGAACCGTTGGAAGACAGACAGCACCAAACTTTTTGTGCTGGCCCAGCTGGGGACAGCATCTCAGCCCGGACTGATACAAGAAGGAGAAAGCACAGAGATGCTCAGCTGTGCCAACTGCCGCCACCACCACTTTGAACCTGCCTTTTGCAAGTGATTGGGTCTCACGCTTCCCTGCCTGGCCATCCTGGGCTAAAGGAGCACCTGTGGAAGCAGGACATAGTGTTGGTGCACCCTGCTGCGACCCCTGGGAGCGAGTCTCTGGGGAACCAGAAGGCCCTTTCGAACGCAGGTCAGGAAACGAATCAGTCATGGCAGCACACGGATGGAGAGCAGGGTAGCTCACACACCTGTCTGCTTTCTGTTCTGGCCTGGTAGGTTTGTGAAGGCCCAGCCAGTCGAAACAGCTCAGCTTTCATCTCCTGACTCACTGAAGCATTTTGTGTCAAACTTGGAAAGCCCGGTCAAAAATGAAGCACAGCTAACCGCGGGGACAGCAAGACCGACTGTGAATCCCAACCCGCTGCAGGGGAGACAAAGCCAGCATGAAACAGACTGGTATTTTTCCCATGCAAAGGGTGAAGGGGCTCCACCGTCGCTTCCTCCCGGCCAGAGGAACCTTCTGGGATGTGACTCCAGGGAACTCCAGCAAGAGCTGTAATTATATCAAACCTAATCGAGGCCAGCCAGCACACGCTCCTTTAAGTAAAGCAACGAGGCCGGCAGTATGACAGAGAACCTACACCTGGGAGTTTCTCCAGCAGCCACTGCTTTGAGCAGGGCCAGGGGCAGTCCAATGTGTGGTGCAAATCCGTACAGAGACCTCCCTACTGCGCAGGGCTGATCTGGAGAACACCTTGGCAGGACCTGATCATTGCTGGGAGGGAGCTTTCTTATCCGGAGAAGCTTGTATTTCTTCCCTGAGGCCCTGCCTGCCACAGCCTCCACCCCTCTCTGCCCAAACCTCACATCCCCTTGCTTGCAAATTTTTGGATGGCACAAGTGCCTCTTCCACCCTTGACTCCCAGGCCCTTTGCACCCAGTGCCAACCTAGCTGCTGGAGCCTGTGCCAAGACAGGCGCCCAGGCAGGGAGAGGAGCCGGTGCTCATTGCCTGGGCTCTGCTGCCTGCCTGTGGCATGCCCCCCCACACTGGTGCCACCCTGCCTGACCCTCTGCCCCCACGCGAGGCCACGCAGGCATCCCTCCAGCTAGCCTGCCAGCTGTTTTGTCCGCAGGAAGCCCTGCAGAGCTCTGTTCTTCTGGTCCTGCTTTCTAGGACTTGCACCTCTCCTGGGTGCAGAGCTGTGCAGCAGCAGGACTTGCTCTCAGCCTGCCTGGACAGGGCCAGCAGGCGTGGAGGGGTGAAGGGGCTACGAAGCAGTCCCTGCCTATCCACCTGCCCACGGCTCCCCTCCTGCAGGAGCCTCCACTCTGGTCCTTTGCCCTCCCTCACACTAGATCTTATTTTTACGGCTTTTTTCCTCTTTAAATCCTTTCCTCTCTGCTTCTTCCACCTCCTCCCTCTCCCCCCCCAAATAATCCAAACCTGTTCTTCCTCACTCCCCCACGGTGCTGGCACTGCTCACCTCTT
>NW_008824547.1:137516-198398 GCF_000699105.1 Pygoscelis adeliae | reverse complement strand
GGTGGAGGGCCGGGGAGGTGGATGGGCGGGTGCAAGGTGGAGGGCTGCACAGGCGGGTGGATGCACGGGCACGCAGGGGCGGGTGATGAGGGAGTCCCCCTCGTGTTTTTCAAGACGCTGGAAATGTCGGGCGGGGTTTGGGTTCCTCAGACCATCAGGAGTGGGGTGTCCCCCCGCCGCTGGTGCAAAGCGGGGGGCGCTGGTCCCCCTTCCCTTGGGGTGCCTCGCTCTGTCCTACCTCCACAATTAGCATTATTAGTCAGCGCCCTTGGGTTGCTTCTCCTGCACCCCGGTAGCAACGGAGGCTGTTGTGGTTCATAAATGAAACATTGTTGGAGTCACGGTCTAAATACTTCGTGTGGTGTCTTGTAACACCCGCCATGGCTATGACCTCAAAGCCAGTGGCGTAACCTTGTCGTTGAGGCACTCTGTGTAATGAGGAATGCTGTTCGCCATCAGTCTTGCTGTTCCCCCCCTGCGCCCTCAGGTTCTAGCGGTGGTTGCGTGGTGCTTTCCCATGGAGAAAGGAATGCATTTAAAAACCCAGAGGAAAATCAATTTTAAAACCACGCAAATTGTTGGAGGGAATGGGCTGCTATAAAACTCGAAATTACTTTCAACTCCCTTTTTAAAGAAGAAGAGATTTGAAGTAGAGGATAATGTTTAAAGCAGTTTGTTGAGAGCGCATCACCTTGTCTGAGCTTATATTATGTGGCTTAAATTATAGGAAGAAGGAATTTCCACGTTAGTGTCCAGATGGTATAGTAGTTGGGGTTCTGGCTATCCACAGATAAATAGATTTCAGATAAATGACTACTAGATTTCAATCTGTGGTTTTGCTTAGGGGTTAGATTATTTTTAAAGTACTTTTCTCTTTTTCTGTTGAATTTTTAGCTGGTTTGAACCTTATTTGAAAGAAAAGAGTCCATTTTGTCAAAGCTTTGGATCAAAGAATCGAAGTAGAGGAAACAGATCAAACAGCTCTTACCAGACATTGAGCAAGACACGTGGGAGTTTGACTTCTTGGATATGTAAAGCCTGGATTTACTGAGAAATTGTAATTATAGTTTTGCCACGATGACACACAGATGCTGTAGCTAATGTTGTGTCAGCAATGCCATTAGACTATGCTCTCATTTTGAATAGTTCAATTTAGCGTAGTACAATGTACCTGGTATATCTAGGAAACGTGCTTTTCAGGTGTGAGGGAGCATGACTGAACTGCTGGAAAGATAGGCGTTTCAGCAGTCGTGAAAAGATTTTCAAAGCTTATTATAGCTAAAGCTGGGATGGCTTGATGCCAGGCAGATGTTTGCTGTTGAAGAGCGGGGAGGTGCTCCCAGATGCGCAGGGGCGGCAGGGAGTGAAGGGTTATTGAGGTGGACAGAGGATCTGCTTTCAGGAAGACATCTCATCTGCTTGTGATGAGCTGAACTCCCTTCCCCCCACCCCCCCACCTTTGAACCTCTCCTTGTTGAAGGGGAGCTCCAGCCCTGAGGAAAAGTGCTCCGAGTAGGAAGGGATTGGAAGGCTGAGAACATGGCATGCAGCCGGCCTCCTGCCCACAGCCGCAGCAGCCAGAGTGTGACACTAACAGGGCTCTGGGCAGTTTCGCTGCTTTTCTTCAGGATTCCTTGGGCAACCAAGAAATCCTCGAGCGCGAGCTATTTCACACCGTTAGCAGTTGCTCTAGCAGAGCTGCCTCAAATCTCGGGCTGCCATTGCGTGCTCGCTGCAAGATGGAAGGTGTTCCCTTCCCTGAGCAGCGACAGCCTCAGGACCAAGCTCTGCTGCCCAGGGATGAGGGTCCAGGGTCACCCTTGGATGGGAGGGTGGGGAGGACAGCCCTGGAGTCTGCATGCTGCTCGTCATTTTGGGGGGAGTGGGAGGGTAGACAGTGCCGTTGGCAGAGTTGGAGGCTGGGGAAGAGTGAACAGCTCTGCAGTAAACCCCTTGGCTCAGCAGCTAGGCTGAATAAAAGAGAGAGGATCTCTCTTCTCGTCTTTTAAACCAACCTGGAGACCATTCCTGAGAGCTGGGTAGGAGCACAAAGCCACCTGCTAGCTGGAGGCTGGCACCGGAGTGAGCTTGCGACCGTGCTCTGGGAAACCTCCTTGCTGGAAACCCTGGCCACATCCCAGCAGCTGGGATGGCAGAAGAGTAGGATTCCCTTTATGCTTAGCAGTTCTCCCATCTCTGTATCACCTTTAGCACACTCAGACAAGCTGTTTTACTCATCTGTCTGGGGAATTGCCGGGAAAACTGTGGAGGCCTGGTTTTGTTCTTTATGTTGAGTGGTGTGTGTCAGGTTTTTTTGCAGTTAGAAACACCAGACCCTCCCTCTGTGCAGCTGCGAGAGCATGACAGATGGATGTTTTTGATTTGGATACTGAGTAGAGGTTTGTTTTATTTTGGGATAAGTGCTCAGGAAGGACTTTACGGAGGTGTGAGTGAGTACACAGGCAGCAAAGCAGTGAAGAGTTAGGCCTGCTGTGGGCAGGCTTGGTACACACTTCCCCCCCATCACGGGAACTCAGCCGTCATCGGTGGCAGCCATGTTATTTTGGTTCTAGGCAGAGATTGCCAGTCCTGCTAAATTGGGAGTGGGCTCAACCGCTCACCCTACTAAAGGTTCCGATGAACCTTGTGTCCTGGAGTTAGCTTTTTTGAATTGGATGGATTTAGGATTCTGGTCCTAAGAGGTAAAAGTACAGCAAGTCATGTCACCACTTCTGCCCCTGCGCCCAGGAAGAGGATGCTCAGGTGACATATCAGGAGAGTCACCGCAGGGTCATTCTGCCTTGCTGCTCTTCTCTGTGCCAGCGCGGCACGCACGAAAGAGTCCAGCAGTGATTCATCAAGAATCCTTGGATCTTGGCTGATACCAATCAATCCTGCTGAGCTGCTAAAATAGATATGGCCAGAGCATAAAATAGCTAATAAAAACAAAATCCTCCATGGAAAATTCATTCTTCAGGGTATGAGGTTCCAGTTGCCGCGCCAAAGAGAAGCCGAGAGGGAAAAGATTTGAGATTTTCTAGCTTGAAGGAGCGGAGGGGGTATTATTGATCTTGTGTCCCAAGTCTCTCCAATCTGTTCGTTTACTCCATTTCACTTAAAGGATTCGCATCATGGTAACCTTGATTTATTATCTGATTTCTTTTTTGAATCAACCTCTCAAAATTGTGCACTGGCTTGAACCCGCAGTAATAAACCAGCACATTTATTCCCTCTTGTCCCCAGCATGCATGTAATGCTTTCTCTGCTGTATGTACCTGATTCATTCTTGCAGACAGACAGCAAGGTGAAATTTAGAAAAAATTGCCCTCTCTGATCAAGAGTATAGGACGGGCAGATTTTCACCCCGTTCAAGAGCAGAGCAGAGAGGGCATGGCAGGAAGGGACGTTGTGTTGTCATCTCCATGTCAGGATGAGACTCCAGACAGGTACTACACCAGCTGTGGCCTACAAGACCAGGCAAGGTCTTTCTAAATGCTTATCTATGGCAAGCTGGAAGACTCCCGTGTAGCAGCCTGTTGCAGAGGCCTGGCCTCCAGAAGTAAGCAAGGCGGATGTGTGGGTCCTAGCAAGGGTGCGGGACACAAACCGTTAGTCAGGTAGGGCTGGATGAGGAGTCTGGGTCTAGCCCTGAGCAGGAATTGATGAGTAAGCCATATTGCACTCGGAGTAGCCTTGAGAGACACCGCGGAGAGCTTTGACTCATAATTTACAGGAATAAGCTATGTGGGTATGTGTACATCATTACATCGGCGCATGTGTGTGCAGGCTGGAGGGGCTTGTGTCACTTCAGCTGTACTAATTAGTTACGGTAGTCATCTCTGTGTTTAGACAAGCCTAAAATCAAGAGTTACATTATCATCGTGCCAGAAGTCCAAGGGCTTGCTCTTAATTAGTATCTCTCAGTGCTTGAAGGTTTTTATAAAATAAAGCCATACAGCTGTGATATTTGCCTGGACTTGCGTCTCCCAAGGTGGAAGAGTAGAAATTATTTGTGAGCTGAGATCACCAGCAAAAATATCCCTGCAGGAGGAGAGAGAGGGGAGCTTCTGGCTATATTTTAATATTCGTTAGGCGATGCTTAAACATCTCGCCTGAATTATTTAAATGAAAGAGTCAGACATTACACCTGGGAGTAGCTGTGTTGGTATCTAGGCTGTAGCCTACTCCCACTGGAGTCAAGTGTGACAAGGTTTTTAAGGGATTTGGGTACAGCAAAAGTAGCACTTCTGTTGAAGTCCCAATTTACTCAAATTCTCCTGACAGCCTTTTGAATGCTGCCACAGATCCGGGAAGCCCCTGCTGCTTCAGGAAAGCAGCTTTTCATGCGTATACTGCTGGTTTTCCCCCTCCAAAACCCATTTGGAATATTAAAGCGCACTCTTTCCCCGGGGCTAGTGAGCCATCGAGTCAGCCACATGAGCCCAATGGCCCCCAGGTCATGAAGGCAGCACTTGGTACCGAAGCAGGGGGTCAAACCTATCTTGTTACCCACTCATCTTCTTAGCAAGCCAACGATATCCAGCATGGTGGGAGGATGCAGAGGAGCGCCAAAGATAGTGTGTTTAACAGGCTTAATGTCTTTCCACTCTAGCAAGCCCAGGGTTGCATCACAACATTGTTCTCCTAAGAAGATGGATAAAGCAAAGAAGGATTTGACAAATTCTCTGGGTAGAAGCCCCAGCCCTCCTGATACCAACAATGAGGCTTCATGCTGGGACTGCAGTCCAGGAACGAGTTTGTTGCTTCCCGATAACTACAACCAGGAGCCAAAAAAATACTCAGTCTTTAGACAAAAGACGTTTTATGCTGATGTCCTCGTTCCAGGAGCCTCCAGCATCTCAGGGGTAAGTGCAAAGAGCAGTTCTTTTTCTATCACTGTCCTAAAATGGAAAGACCTATAGTACACCTGGTATGGAGAAAAACAGCTTTCCCCCCAGGTCCTAGCCCTTCATTTTGGTCAGAGGCCTTTGTGCAAGACCTTGACCCTTACAAAGTAAAGTCATAAGGCTCTTCCTGATCATAGTTGTGCTGCCTTCCTCAATGGCCAGTGCTATCACTGTCATCATGATGTTGCCTGGGTTTAGGCCGCCAGCGTGGCAGGGCAGGCACGTGGTTGTGACTGCAGATGATACTTGGAAGTAAAACCTTAATGACTGTCCACCTCTTCAGTCCCCAGTCCACATTTTGAGCTGACATCACGCTGCACTCTGCTGACAAATCCCGTGCCTCTCTGTGCATTGGCCTGAAGTTTCCAGGTATTTGTGCCTCTTTGAGCCTTTTCTGACCGTTACGCACAGTCTCAATTGTCTCTAAAGCCCTGGTAAAGTCAGTCTTACAGTCTCACTTTCTCTCTGGACCTCTATAACCCACCCTCCCACTGTGCTACAACTGTGCTTTGTTCTCTCTGACACTTTCCTCATATGATGCATTTCAGGATGTTTGTGCTGGCCCCCATATGTACCACGCTTTGCTAAGACAGGCGGACCTCGAGCAGCACACCCCTAGAGGTAAATACACTGAGAGGAAACATGACGTGGCAGGAAATGGGGCCATAACTCTTATGGTTGCTTATAGCGAGCGTGCTGGGAACTAGGCTGATGACTCTAGGTTAGTGCTGTGCTTTCATTCTCCTCTCAGTGCCAGAAATGGTGCTGAGCTGCTTGAATGTCCCATGAAAAGTGAATTTCATTTAGAGGTGGAGCAAAGTGATCTGACTGGGTGGTAAAACCATGCTCCCTTTTCTCCTGGATATATCCCCTTCCAGGGTTCAGGGTAGACTGCATTGCTGCCTATGGGAGTTTGGTCCCGTGGGCCATATGCCAGGAGAGCACTGAATTTGCACGCGTTATCATTGCATATGGAGCCAGCGATGCCCCTTTCCTGTGAAAATGAGACCTGCCCGTGAAAGCTGTATTCAGGATCTTGGTACCCATAGCCAAAATCATGGTCCTATCTCATTTATTCATTCTGCATCCAGCTGTGCCCCAGAGCGGCTTGTTCTCCCCAGGTGCAAGGGGTCTTTGTGTATACAGAGCTGCTGGTCCCACCTGCTTACAAGAGCTTGTTGTATCATGGATGCTCAAATACAGGAACAGAGCATGGCTGAAAGGTTTGCCAGCACTCTCCTGGTCCCTAGAGCACTCTTGGGGATATGGATCATAGGCTGGCAGCGGGTGGGGAGAAAGTGTGCATGTGAGAGGATTTTAGTCTTAGAGAAAGATGGTAACTATATATACCACCTTTCTGTGCTTAGAAGTGACATTTATTTTCATGAGTGAGGACAAATGACTGCATCCTGAAGTGAATCTTGACAAGCTAGACTCATCCCTAACAAGTGGAGACAGATCTCTGTTTATGATCTGCTGCTTCTTCAAGGGGGAAGAAGCTATCAAGCTGGAAATGTAAATGAAAATGAAACGCTAAGTATTGACATAAATAGTTGATAGTGCACAAAGTGCCATAATGGATGGTGCCATGGATTTTGCAACAATGAAGTGACAAAATTGGAACAGCTGTGCTCCCTGACAAAAAATATAAATCAGGGCCATTCTGTAAAGACCCCAAGCAAGAGGTATGCATGAGGCTAAAAGAGCTGTAGTAAACCCTCTGCATTTTAGGGATTCCTCGAGATTATTGTAAGCATGCATGTTGGTATGGACAGTGGAAATGTTTAGGATCATATTTATTCCGGGCTAGGAGTCCTTCCTGAGAGAGGAGAGTGGAGAGGGAGGGGCCAGTTCAGAGGCTATTTCCTTTAGTCCCTAAGCAGACAATGTATAGCTATTGGGGTTGTGTCAGGGGCCATTTAAGAAGGGCAAGGGAATGACCTCTTAGAGGACCCTTTCTGTACCTGATCATCCTGAAATGTGTCTGGCTTCAGCATTATTGGCTGCTCTGCACAATTGCTTTGAAATCAAGGGGTCGCATCCATGACGCAAACAGAAGCACATGGAGCAGGGTGAAGGATTGGGTCCAAAGCTTGACATCCAAAATACCCGCTTATGAGCCAGAACCTTAAGTTTCTCCTTGGTAAAGTGTGAAAGTTCATCAAATGAAAAGCTCTCACTCCACTAAAATCTATTTTTAGCTTAATGCGTAGCTCTGTCTAGGGATTAGTGCTTTTTAAAGCTTGCATGCAATTACTTAATTTAGGTTAAGCTTCAAATTCCCAGTTTGCTGCTGTTCTATTATTTGCAGCTTGTTTAGCAATATAAACAGTTTAGTTTATTTATGGGGTAAATGACATGGTTTAATTTCAGCCAGTTCTTGGAAATGTATACTTTTTGCTTAGTCCAAATTTCCATTGAAAACATTTGGCCAAATCATGAGATTGTTAGCTGTTTAACTCAATTTTTTCTCACACCACTGCTGATGTGAGTGGGAGGTTCACTTGAGCAAAAACTGAGGAGAGGTTTGTCCCAAGTAAGGTGTGAATAGGGACCTCAACACATAAAGATGACCTGAGCGGCTTGTTCTCTCCTGCAATATTCATAAGCCCTTTATCACCATCTTGACTGAGTTCCTCCCAGCTACGACTGACTCTTGGCCTCAGGGCACCCCAGGGAGGCAGGGGAATCCCACCCCTTTCTGAGAGTGAGGGAAGCCATGCACTAGAGACAGTAACTTGCCCACGATCATGTAGAGAGTCTGTAGCAAAGCTGGGAAGAGAACAGAGCTCCTTAGAGCCAGGTCAGCGCCCTACCTCCTAATAACGTGCATGACAGTAATTTCTCAGTGGAGGCTTCTTCTATGCCATCATTTTGATACTGGAAAACCATAATAACGTACTGCAGCAGGAAAAAAGGTCTTCCTTTCTGTTTCCCATTTGATGTCTGCTTGATTTCTCTCACAAATCTAGTGAAGTGACTTCTGCAGGCAACCCAGGAGACAGCACAGTCCTCCTGTGTATGTGAATGTAAAGCAGAGTGATGTCTGGTGGTTTCAGACATGTGTTTCTCTTTGTCTCTTAGTCACAACCTTCAAGATGCCTGAGGAATTTGGAAGTGTCCTGGATAAGCAAGTTATTGGACCAACCACTGAGAATCTCATCAAGTTAGATTTCCCAGTACAATCATTTAAGCCCAAGGTGCAGATTGCCTTCCAAGCGCTTCCAGGGCAATGCCCTCGAAAGATTGAGGTAGAGAGGTAAGTAACCAGAAAGTGGCTAGAGACATCATTATGGAATGGACACAGCAGATAAGGGTGTTGATTTTCGCTTTCAAGACATGACACATCAAAAATCTTTAGCGAAATACTATCCTGTAAGGCAGTGGTCTCCGAAGTGGGGTGTGCGCATCGCAGGGAGTGCACAAGACAATTCACTGGGGTGCGGGAAGAAAACATTTTTTTAAAATAGTGTTTATTTCATCTTTTTCTCATCCTTTTTTAATTTCTATTTTTGTGTATGCTCTATGATGTACATCATGTATTAGTACAGTAGTACATGTATATAATTTATAAATTGGACTGGATAGTCATTGTAGGTCCCTTCCAACTGAACTATTCTATTCTATAGATGAAGAAATATACACGTATGCGGCAAGTGCTCAAAAACTTTTGCTGATGGGGGTGCACGATCAAAAAGTGCAGTTACAGGTATGGGAGCCTTTCTAGGCGCAAGGTGGTTATTTCCCTCTCTGATTCAAAACAGGAGAAGACGGCTATATCTCACCTTCGATATTGCTCAGCTCTTAGCCAGCAAAGGGATAGACTCCAATCAGCTGATGCCAAGGCACCACGATCCTGACAATATGCCAACTATTGAGGAGAAGAAAGATCCTGTCTTTCCCATCTACCTCCCATTAAAGGTAAGAGCGTGTTTGGCACTTGTGATCTATCTCATTGCTTATACCACAGGATGTTTCTGAGAATTGCAGGACACTTAGCCATCATTGATACAACAAGTGATAAAACAAGGAAATGCTTTAGAGCAGGTTTGGGCCCTGAAGGATCTCTACAAGATGCTGAGCATCTTCTGCAGGATGCCCACCACTTCCATCAGAACTAATAGCCCTTGAGGGTGCTCCTCACTGTCATTTGTGTGTCCAAAGAAAAGGTGTTGTCTCATGTTTCCTTCTGGATGCAGTAGTCAGCAGTATTACTGCGTGAGACCTCTCCAGCTGGTGTGTCTGCTCCCTGGGAAAGGGCTAGAGGTACAGATATTGCTGGTTGGGAGAAGCTGGTTGATCAAAGATCGGCACAGCTTTTGCACTTGGACTGTTTTCTGGTTTTGTAGCCCATTTAGGAACTGCTTGTTAATTTTCCTCCCATGAAATTTTGTATGAGATGTTTTCTTCTCTCTGAAGTAAGACTTCATTTCACTCATGTCCTGGCTTTTTAGATATTTGACGATGACGGGTATGACTGTCGAACTCCAGAAGAGTGGATCTCGCTAGGAATGGAGCCAGGATCTCACGATAGAAAGCCAGTGCCTGGAAAAGCACTTTTACCTACAGATGATGTACTGGGACACGGTAAAAATTGAATGAGTTACTGCTCAAGCGAGGCAATGCTAACAATTACAGGCCCATTCAGCAGAAGGGAGCATGTAGATTCTGACAAATGCGGCTCTGAGTAGCAGGAAAGCAATAACTCATTCTGACCAGGCTCAGGCAGACACAGCAAGAGACCAGGGATCTTGTCAACTGTCAGTCCTGCCCTGGACTGACTGTTTCCACTTTTTTAGAAGTAGCCTCTGCCTTTTGCCCTCCTTTCTGTGCCTGGAAGTCAGTACAGTGAAAATTTCACTTTATTGATACCTAGGTATCATCATGAAGTCAGTTGATTAGCTTGAACACAATACGTTCTGCCTGAATTTCACTGCAAGTGCAGGATCAGAAGTCAAGTTCAGACTGCAGTGAAAATGCAAGTAGTAAATCTGGGGCAAATTAAGTGACATGGACGTTTATTGTTTTCCTGTCACTCAGAGCCTTCCCAATGAGAAGGCATCACTAGGTACAGCTGTACTGGTGTCCAGTTGTGGCTGCAGCTCATATCAACACATCTGCACTAGCTTTAAAGCGTAGGAACGGCATGCATATTGACTGCAGCTTTGGGGCAGCCTCCAGAGGCTTGGCTGTCTGCAAAACCTAAGCATAAAACGTAAGCTATGTGGATCCTCGGGCAGCCAGCACGTGATGGCTGAGTTCTGCTTGCAGCTGACTTGGGGAACGCTATACCTGATCACTCCCCAAGTTGAATGGACTGTTCTGCACGCAAGTAGTCAGACTCTTTAGGCCCTGGGGGCGGTGAGACCACTGGCATCCATATAATGCCAGCACTGTTGCAAATTCCTATAGCTCAGACCCATGGTTAACAGCATCCGTTCTCAACTTCAGTATAACGCTGTCCTGACCTGTATCTATACTGATAGTGATATAAATATATATCTGTCTGGATAGCACTTCCCAGCATTTAAGAGGATCCAAACGTTTAAGAGTTAGATGCCCTGGGAATGCCCCAGAGAAATAATAGACTCGGGGAGAAGGCACAGGGTTTTACGCCCAGTCCCAATTACAAGAATGAGGACTCATGTGGAGGGCAACACAGAGCTAGAGCCTCACATGGGAAAGGAGAATGGGATGCCCACAGAGTCCATGCGGGTAATGAAGGGTCCTGGATCAAGGCGTGAAGGAATTGGGAGGCAGAGGGGTCCCCAGGTATGGGCTGAAAGAGAGGATGTAGGGGCATACGGGACCCAAATATGAGCCTATGGCTGCAAAGAGTGAGTGGGAGTGCCTGAAGCAGGAGGTGGCAGGATGGTCCACAGGGAACCCACAGAGGTAAAAGGAGGAAAATGGAGAGCTCTGCTGTGTGCAAACAGCTGGAAATGCTAAGCTGTAAGACCTGAGTTCATTATTTAGTTGATCACAGCAGAAAATATGAGAGATTGACCGAGATTCAAACTAGTAAATGGATTTGACTGTAGTGTCACCATTCTGATCAGGAAAGTCCATTTGCTGTAGCCTTCGGGAGAACGGACTAACCCTGTTTTAATCCTTGATTCTCTCAGAGGACCCCAAAAGCCAGAATTTAATCTACAAGTGGATTGATGTTGGTGTTCTGGATTACGACAAGGAGACAGAGCTCTACTTGGTCCATAAAACAGATAAGAATGGGCTGGTGCGGGATGAAGAAGGGAGACCCATCCTCAACGGAGGAATAACTCCACAAGGTGTGTTTCAAGTAAGGCCTTTTGGGACCTGGCATATACTCTGAGAGCCAGTCCATTACCCACGCTGGTCCTAGGTAGAGATGGGAGGGACGTCAAGAAGTAATTTAATTTCTCTCCCTGTTGTCACTCTTGACACATGTCTGTTTTACCTGTCCTGAAAAAACTCCAGGGGAGAGAACTCCACACCTTAATTTGACAACCTATTTGAGGCCTTCCCTTTGGAGATACCTTTTTTTTCCCCCTCTGTCTCCCATCTTTCCTGCCTTCAAGAAAAGTTAAATGATGGTCTTTCTGGGCCAATGTCATTTTGAGGGGGAATGTGAACAGATTAAGATGAAGTACTCCCCTTTTGAAAGGTTTGGAGATGTTGCTAATTCCATGCTCCTTGTCCCTTGCTGTCCTCAGCTTTGGTCCCTCGTTTTGATCTCCAGTAAGTCAGCCCAATTATATTGTCCATGAAAAAGCTGCTGTCAGTATTGCAAGCCATTCTGAGTTTTGTTTTCCCTGTACGCTTTTGTAAGCTTTACTTTCATTTCCCAGGAAGAGCCCCATTGTTGTCATGTCAGTACTGGGTGCCACGAGTTTGCCTACTGTTTCTGGCCGAAGATCCCCAGGTGTTTGCACAGGGGGTAGTTTCTGCCAACAGCTTGCGTAAGAAGACACAGGCGCTGCTACTGTATCACCTGTATGTGGACTGCATGCCCACAGATGGACTAAATAGCATCAGCGAGAAGAGCCTGCAGAGAATGAAGCTGTTGGCTCTGCATACTCCCAAACTGAAGAGAGAGAAGAGGTAAAGCATCAAGTACATGTCTGGGGTCTCAGCCTTCAGTCCATTAACATTGTAGGATTTCATAGGGCCACAAAACAAGTGGCAATGGAGGTAGATCTTGAGCATCCAACTCATGGACCATGGATCTGATCTGCCTTCCAGCCTGTACACATGCACACCACCCTCTTGGCCAGACTGTCATCAGAAGTAGGTAGCACAAGAGCCCTAGGGACACATGTACAGGATGGGTGATCTGTCAGTGTTCCAAGACGAAGTAGATGTACTTCATATGCCGATCCACTGAGCCATGCTTACACCTGCAGTTAAGTGGCCTTCAACAGCAGGAAGGTTGGACAGAAATGGCGTGGTTGACCTTGCTGTCTCCCTGTGCTTTCAGGGAACAGATCAGTCATTGCTGAATTGATCTGCAGACCAGCAGCTGTCTCCAAAGAGTTGGCTGTTGTCTGCTGGTGACTCTTCTACTTATTAACAGCTGCTAAAATCAAAAGAAGATCTGCACAGCATGAAGCAGACAGAACAGGAGATCTCCACCTGGATATAACTGAGTGTCTTTTTGTGATGCAGTTCATATCAGGAAGGTGTTTTAAGAGTCCCTGGGCTGATGAATCATGAGCCATTGGTGGTGTTGCTGGGAATCAGCTGTGACTGATTGCCCTGCTCAGAGACAGGAGGGTGTGAAGGGCTGCATGGTCTGCCAGCCTAAATGAGAGAGTAGGAGAGTAATTAGTCTCTGTGAGCAGAAATATAGGTATAAAGAAAAGTACTCTGCCTGCTTGAAGTGAAAGATGATGATTTCCTAGGGCAAACAGAGCAGGGTTTCAGCACTTACACGCATGTTTTGGCTGAGGAGACTGATTTCAAGAGATGCTCAGCAAGAGGCAGTTGGGAGGACAGCTCGGATAGCCCAACTTTTCCAGAACTGCCAGCTAGCTTCCTCAGTTCTTGTTTTTTTTCCCCTTCCCTCTGTAATGCTTCTCCCCCTGCACACCCCCAGTGGAGATTTTGCTTTGATCTGAAAAGACACTTGAGAAGGCTGCAGTCCTAGTCCCAGGTCCCCACTTGCCTCTGTCGTTAAATGTCCAGCTGATAGCTTTGCTGGCTGCATCGTCTGCACAGTTCTCCTAATGCATTCAGTAGTAGGTGAGCTTCTGGGTTAGCAAATCCAGGAGGGAGGGAGTGAAGGGTGGGTTTTGCAGTAAAGCTACAGACATACTTCTGCTCAAACACCATGGGTTATCATTGTTTCCATGTCTTGTAACAGGGTGTTAGACCATATGTGCTGCCTGGAGAAAGAAGTGAGATTAGACTATGAACGCACCATGAACAGGATCAGCTTTGACAGAGTCGTCACTTCCAAACCTCAGACGTTTTCTTATGTCACCCTGCCAGACAAAGAGGAGAAGAAAGTACCAGAGAAAGGTACAGGACACAGTGAAGCAGTTTGAACTCGGCATGGTTATAGGACCTCTTGTCTTTGATAGGATTCATGCTTTGTTGTAGAAACTCTCAGGTTCATGTTAATGATTAGGGCTCATAAGGGGCAGCAGCAGGAGATTATATGAGACTTTTGAGTATGTCTGCTCTTTTTAGGGTATATTTGCATGTTCATGTTACCTCAGTATTACCCATTACCAACCATCAGCTAAGCTGCAGTAACTCTGGAAGTGTGCCCTTAATGGCACCAAATGCAAGGCAGTGTAATTAGCTTAACTGCCTTCCGCTCTGCACTGTACTGGGGCTGGCCGCCTTCCATTTGCTGTGCTCAGCTGTAGCGTACTTCAGGTGTGAAACAGGGCTCAGGCTCTTTTAGAGTCCCAAACTGGAGGAAAATGACCACATAAAAGATGGGGAGGCGTATTTTGTGCACTTCAGTCTTCCAAAGATTGGAAAGCCTTGAGGTGGTTCACAAGTGGCCTCTCACAGATGAGATGACTCAGCTGTACCTTGAAGCCTCAGTGGGAAGTTTCTTCAAGTCCAATGTTCTTTCTCATGCAAACTTCATGAGCCAAAGCCTCAGGAAGGTCAGGCACCAAGACAGTCCCTCAGCCGCTAATGGGAGGCTGCAGAAAGTCTCTGCTGCAGAGCAGACTCTCTTTTCATCCAGGCATTGTTGAACTGCTGAAACTGCTACATGATAAAGCCTGTGCATCAGAGGAGAGTCCCTTTCACAAGCGCTGTCCCAAAGGGAGCTGTACTCTTCCTCTAAAAAAGAAGCTGGGGTGGCCATTGCAGGCAATAACATGTTCTTTTTTTCGATGCCAGGGCTCATCTGGATCCCAGACTATCCTTTTGATGAACGACAAGCAGATTTCAACTTTGTCTCACACCTGACCAGGCCAGAAGTCATCCTTCTCCTTACACAGGTGCAAGATGAGTGCAACAAGGCAGCCACCATGTCTCTCTTTAATTCAACCTTAGCCAAGCATGTCTGCTTGGAGGAGTTTGAACAGATCCAGACCCAGACCTTCACTCAGGTGAGCGGAGGAAGCGTGGGGGGTGAACAAATGAAGCAGCCAGCAGGGCTGTCAGCATGTTTTAGACAGATGCGGCAGCTGCAGATCGATTCCCTGGAAACGGATGAGCTTTCAAAGGAGACATAGTGTGTGGGGCAGGGAGGAGTTTGCATGTGCGTGTCAAATTTATTGGGATGTGGGGAGAATGGGCTGAAAGAGCTATCATAGCCCCCTAGTTAGCATCAGCCAATGCTGACCATGCACTTACACATGTGTTGAACAAGTGGCCACATAGGGCTACAGCCCCTCTTTCCTCCTCCTGGTCTCCATGCAGGTAGCAGTACTGATTTGCACTCAAAAGTTTCTGGTTTTTTTGGTTTTATTTCCCCATCCCTCCAGCTGCAAGGCACAAGAGCTTTAATTCCTCCTGAAGCATTCATGGGGGTAACGCTTTTCTACACTCTGTTCTTTATGTACTTAATTAGATTACTCTGCTTGCAATGCCAGTAGACAGACTAGGACGAAAATCTGCAGCTCTGTGGTAACTTGCCAGAAGATGTTCGTGCCCTCTAAATAAGGGTGGTACATGGCATGCTGGATGTGGCCACACGGAGTAGCTTGCACAGGGTTACACAGTAAATCAGTGGCAGAGGCCATGTGCTGGTCCTTCCCAGTCCCACGCTGTTTCAGCTAGGCAGTGCTGTCATTCACTCAGTGACTGAGGTTGCTTTATTACACACAAACAGCAGCTGCCTGCGGAGCAAAAGTGACACTTGGTGGTATTTTAATAAATTAAAACACTGCAGACTGCTGCTGCCCTTGGCTTCTTCCCCTCTTTCTCCTCACTTGTCAAGAGAAGACAACATTTTGTCCTTTGCTTGCTCATACTGTCTACACAACTTTTTATGAGGGAGCCTGACACAGGCAGCTCCAGGGATACTGCTCTATAGAAAAGAGAACAAAAAGGAAACACTGTGTATAAAAAGAAAGAATAGAGCACTCCCACTTTTTAATACCAGGCTTTCTTTTTGTAGGTCTTTTGTCAGTGAAGGAGATGTATGGCCAGGTTCAGATGCCACGTGTGTGTGCATGAATTTGAGAGCTACTGTTTAGCTCCAACAGCTCTGAGCGAAGTTACCTTTCACAGCAAAGAAAGGTCCAGCAGTCCCAGCTAGCAACTAACCTTGCCATACTGCTTTCCCATCAGCTCTTGGAGGATTACACAGCTTGCTTTGTTTCTTTGCCCTAGGTTCAGGTGTTTCTCAAGGATACTTGGATCAGTACTCTAAAGACTGCAGTAAAGAGCAACCTGAGAGATGCAGGCAAAGGCTGGTACAACCTGGAACTGAGCCACTGGGATGTCTACCAGATGTCCAAACTGTGTAAGCTGATGAAGCGCATCAAATTCATCCTTCAGGACTCTGTGCGCTACATGGTCCAGAACTCACTGATCAGCTTCACCCAGCTTTTGCTGGATGCTTGCCATGGTATCCTGAATTGCTCAGAGGACATGGAATGGGGAGATGACCTCATCGATAGTCCCTACAGGTAAGGAAGAGAGAGGAAGAAAAAAGACTGGAAAGAGCAGAAAAGTGTAGTACCATTGTCTTTCTAACTACTGTTTTTGCAAGCAAGCTTTGCACTGTGTGGGGGCTTTAGGCTGGGCCGTTCCCCTCAGTCCTCCACCTGACACATTTGCTTGAGTCTGGAAGAATGATACAGAGCTGGCTGCTCTGTTAGTACAGATTTCAAGTTCCTGTTAGTGATATGAGGCAGACCATCAGAACCAAGGTCTGCTATTTTGACATACTGTTCTAAACAGTAGCCACTTCCAGCTTTCTTGGGGGAGCAAATAACTACTACTAGCTTTTTTCTGGAGACTAGGAAGAAGAATAGCAGGAGGCATGGCTGCTTAATTCCATTCTTGGATTAAACCTCAGGAGTAGGATCTGGCCTGGGATCTCTAAAGAATAGCAAAGTCCGGTTGTCACATGCCTAGAATTTTCTTCTGTTGGGTATTGATTTAAGGATTTCTGTCCTTCATGGTATTAAAAAAGGAAGGTTTAGAAATTGAAAACAGGAAAAAAAGAAAAAAAAACCTGCCTCTCTCATGAGGCCTTTTGCCTTGAAAACAGTGAAAGTCTTGACGCTGACTTCAGCTGATCCTGAGCCATGCTGGTAACATACAAGATTGAGAGATATTGAATATAACTTCCAGAAGGTACATTTTAAGAGTATATTGGGGATGCTGAATGCCTGGTTTGAAGAGCATTTGCAAGTTTGCTGTAAAGCAGCTCCAATTCTCAACGTAAGGTTATGACTTTTGGGGATCCTGGTATGTCATGATTGACACTTCCTTCGTCTTTGGTAGACAAGAGTTCTCAATGTCTTTACTGGTAAATTCAGAACGCAGTGTTTCATACCTTCATCTGCATGAGACAGTCCTCCTCTCCTCTGCTTTCCTTTCCTGTCCAGTAGGCATTTTAGTATCAGCACCACAGCAATATATTTGTGTGCCGTTGTCTCAAAAAGCATCCCTGTTCTTCCTTATCTCTTCCCACTGCAGGCCTCAAAGGAATCCACTCTTTGTAACAGACCTTGTGCTAGACAGCAGTGGTGTTCACTTCAGCCCCCCAGTGCAGAGCTTTGAGAAGTCCCTCCTTTCTCTGTTTGACGAGGGAATCCTGGTGACTCACACTGTCCCACAGCTGGAGAAGGTGAACTCTTCTGCATCAACAGTGATATAGCTGCGCAAGTCTTCTCAGTGCATTGTAGCTTGGCATAGACACCCCTGAGCTTGTACTGAGGGAGAGAGTTGCAGTAGGTAGTTGGGAATCTGGTGTAATTAATTTGAGCACAGCACTGTACTAATGCAGTTCTATTCTGACAGGATTTCTTTAAGCTCCCCAAACCTGTAGCTATTTTATTTGGTTGCTATCTCTGCTTTGGTGCTGCAGGTTCTGTGGAGACATGTCCTAAGTAGCCTAGTTGCCCTAAGTGCATGGCAGCTGGTAAAAGCAGACTCATAAAGGAAATAGCACCTTTTCCAGTGCTGTCAGCCTGGTGCAGATCTCTTCTGCCTATGCATCCTTCTGCCTGCTACTGTGAAACACCTATCTCCCTAGATCCTCCTTCTTTCAGCGGGGGGGGCGGCAACATAAAACTGATAAAACAATTCCTGACACAATGTGGAAGGATGGACTGCATGACTTCCCAACCGTGCCACTAGTGATTGTATCACCCCTCTCCTGAGGAGGCATGGTTAGCTCTGCTAGTCCTGAAAGACCTCTCTCTTTCCTCTTCCAGTATGTGTTGGAGAACATACTTATCACGGGCACACCCTTGCTGGACTCGGTGGGCTTGCACGAGCCAGAAGTGGAAGAACTACGTGAGGCTATGCGGTCTGCCATTCAAAAGGCACTGATCCCTCTCCAAGCCTACGCCAAGAGATATGAGAAGTTCTTAGAGCTAAACAACAATGACATCCAGTACTTCCTAAGGTAAGCGGCTTCTGACAGAGGCACCTCTAACCCAAACGGCAAGCCTTTTCAGAAGCTGTTGTGTGGGTGTGCATGAGAATGTGGGACCTGTTCTGAGACCACGAATGTGTGTGACGTGCCTCAGATGTGAGATCAGGCATCCATCAGAGGCAGCCTTCAGCCATGGGCAATGGTCCATGCTTTTAGAGGACATTGGTGGTGGCAGTGAGAATTTCTTCCTGCCTCTGACAGCGGTCACATTCCTGTCATGTTTGTAAGTGTAATTGGAGATATTAATGGCCCTAAAAATGACTCATCCTGTTTGAAAATCCAGTTAGCGTACTTGACTCTGCCCTCCTTCAAATAGCGACTGTTCAGGCTGATAACATTCTGTAGAAAATAATGTTTTCTTTTGTTTCAGCCTCATTATTTTCACTGCCAAAACTCTTTGCACCTATGCTGTCCGTTAGCCACTGTTACTTTAATGGTCGTCTTTTTAGGCCTCATGTTTTCTCCAAACAGTGGGAATGAAACCCTTTTTCTCTTTTGTTATTGCAGCTTAATCAATTTACAAACCCCATCTGACAAATTCCTGTCTCTTCCCGGAACACGCTAAGTGCCTGCCCTCCTCCAAGGTGCCTCCTGATCTTGCCCTGTTTACACCAGCGCTTTCCTTTTGTCTCTCCCTCTCCTCTTGCCTTATTACCTCTTTCATCTCTTTCTTCCACTCCTTTTCTGCAGCTAAAATATTTTGTGCTCTTATTCCACTCCACACCTATTGTGCTCTAAACCCCATTGTAGACTGGAGTCTGTCCCTTCCCTTGCTCCCCAATAATGTTCTTCAGCTACATACCAGTTCCATGTCTTCTCATATACAGATCTTCTGAAACTGGGGGCCTGTCTACACCGCTATGTGGGTGTAGCTGCAGTGCAGATAGTCATAGGCAGCCTGGCTTCCTCTGCTTGGCGTTGGTAACCATAGCAGTGGAGATGCTGAAACAGAGCCTTCAGTGCAGGCTGGTCACCCAAATAGATGAACTTTACATGGGATGCCTTTGCTACTATAGCTTCCCATGCTCAGTTAAAGCTAGCACTTATGTTCTTGACTGTGATACAAACGCTCCTCACTTCCTGTGTAGGCATATCTTGGGTTGTAAGGTCTAGAAGGCATTGGTACCCTCTCAGTCTGTGCTTGCAGAAAGTTGTATACATTCGAATAGATGCATGTTTTAATAAGAGTAAACATACTGATTATTAATTTAATGTCTTGATCCTTTGGGCGGACACATCTGGACATCCTATGAACAGCCTGGATGTTCAAATAAGCTTAAGGTCTACGTTACCTTTTTTTTTCTTGGTGTTTTTATTTACAGAGACTATGAAGAGCAATGTCCATCTGCCCAGGAGGTGATGAGTATAGTAAACATGCACTTGTCTGAAAAGGAGAACCTGGACAACACTCTACCTAGTTCTATTGTCATTGGTCCCTTCTGTGTCAGCATAGAAGGTGTTAAGCAAAATCTGTCCGAAAAATACAAAGCGCTTGCCACTTCCATGTTGGACATACTGGCTAAAAACCTCCATTTGCAGGTGGAGAATGTAAGTTACTTGATTCAATAGATTATCTGTCAGTGTCTTGTCTTGTCCTTCTGCTTTTGAAGTCGCTGTGTTTGTGAAATGGCCAAAAGACAGCAACTGAGGCCACGTTAATGAGGACATTTTAAAGATTGCATTGGAGTGACTATTTAAAAAAACAACTAGAGGGGAGATATGCAGACTCAACCAAATCAAGTATTAAATATACTTAATAAATTATGTGCCTGAAAGCTGTATCTCTTGAGACAAAATTCTTCAAGACCCTGCTATCTTGTAAAAATGTGTTGGTGGATCGAAAAGATCTGCCTAGTAGACAACTGGAAGGTCCTTCTGCTTGCTCTGAGGATAAGTGGAATATAGATAATTGCATCTGCCAGAGGGTTGTCTAAATCTGTTATTGTCATCATTTCAACTACATACCTGCAGTTCCTCTTCCTCTTTTTTCGGCAGTCTCATTCCATTTGAGCTCAAATGAGATGGATGGAGAAAGACTGTGGAAAGAAAAAGACAGAAGAGGACTGTGTACTCATCACTTTAGACCACCTTCAGAATGGGAAGTGGGTGGATCATGGCAGGTTTTCCAGTTTGCCCATTAGCAATTAATGACTTGTTGATGTCTTTTCTCTGCTGTGTCCTCCTGCAGATCTGTGATGCATATAAAGCCGTCAGCTGCAAAATGCATGAGAAACCAAACAGCATCGAGGAGCTGGCTGAGCTGCGGGAATGGATGAAGGGAGTCCCTGAGCAGCTGGCTGTGCAGGAGGTAGGGCATGGTCTCCTTATGGACAGGGGACACCAAGGGAAGGGAGGAGGAGGTTTGTCAATGCACTGTGTGGTGTCTCAGAAGCAGAACTCCTTTTTCTTTTTTTTTTTTTTTTTTTTTTGCTTGGATGTGTTTGCATGCAATGCCATAAGATTCCTGGCTTTGTATTTTTGTAATTCCTAAGATTTGTATTTTTAAATACACATATCATGAATTTAAATATCTATGCAAAACAAAATAGCAGTTAAAAATCTTGCCTGAAAGACTTATGTATGCTTTTTGCTACCTTCATTATCTGCATTTGTGTACTGAATAGCTGTCTTCTAAAAATGAATGTTGTTTTCAAGAAAATATTTCTGCTACCAAATGCTCATATTGCTGTTAACATATTTCTTCTAATAGGATGTTCTAGGGCCAAGTTATTTCAAAGTTATTTGAAGTGTAGGTCTCCTCGCAGCTGAACAAATGGGGAACAAAGGCATCATGCTGTAAGCTGACTTGTCCATGCCAAGGAAAGAACCTGGAGGATAACCCAAAACACTCAATTTCTGTCCAGCACTTTATCCACTAGGTCACACTTCATTCATATAGAACAGAGGGCGATGATGGCGTGATCATTCGCAGAACAAGGGGTTGTAAATCCATTCCCGCTGTTCACACAGCAGAGAAGCAGCCTACATCACATTAAGCTTGTGTGACTAACGCCCTTCAAAGGCACCTCATGAAAATGAGGTATACACCAGAGACTTGGAATCGGTATGGTCTAAAGGTGTCTATTTTTTGTCTCTTTCTCTCACCCTGTGCAGGAACTGATTCGTGAAGTCATGGAAGATTACAAGGTCATGGAGGAATTCCTTTACACTCTTACTGAAGAAGATTTCAGTGACAAGTGAGCACAAGGCATTTCTCCCACTGTCAAAGTGGGACACTTTGCAGCAATTACCATTCTCAGTGCTTCAGGGGCTATGTGTCTATCAAGGGCTCCAGCAGAACTTTTAAGTGCCTCTCAGGCTATATGAGCACTGAATTCTTGAAATGAAGTTTATAGAGAAGAAGCGTGGGTTCAGGCTGCCTTCTGGCCTGGGGCAAGGCAAACTGGTAGCTGTTAACCTGTTTAACGTATTAAAGCTCTTTTCTCTTGGTTTTTTGAGACATTTGCAAGGTCTCAAAGTGCACAGTTTAGTCTGTGTCTGAAACTGAATGAACACTTCCAAGGTAGGAACACTCCCAGGGTTTTCTTAGGACTAGGAAGGAACATGAGCCCTATATTATTACTGCATTTCTTTTCCATGCAGTCTCCTCTTAGTTTTATCCTTGGCTATGTTATTCAGATTGGGGCCTGACTATGCCCCAGTAGCAGTCAGCTCACAAACACAGCTACACAGCTTCTAAAGTCAGCTCAGCCCTGGAAGCACTCTCATATGACAGGGACTTGGTCCAGCATGTCTGCAATCTGCGTGAGTCTCTGCAGACTGCTCCTGAAACTAGAAACATGGGATGCGCAGTGCAAAAACCCCACAGAAGCTGCAGGAAAGCAGCTCAGCTCTAGGACAGCTTAGCACAGATGTAGCTGTATGCCCACTGGCCAGACCCGGCACATGCAGAACTAGTAGGAGACTGTTGCTTCCCCAGGCGCTGGGAGGGCTGTGACCTCAAGTGTAATGCTGCAAAGCTTGCATCTGGCATTGCACACAGGCTAACAAGTCCAAATGGAGTAATGGGTGGGCTACGGCTGAGCAAGAACCAAGAAACCTGCCTTGGCGCGAGCAGCCACTTTGTGCAGCCTTTCCTGTATCTGCATTGCACTCCCCAGGGCACTCGGCAGAAGCCTTGCTATCCAGGGCTTCACTGTATCTGGGTTACCCTGGCCCCTCACTGCCCTGCTTAATAGGAGACTGGCTTTTTCAGTAGCCCTGAAAAGCCACAAGCCAAGACTCTGACCCCATTTTTTTCAGTTCCTTGTGAATACGTTCAAAGGCAGACATTCCCTCTAGATGCCAACTGTTATTTTGCTGTCTCCTAGCTTTAGAGCAACTTACTGGATTTGTTCCTTTTAAAAAGGCCCTCCACTTCTCCCCAGCCCTCTCCAATTGAATAGCCTAGTCACGAGGACTGCATATCAACAAGACAAGCTGGAAAAAAATGTTTTGTTGAAACCACATGTGTTTCTGTTGTTGTAAAGCTTCCTTGTTTGGTGGGAGTTGGCTTTCTCATTCTGTTATTTTCAGCATTTCAAACATATGCCCAAAAAGCTTCTCTTTCTCTCTCTCAGCTTTTTTTTTTTTTTTGGGTTGTTTTGTTATATCATGTGAGTGCAGGTGGGCTGCAAGTTACTGGCCGCTGAAAATAGCTGTGCAAGCTGAGTCCATTCGGCTCCAGCACCTGGAGGAAGAAGACAAATTTCGCAAAATCCAGGTCATAGATCAGAATGGCTTTCAAGACAAACTGGAAGAGATGCAGGTATTATGCCCCTGACAATAAACTGTCCAGAGAAGGGGACCTTGAAGCTCTTGTGGTCAGCCAGATGGGAAACTTTCAGATGAGACTTTAGTCAGATGAGTTTTTAGGTCAATGTATTGTTGGACCAAAAATTATCAAACCCCTGCCCTGTTTTTTTATTGGAAGTTGGGCTTTTGATTAAGAGTTTCATTTTTGTGTGAAAGACAATACTCTTTGCAGAAACACTGATTTTTCACTGGGAAGGTGTTCATCGAGGAATATTCCGATTCTTGGTGCTCGGGCAACACATGCACCTCCTTTTTCTTTCTTGTGTACTCAGTTCCCTGCAGAGCATCTCCCATGATGCACTGCCATCAAGGGGGAAAAAATACAGCATTCAGTTAGGGAACTCATCTCGTGTGAAAGACCCTGAAACAATAGCAGAGTTTTGGAGCTGCGATACCTCTGGTTTCTGCTGAAACAGTTTGAATTTTATTTTTCACCAGAAACTCTTAAATACAGAAAAAAAATGCCGTATTGGAAAGGCTGTAATCAGTGACCTAGATTATCTTGGAAATAACCTCCCAAAATGATCATACCCCAACACTGGATTAAAAAACCCCAAAAACAACAAACAAAAAACCCAAAACAATAAAACAAAACCAAACCACCAAAACAAAACAGAGAAGTTATTAGAGAAGCTTTGGACATGTGTTGTTAAACAATTCTTGGAAACAAACTGAGTGACCTAGTAGAGCTATCATTTTCACTTCACTGATTCCGTAACTAATGACAGTATAAATTCAGTAGCAAGAAATTTGGGCACAGACTCATTGCTCCTACTCCTCAGGGATTAACTATTGTCACAAAGATGAAAAGCAGGAGTCATCACATTTGCACTTTCAACCACCTGACCAGTGGTTATTGCTTCTCCTCACCACTTTCATTGCGGTCTAAACAGAAGTGGAATTGGAGTAGGGGAGGTGAAACTGTGAGCATAAAAATCTTGCCTTTGAATGTAACAAAGAGCACACCAGGAAGCTGAGATCTCCAGAGGCAGCACTCAGCTTCAGAGCCACGCCTCATGCCTGCCTTTTCTCTTCCAGCTGACTGTAGGTGGATTTTCCATCCAGGCAGACGTTAACCAAGCTCATGAGTTGGTTAACAAAGCAAGGGAGGTCAGGAAGCAGCTGAAGGAGCTTCAGAATTTGGCAATTCTCTACAACAACAGGGAAAGAATCTTTGGGATGAAAGTTACTAATGTAAGTGTCAGGTCCTGTACCTACAGGACCCTAATCTTTGTTGGGCCTTCTAGGTGGTAGGTAGAGCAAACAGTGAGACACAGTTCCTCAGGAAGGAATCCTTTACGTTCTTTCGGTTTATCTGATGAACTGCTCCGCAGTCCTGTAGAGTCACCACACTGCTCTGTCACTCCACTGTGCTGCAGAAGAGCTGATCCCAGGCGACTGTGGAAGGCTGTTCATGGGCCTGATATTGCCACTTCTGTGAGAGACTTTGGGTGCCCACACTCAGATCTGACTGATGTTAATGAGGAGGAATTGGATGGGGAAGGTCTTGAAGCAGCAGTTAAGATGCATCAATTTCTGTAAGGCTGTTACTGCAGTTATATAGATGTGAATGAGAGCGGTTGCGTAGTGGTATGCAGGCAGCTGGCTGGGCTCGGAGCGTAGCATGTTCTCCTAAGGCAACATTTCATATAGTTGCAAACACTCATTTTGCCTGTAGCTGTTCAGCTGCCAATGAATCATTGTCCTCCACGTCCAGCCTAGTCTGGCTGCAGAGTAGAAGTGGAGTTCACGTGATCCTTTCCTACCTCTGAGTCTATGGTTACTTCTCCTTCACTGTAAGGAGCCAAGTTTCGATATGATGTGCAGTGTGTGCTTTCACTGATTGTGTATGGACTGCCCATCAAAATCTCCTCATTCTGCAGCAGAGCATTTGTAGAGGCAAGTGGAGAGAGTGCTTTCCATGCCAGACACATGGTGCAGGCACAGCTCCACTGGATGCATTTTGGCCTGAATGTGTAAAGCCCAGCTCTGCTAGTTGCTCTCCCTTGGAATCTATATTGTGGTCCTAGGAGAAGGTAGTCTGATACATCTCATGAAGTACACGAGGAATCTTATTGCTTGCTTGAGATTCCAAAAAGAATTGTGCCTTTTTTGGCCTTTTGACATGCAAGCTGTCAAAAGGCCAGAGGAGAATACACTTGTTGCTTATGCTTGCTTTTTCTCTCTTTCCAAAGTACAGTAAGCTATCCAGGATGGTTAAGGACTTCCAGCCGTACTATGATCTCTGGACTACAGTGTCAGACTGGATGCAGTGGTATGAGAGCTGGATGAATGATCCTCTCATGGAAATTGAGGCTGAGCAGCTAGAAAAGAATGTCAGTGACTCTTTTAAGACGATGCAGAGATGCGTGAAGCAGTTCAAGGATTCACCAGGTAGATAAGCAATCTGGGGAAAGGAAGTTGGTGCATATCAGCATTTTGATGTGAGGAATGTCACAGAGTGCTCTGAGCAAGGATTGTCAGGATGTCACATGGATGTGTTGTATGTGTTAGAGCCAGCTGAGAAAATGCTAGCAAAATTATTTTCCACTTTTTTCTGGAACTATGATGATTCACATCTAGATGCTAGTTTCCTGCTTGAAGTACCAATTTGGCATGGAAACAACCAGGCCGCAAATCCCTTTTATACATAATTCTCAAGACAGTACTGAAATAAAAGCCACCCTCTTACGTTGCAGTTAATATTTACTCATTTATATAAAGTAAAATAATCCAGACTAGTCATAGAGAATTACTATATAGCCCAGTGGCTAGACATGTGGGTTTAAGCCCTTGTG
Organism: Pygoscelis adeliae; assembly: GCF_000699105.1. Classification (NCBI taxonomy): domain Eukaryota; kingdom Metazoa; phylum Chordata; class Aves; order Sphenisciformes; family Spheniscidae; genus Pygoscelis; species Pygoscelis adeliae. The sequence goes on along the minus strand of NW_008824547.1, from coordinate 172,815 downwards.
CAAGTCAGACAGCAAAAGAACTTGAATCTGGGTCTTCCAGATGCTGTTTTCTTGGCCAATCTCATTCTCTCTCTTGGCCAATGAATATAATGGAAAGCCAGAAGAGATCTTGATTTTGTAATGAATAAAATGAAATTGCAAAATCTGGAAATGATCTGTGGAATGTAATAACCATTATGTTATTACATAATGTGTATGAAGCTTAGATGATCGCATCCAGCCCTTGCAATTCACGTGAAGGTCTTTTAATCATGGCTCCTAGTAAAGCTGGAATTGAGACTTCAGTTGTAGCTTAACGTCCCATTCCATGATTCTCAGAGATGCATTGGTCATTCTTTAGAGCAAATTCTAAAATCCCCTGCCAGATGGCTTAGATTGAAATATATTTTGTAGTGGGAGATTTTTGATTCATCCTTTTTAACTTGAACTCGCTCTTAAACAATGCCATGAATCAGCCCCAATGGAGGAGGTGATGAGTGGATGCGTGAGTAACTATGAATCATTATGGTAAACAGAAATACTAAGAATACCTGCTCATATTCATTGCAATATTCCCTGGCACCTGGTAAAATATATGCTTCGTCCTTGAGTCTGCCTTGTCTCTGCATACCACCCAGCAGGGAGTGTGAGGTGGTCACATCCTTGCTGTGAGTGTGCAGCGCAACCACGCAGGGTGCAATAAAAGGAGGCACATGCTATAACCAGATTTTGGAAGGGAAGCAAGTCCTATGTTCTTTGCCTGTCCATTGCTTTACTCGCAACAGCACAAGCTGAAAAAGGGCAGGATGTGAACAGCGCAGAGGCGTGGGCTTCCAGGATGCCCCCAGAGAGCAAAGCCCTTTCCTTGACTTTGTCCTTCCTATGAGGCGGAAGTACCTTTGGCTCTAGTGTGGCCACAGGCTGGCAGCACCTCTCCTGCATGCTTTCCATTTCCATAGCTGGCTGTGGTCCTAGCCTACTTCTAGCTCCTATGTATAGTGTCCATCTTCTATTTAGGATGGCCTGAGCTGGAGTGTGAGATAACTCGCAACCCAATCTTGTTAAGGAAGTGAAGATCTTGCAACAATGACCAGAGCTTCTAAAATACCTATTGGCAGATGGGGCTTCATCATGCTTGGGCCCTTATTAAGGAATTAAATTTGTTTGCTTCCGTCTTCCGGTGAGCTCTAGGCTAAGGCACACTTCTGCTTAGCATGGACTTGCCTGTAACAGACTCTTGGCTAATAGCAAGGTCTGCTTTTGGGAGTGGGCTTGAATCCTTGCTTAGTAGCCATGTAGAGAGAGCCTTTGTGTCCTCATTACTTCAACCTGCATTTTCCAGTGCTCTCTCCTGCTGCTTACCTACCCCATACCATGTGTCTACAAGCACATCAGGCTTTAGACAACTTCTAGGAAGTTCCTTAAGGCAACTTCCTCACACACTGTTGTTGCTGATGTTCTTCTGTTTTTCTCCCTGAAAGCCTGCCAAGGTGTGGCAATGGAGTTTCGAGACAAGATTGAAGAATTCAGACTATACGTCCCCTTAATTCAAGGGCTGCACAATCCTGGTATGAGAAACCGGCACTGGGAGATGCTGTCGGAAGATATTAACATCGATATCAAGCTGGAACCCAATCTGACAGTTGGTCGCTGCTTGGACATGAACCTGCTGGACCATATCGAGAGCATTACCAAAGTAGCTGAGATAGCTGGCAAGGAATACGCCATTGAGAATGTGAGGAGAGAGGGACTTGCTGTGTCTTTGGTTGCTTCTCAAATACGTTTCTGTTGAGCAGGCAGTCATTGCCTTGGGTGATGTCGCTGTTGTCCCAGAGCATTAGACACATTCTGCAGCACAAGTAAAAAGGCTGCTGCTCTTAGAGAGGGGAGCAACGGCCATGCAACTCAGTTCACACACTAGAAGAAGTCATTTTGCCTTGCATAGAATTTCAGTTGTAGCATAGCAGCACTGCCTGATGGTTATGCTGATCCGCTGGTTGGGTCTCACACCTCACCGTGGGATTAGTGACCGTTTAAGTTAAAATAAATCAAGTGTCTGCATTCTGCCATTCAAATGTTATGTCAGGGAGATGAACTGTGACTGGAAACAGAGGTGGCAAATCCTTTAACACAGTAAACGTGCAGGGAAGACTTGCTGGCTCTGGAGATTCATAGGTTAGATAGTCTTTCAGGTTCAGTTCACCAGTTCGGATGTGACCTAAGATGTCTTGATTGAAAGTCATTACCTTCTGGCAGCTTTTGTTCTCTGAAATCTCAGGCAAGTTCCCAACGGATAGCTACCCCTTTCACAAAGCCATCATTAACCATAATCATTAATAGGCACTTTGCTGGCAGCCTCTGTGCATCTAGTAGCATAAATGGGCCTGGAGATGAAATTGCCCTTTTTTCCCCTCAAGGTGTTCCTTTCAGGACAGTGTTGAGGTGTTGAGTCCAGGGGCAGTGCAGAGGAAACGTGCTGTTGCTGAGTGTGTCATGCATTAAATACACAGCTACAGTTTCCAGTGGAATCCAAGAGCAAAAATCTGTCACTTTCTAGAGAGGGGCATTAAGAGAGTTGTGGAAGCTGGGATAACCATTGCACAGGTTGTATCTGAAAATTAAATTGCTTGTCCCTCTGTTCCAGGCACTCAACAAGATGGAGAGTGAATGGAACTCCATTTTGTTTACTGTGATGCTTTACAAAGACACAGATACCTTTATTCTGAAAAACACTGATGAAGCTTCTCAGCTCCTAGATGATCACATTGTCATGATTCAGAGCATGTCCTTCTCACCATTTAAGAAACCTTTTGAGGAAAGGATGAACGCATGGGAAAATAAGCTGAAGATGACACAGGTATTGGTTTCTTACCCACACACATGCGGTGAAGGCAGGCAGCTGGGCTGTGCTGCCATGCTTGAACATGGACGCTGTGCAGTTGCTGCTGGGGAACTGGGAGGACAACTATCAAGAGAATATCAGTCTTTAGGGAGGAAGAGGGCCTGTCAAAGCCTTCTGACTCTAGTAAAAGAGGGGATAAACTCAGAGCCTTATTCTGCAAAGAAGCAGTGGTGAAATTCCAGCTCTTTTGCTGCCTATTGCAGCACTTTTTGGTGGGGCTAGGACTCTCCCATTGCTGTGAATAGTCCTACTGGCATCTCTAATCAAATTATACTAAGTGGACCTTACAGATTCTTACAGACCCTGTGAAATCCATGCTAATCATTCACATCTCAGTGTAGGAAAGCACGTGGAAGACTGCTGTTTAGAGCAGGATTTGTCAGACTGTGCCAGCACTTCTTCATCAGACCAGAGCCTGAATGCTCAGCACCCAGCAGGACTTAGCCAGCACAATAGCATTTTACTGCAGGAGAAAAATTCCAATACAAGTATCTGGCTGGAGAACTCTCTGTAAATGCTGGTGTTTGATGCACAGCAGCATTGTTATCTGTTATTCATAACTACCTTATTCTGTTTATTGGTGCTTACCATCTGGGTGTGCTTGGGCCATGGGCTGCCAGAGTGCTAGCCTTGTCTCGTGAGGATACAGAAATGCTACTCAAAGCCCTAAAGCAGTAGGTGACATGGGGAAATTCGGTTATTTACTGTGTGGTTTTGGCTGTGATGTTGTGCATGTTTTCACCCTGTCCTTCCTACCCCTTCTTTTGATTGCATTCATTCCTGTCACTAAAGGCCCATGAATCCACTTCTGGGAAGTGGCTTATCAGGGTTAGCTGATGGAGTATGGCAAACACTGTTGTCTGTGTTACTGGAAAACCTAACCTCTTGCTAGGTCAAGTGGCTGCCTGTGCTCAGGGAATGGTAGATAGCGCTGTGTGGGTAAGACAGTCTGAAAGGGAGTCAAACACTTGAGCTGCTTTGCAATGTTGGGCAGGTTCCCCATACCTTCCAATCTCCCATGCCTGAAAATGGAGGAGGAGGATGTTCTTCCAACCTAATTCTCTTGCTTCTTTGAATGCCTGACAAACAGGTTTTCCTGTCTGGTGTCTAACTTAAATGTTTAGCTTTTCATTCATTCTCTTAATTCAGAGATTTGTTCGAAGATCATGGATTTCATGGATTATTCTGTAAGCAAGGCTAGGGCTGAGGTTCATCAGGCAGGAGAGAGGATATGACAGAATTGCAGAGTCTGGCATATTTTATTTGTCATTCTTCTTCCCAAAAAAGCTCTTTTCACAAAATAAAATCCTCGTCTTACTGTGTGCTCACATTGTGCCATCTTCTGTAAAATACAGAAACACTAGCCACAGAAATTTGACCTAGCACCACAAAGTGCCTTTGAGCTTTAGTATTGGCTTACACATATTTCTGAACTACCCCCATTAAACTAGTGGGTGTTGATTCTGATGCCTGCTGACAACAGTTAGCAAAGGGGATTGCTAGGAAATTGTTAATTATTTGAGAAGGAAATTCCAATGCCTGACGCTGCAGGTAGATATTAGAATTGTGAAAGGTCTAAGTGCAGCATCACCTCTTTTTTCTTTTTCTTTTCCTTTTTCTCCTTTTTTTCTTTTTCTTTTTTTTTTTAAACCCATTCTGGTTTAAAACCACAGTTTGAATGGTTTTGTCAAACAGGTTCATAGCATGGTGTCCTGATATGCTCTTCTTGCTTCCCACTAGGATGTCCTAGAGGAATGGCTGAACTGCCAGCGCTCTTGGCTCTACTTGGAGCCCATCTTTAGGTCAGGGGACATCAAAAGACAGCTCCCATTGGAAAGCCAGCGCTACCAGACCATGGATAGGGACTGGAGGAACATCATGAAGAATGCCAACGAAAACCCTGAGGTGTGTGCCTTGATGAAAGCCAGTGCAGGTATCCCAAACTCCTTGGAGCTGTGCTCACACAAGGACTGCCTTTGAGTTGTAGTTTTTGTAATGGTGTGGGCATGAGCAGCACTGTATAAACCATGCAACCTTGCCCAGGGCGGTGTGCTAGGTTTCTTCTCTTGGAACTTGGCCTTTTGTTCTGGTGTCCAAACAGACAGAGTCATACCCTGTGATGCCTTGCACCACGCTGTCCACTCCACCAGACACCTTCTCCTCAGCACACAGACTCCCTACCTCCTACGACTCTTATAACCAGCCCTGCTATAATCCTAATCCATAAGATAACTGCTTCGATTCCTCCTCAAGACTGACTCTTTAAATTGTTTAGAGCCATTGTTTTCGCCTGTTTCTGTGTCCTGATAGCACTGCTCTGCACTCTTCTGTTCTCCAGTCTCCACTTCCCAGGACTCCATCACCACTTGTATTCCATATTACAAATGTTGGTATTTACGGGAACCCAGAAATGGGCTTGTCACATCCGTAAGCGCTGTTTCCCCTCCTTGCCCACAAAGCTCACACCTCTCCAGATCGCTGTGAAAGTACTCCTGTGAATGAGTCATTTAAATCCTATCAGTAACATCACTGGGCAACCCAATTATCTCCACTGCCTTATCTCCCACATGCTCAGAATACTGATGCTTCCTCTGTTCTCCATTCTGTTTATAGGTGATTTCTTTGTGCCCTGATCCTATGCTACTAGAGAACCTGCGAAAATGTAACAAACTACTCGAACTTGTGCAGAAAGGGCTGAGTGAATACCTGGAGACGAAGCGAGGCACTTTTCCCAGGTAACCCCAAATTACAGTGGGCTGGATCACACTCCCTGGTTCAGAAAATATGAAAGGAGAGGCTCACTCCAGTTCATTCTGCCAAGAAAGAGCAAAACAATCTAAGCTTAGGATATTGTCGTGAGACTGCAAACATAAGAAAGGCTGCGCCTTTCAATGCTGCCATCTGATGGGGAGAAAACAAGCAGACACAAATGTGAGTTAACGGCAGTCTGGTAGCATTGTTGCATATCTGTGCCTCATGATTTGTCTAGAAAGGATGGCGTAAAACGAAAACCTCCATGTAACTCTGTCCCTTATTCCTGAAGGAATACTTCTATTCTTTGATACTCGTTTAAACCCACTTTGCGTGGGAATAACTGACTTCTGCAGATGGAGATGTCTGTCTCTACAGGAAGGTAGATGGCTGGATCGTGGCTGCTACTCTCCTACACAAACAGAAAGAGATCAGTGAGCAGTCAGAAACAGCGTCTCTAGCAATAGGCTTGTTCTTCATCTTGCCGGGACTTAGCCCAGGATGCTACAGTAAAAAAGAGCCTCCCCTCATCCCTCGCTCTGTGTTTCTAGGTTCTACTTCCTTTCAGACGATGAGCTGCTGGAAATACTGTCTCAGACAAAAGACCCCACTGCTGTACAACCTCACCTCCGCAAATGCTTTGAGAACATTGCACAGGTAGGTGCAAGCACCCTAGTGGCTTGGCCCACCTTTGGGAAGCTGGTGTCAATGGAGGCATTCTGAGATCTGGAGGAGTGTTCACATTCTGCTGTGTGGAAATGTATCTCCTGGGAACCTGTAACTGTACGTAGGCATTACAAGGTGCTGCCTGCCCTGGAGTGGGATTCAAGCAGCCTCACGTTAGACATTTCAAAGCCAGATGTCTGCCTATGAACTGGGCACCCTCAATTGCCTTTTAGACAATGAGGGGAAAATAGGCATCTGCAAAGGGCAACTTACAGAAATTCACTTAGATACCCATCTTAGGAGGAGAGGACACTCCCTCTGGAGATGTCTGTGCATCCCACCGAGAGGCCAAGAGAAATAGCTCAGACTTAGCTGTCTACTCGCAGGCATCTTGTTAGGATGGAATCCCACTCAGGAGGGACAAGGAGTGAACAAGCCTGAACTGAATTAAGTTTCTGCCTTCATCCCTACTTAGGAGCTGGGGTTAGCCTGGCTATTTTTCCTCTTTATTATTCCTAATAGACTTCAGACTCCATGGCTAGTCACACCTCGCACCACCACAATACTCAGACACTAAAACCAATCTCCTAGTCATTAGCTTGGGAAAATAGAAAGGAAATTGAACTGGAAACCTGGTGCAAAGCCACTGGAATAAATAAGGGGTCTTTCAGTGATATGCTAGGGCACTGGACAAGCTGTTAAAATTTTACTCTTAAAACTGGGCACTGTGACCTCAAGGGAAATGATTTGAATCTACAGAATTGAACAGGAATCAAGGGTTTGAATCCTAGACAGGCAATGAGAAGTGTTCATCCTACCTATAACTTGATTTGCTTCACTCAAGTTAAACCAGCAATGTGAATCTTTTGTTTTCATACAGTCATCCTCCATTTTTTGGAGAGGTCATTTTGCACATCTGTCACACACTTCATTGTCACTATTGACAACCAAGTTTGGCACCAGATTTATAATGAGCATAGACCACTGCAGCCTGGCTGTCCCCCAGTGGCAGGAAGGCAGGAATAGAAAGGAAATCCCCCATTCACATCTCCTGTTGTGCTTCTTCCATTAGCTACTGTTCCAGGAGGACCTACAGATCACACACATGTACTCTGCTGAAGGAGAAGAGGTGAAGCTGTCTGTTCCCATCTATCCCACTGACAATGTGGAGGACTGGCTGCTGGATGTTGAGAAATCCATGAAGGCCAGTGTACGGGACAACATAGAAAGATCAATTGATGTTTATCCAGAGGTAAGGGTTTTATCACAGACTGGCAGGTCTGATGTCTTGGTTCCAGGCTTTCCATAGAGGTCACCAGTGATGGGACTGATAAATTTGTGATATTCTGCTAGTTTTAAAATACAACTTTTAATCCAACTGTGTGTGGATCAAGTGCAGAATGCGCAGCTGAGCAAGCAGCTAATGGTCCAGAAGAATGCAAACCCTGCACACTCACTTAACAGCCACAGAACATTTCCCAATATCATAGAACAACCCTGTATGAATCTATTTCTATCCCACTTTCCAGGCAACTACCTCTTTATAAGGATCTATCCTCTTTTGTCTTCAGCTCTCATGTCTCACACAGTATGCTAGGGGCTGGTAAAGGCAACCAAGGCACTGTGAACTATTGGTTTCAGTCAATGCATCAGGGGATGCATCTTGGCTCTGGTTTCTGTGTAAAAGCTATGCTGGTAGAAAATGTAAATTTTTATTTGCTTGGGTCTCGGGAGGGAGAAAGGCTGAAAAAAGAAAAGGCCTCAGATATTTCTGTTACTGTTTTCTACTCAGTCTCCAAATTTGCAAGGAGGAGAGTTAGAACAAGCTAGAGGAGGGGAAACATTCTTTTGGGTCTCACAGATTCATCTCAGAGCAGGGAGATGTAGAAACAAAAAAAAAAGTCATTGTCTTACCACCTTTTTTTTTTCCCCCTTCTTTTTTTAAGACTCCACGTACTACATGGGTCTTGCAATGGCCTGGACAAGTGGTCATTGCTGGCTGCCAGATTTTCTGGACAAAGGAAGTGTCTGAAGCTCTGGAAGCTGGAGATTTGTCCAGCAGGCTTTTCCCACAGCTGAGTACTCAGGTACGAAAATGAATGTAAGGGTGAGATTTTGCCAGATGGAGACTTTTCAATCATCAGGCCTTACATAACTTATAAGTACAGCCAGGACAATACTGTAGGAGAAACAGAGACGCAGTCCTGCATAGCACAGCTCAAAAACAGGTTCTTATCATCTTAATCATTAGGATATTTGTCATCATAAACCTCAAATAATGTACAGGACTGATAATATGATCATTACCTGAAGACAGAAAGAAGGTGAAAGATAACTTCTCCAGGGTCACCCAAGAAGTCAAAGGTGGGGGAGGACTGAAGTGATGGACAGTAGAAATCAAAGTGAAACTGCATTCTTCGTATCTGTTCCATACATCTAATCACACCTAATATCTGGGAGATATGGTGTCCTCAGCTCTGGCCCTCATGGTGGCTCTAACTCTTTCTTTTCAACTGAACATGGTAACGGTGTAGGCAAAAGTCAGCTCTGAGCCAGCCCTGAGCACTATTTGCTTTCTGAGCGGTCATTTGTGTCTCTGACAAGAGAAGAGGCAGAAGTTGCCTGGACACAGCCTATGATCTGGACTTAGGATGCCATAAGTTTGACTGCATTGTGTTAGTACAGCCTGGGTTTTTGGGGTATGGTTTGCTTCAGAGTACTTTCTTTTCCTTACCCAGCTGGGCAATTTGGTTGCCCTGGTCCGTGGAAAATTGTCTAAGATGCAGCGAGCAGTGTTGTCAGCTCTTATTGTGATTGAGGTCCATGCCAAAGATGTTGCAGCAAAGCTGATTGAGGAGAATGTGACAAGCATGAATGATTTCGAGTGGATCTCCCAGCTCAGGTAGAGACCACAGCTGTTGAACTTCACCCGGCCTCCCTGGCCAATCTTCATTCTCCTTACCCATCAGCCATGTCCATGACAAATGGAAATAAGAGTTTGCATAGTCTGTAAGCAGTATTCCTTAGTCGCCTCTAACATCCCTATGAGGAGTGGGACTGAAGTCTGCTAAGGATGCCAGTTCTAAGGCATCTGAGACAGACCTAGTTTTGATGGCATCCACTTTGGCAATATAGACTAAGCCATACCACGGTGTTTCACAGCCTCACTGCGAAAGGGCATGCTCCTGCCCAAGAAGAAGTGTGACGCTTGATATAACACCTAATTTCAGGTCCTGTGAGAACTCCCGTCCACCCTGTTGTGTTACCTTATCCTTTCTTCTCTTGAGAGAGAAATCCCATGACATGTACGTCTCCAAACCTGCAGGCTGCAGTCTTATGAGCTGCTGTATTGTCTGCCAGCCAGTGTTTATCTTTCTGATGTCATGTTCACTCATCATTAGATACTACTGGATGAGGGGGGACCTGTACATCAGAGCTGTCAATGCTGAATTTGTCTACGGCTATGAATATCTGGGGAACAGTGGCCGTCTGGTTATCACGCCCCTTACTGACAGGTAAGGAGATTGTTTTCTGGGTAATAAGTGTATTTTATTTTTTTTCTGGATGAACAAGCCTCATTGGGGATTAAACGAAGGATCTGACCATGATGGTCTTACTGCTTAATGTATGTAAATAGAAACCATTTGTAAAGTAAAGAACTACCTGAGATGAGGGCATAGGAACACCCTGGCATTGGTTCTACTGTATTCCTAGTGATCAGTGCTCAGACTGATTGCTTTCACTCTCCTAATTCTTAATGTAGTGTTCTGACTCATATAAAATGCCCACCTGATAGCTAAGGAGCTCTTCTACAAACCAGTAGAGAGGGGCATCTAATACTCTGGAATATCCAGCAGCAATAAAAGTTTTACCCTTTTGTAACTGTCCCTTTTCTGGAGAGTGAATTTGTAGCCAGTGGCAGAAGGATTTATCCATGCAGGGCCCCATGAATACTAATAAAGGCCACTCCTTTGCAGAGTGCTGCATATCTAAGCAGTTCTGTAGAATAATAAAGGATGGATTCCTACCTGTCTCCTGCTGGATAGATCATATGTCTCCCTTACTGAAATCAGTAGTAGAAATGCTTTTCATCATCTGGTCTCTCCTTGGTTGTAGGTGTTATCTGACGCTTACAGGAGCTCTGCACCTGAAATTTGGAGGAGCACCTGCAGGACCAGCAGGAACAGGCAAAACAGAAACAACAAAAGACCTGGGGAAAGCACTAGCAATCCAAACTGTAGTGTTCAACTGCTCCGACCAGCTTGACTTTATGGCAATGGGAAAGTTTTTCAAGGGACTAGCCAGGTACAATGAAATGCTGCATGTCATTATCAAAGAGCGGGTAGGATGCTGGCCGTTGGAAATTGGTGGGTATTTTTCATAGCAGCCCAGAAAAACAAGCAAAGCCTTAGTAAGGGGGTTACTGTGTTCCAGAATGAGCAAAGTTGCAAAATTCCTGTCAGAAGAGAGGGACAGTTAAGCCAATTAAAAAAAAAAGAAAAAAAAAGGATACAAAGAGAACCTCTTCATTTAAGGCAAAATTAAAATGCTTTGCACCAATCCACTGTTAGACACCTGTGCAAGTGTTTCCAGCTCTGGCCTTTGTTTTAATATCATACACGTTGGACTGAGATTCAGCCCACAAGCTGCTTAATCTTAAGAAGGAGAGAATCTGCTGAGTGTATCCAAAATTGAGCAGCCAAGAGAGACTGCTCTAAGCCCTGAGGGATCCTCTCAAAGAAGCTTCTCTCTTCTCTACATTTCAAACAGAGCTGGTCCAATTAGTCTGTTGCACACTGGTGAATCTGAATTAGTTACTCCAACAAAAGCTGATACTCTTTTCTCAGATGTTTTCTTTGTAAGTAATTTAACTTCCTTCTTAAATCATGCCTTGTGGGAAGATCGCCTTCCTCATATACATGCTTCCAGCTTTATACATAGTCTTCCAAGCTCTGAAAAACAGACTCAAGAGATGTCTAAATGGTATCTGCTACTCTTATAGCTCAGGTACAAAACAGGAATTCAGTGTGACACCTCTTTCAAGCCCAAATCTGTAACATGCAGAATTTGTCCCAGGCTGTAGGATCAGACATTGCTATGGTCTTGCAGGGACCATGCACCTTCTCACTCATCACATGGCCTGAGATGCATAGTCGGGGTGAGGGGCTACAGCCCCTTCCACTGTACCAGTACACTGTGGCTGTGTCACTACCTGCTGTGGGACGTTAGGGGCCTTTTAGGTTCACTTCTTGTCACTGTGCTGCCTCCCCAGTATGTGGATTTATAATTTCTAGATCTAGTTGAACTTTTGACTGCAAGTTTGCTCCTGACTCCCCTCATCTTTCCTTCCTTGCCCAGCTCTGGCGCATGGGCTTGCTTTGATGAGTTCAACCGCATTGATATCGAGGTGCTGTCTGTGGTGGCCCAGCAGATCACAACTATTCAGAAAGCACAGCAGCAGAGGGTACGTAATGAACATGTGGATGCAAAGGCAGACAAAAAAATCTCCACTTGAGCTAGTCCAGGCAAGTCCTTGTCTTTGCATGCATCTTCATAGAGGACCAGCTTCACTGCTCAGAGGCAACTCAGACAGACATACTTGAGCTTGAAGAGGCATGAGTAATGCCCTAGCTGTGGCGCATCATATCAGGCCATTACATAGTCAGCATCCTGGGTGGGTTTTGTAATTCCACCCTAGTCTGTGTTGCCACAGTTGCCCACACGCTCACAGGCTGAAGTATGTCTCAGCTTGAGCTGCAGTGCCAGCAGACTTTGGTGTGGGAGACACTCCGATACAGATCCACTGAGCTGATACAAATTGGAGCTGTGATAAAGGCAGCCAGTGTTCTGCCATGAGTTGCTCAGCACCACGTTTGTCTAAATGTGTTATCCAAGCTTTAGTGGATTCACAGAACGCAATATGTGCAGAAAAATGCATACTCATGCACACACAGAGTTGCAACGTAAAATGAATTGTTGGCTTTACATGGAGACTCAGCTGTCAGCCAGTCTAGCAGCCCGCCTCTGCTTTGTTCTCTGGAGACTCAGAGGGGTTAAGACCTGAATCTCCTTGACTTTGGCTTGGAATTAGAAACTTGCTTTCCGTGAATTCTTCTGCATTACTTTATCCCCCATCTGAAATTACTACCTACACAGCTTTACAAAGGATTTAGGTTTCTCTTTGCCCTCTCTGCCACGAATTAATTCAGGTCCAAACTCTACTGCAGAAAGATGTTTGTTTACAGCTGGAGGGATAGAAGTCTGTTCAAGAGAAAAAAAACCCCAATTGTATCCTATCAGTAAATCTTCCATGAGCCCAGTTTCTTAAACAGGGAAAAATATTGCTGGTAATACTGGATTCCTGCGGTGGGACCAGATTGAGTCACTACAGTTGTGGGCAGCTGTGTGTGTCTGTGCTTGATAATTTAACTACTGAAAGCCATTGTTTTCCTCTTGGAAGATTTTGCTACGTTATTTAATTTGCAGGTCAGGTTTTGTTCTTTGAGGATGATCATATTTTTAATTTTCTAGGTGGATCACTTCATGTTTGAAGGCACGGAGATCCCACTGGTCCCATCCTGTGCAGTCTTCATCACAATGAACCCAGGGTATGCTGGGCGTACTGAACTGCCCGATAACCTGAAGGTAAGGAGGGCAGACTACATAGACAGAAAGAAGAGCGGCCACCAATGTGTTCATGACAAGGATTAGGATGTGATGCTTTTGGAAAGTTTCTGGGATTATTTTGAGATTTGAATCACATCTGTAAGCAAATGGCCCTCCTCAGATTGCAGTCTGCAGGGATGCTACCGTGACAAGGTGCCAGGCACACTCACACTGTGTCCTCTAAACAGTCTGGGATAGATAGTCAGCCTTTTCAGTTTGCTGGAAAAAGCAAGAAACAACAGTGATTTGATCTTGTGTTGGAACTGTATATTTCAGGCTCTCTTTCGTCCTGTGGCTATGATGGTCCCAGATTACTCCATGATTGCTGAGATCTCACTCTACTCCTTTGGGTTTAATGAAGCCAAAGTCCTTGCAAAGAAGATCACCACAACATTCAAACTATTGTCAGAGCAGCTCAGCACCCAGGTAGATGCCTTAATGTCCATGAGTGTTTTTTAAATATGAGGTTTTCTCAGCCTAGGCACAAAGTACCTGGATGGTTCTATTGGTGCCTTGTGATAGCATATCACAAAAAGGTCACAATACCCATTCCTCATCTACCTCCCTCCTTTCTAAGTCTCATTTCTCCTCCTGTGGCTGGACTTGGATTCACCTTCAGTCCTAGTTAGGATTACAATGGCAGGACAGTTGAGCCAGGCAGCCCTGCCTACTTCATCTAGGATTTTTCATCATCCAGTTATTCTCATCTTCCTCACCCGTAGTCTGTACAGCTGAGGACTAGTTAGTTGTTTGAAGGATCCTGAGAGCAGACTTGGATGAAGGAGCAGTTGTTCTGAAGGCGTAACTCTCGTTTTTCTTTTCTTACTTGCTAATTGAGTACATGCATAGGTTCTCTCTTTTTAGGTGATGTTCCTGTATCTGATGACGTTGTTTCCTCTCTGTCTTTTCCAGGACCACTATGACTTTGGGATGAGAGCTGTGAAGACTGTCATCTCAACAGCTGGCAATCTCAAAAGAGAGAATCCTACGATGAATGAGGTAAATGTGCTTACACTTCACACTGTCATAGATTTATGTGGCCTTTTCTGCAGCCACATAAGGATGCAGGCAGGATCTTTGAAGTTCTGAGTTCTTAAATCTTTGCAGGAGCTGATCTGCCTGCGGGCTATCAGGGATGCCAACGTACCCAAATTCCTGCAGGATGACCTCAAGCTCTTCAATGGTATTGTCTCAGATTTATTTCCCAAGATCAGAGAAAAGCCTGTTGATTATGGCATCCTGGAAGAAGCCATTCGCAAATCCTGTATCAAAAAGAATCTGAAGGATGTTGATGGTGAGGGGAAGGGCTCCCCACCAGCTCCCTCTGGGCCTGGGCTTTTAGTCCAGTGCTCTGCCCTAGGAAAGAGGCAGCTGGTCCCAGACCCACTCGGCATCATCTTCCTCTACAGGTTTTGTGACTAAGTGCATCCAGCTCTATGAAACCACTGTGGTTCGTCATGGCCTTATGCTAGTGGGGCCAACAGGCTCTGGGAAGACAAAGGTATGGTTGAGACACTGCGTTGGCCCCAGCAAACCATCACCTACCTAGTGATGCAGAGGGTTAAGCTTCACAGAAATACTCGCACTCCGGCATTTCCAGCTTCTCTCAAATAGAAGTCAGGGGACCAAGATGCTGCCTTTTAGTATTGATTTATAGCCATGGGAAAGTATATTAGTAGCTTGCTCTCTCGAGTTGGGAGATTAGACTGAAGATTATTAGCTCTGCTGCAAATTTCTAAGGCTGAGACATACTTGACATCTCGAGATGCTTCAGGCCTCTTGCACGGGAGATCTAGCTTCCTCCCCCTGCATCTGGAATGCTTTATTTCTGTGAATACAGCCAGGCATCTCCTTACTATGATATTATCCTTCACTATGTCTTCTTTCTCACTGCCTTTTGAATGCAGTTACTGTGAGAGCAAGTGGCTTTGTCGTTATGGAGCCATGGCAGTTAACTCTCTTGCTCTCCTGCTTTGCAGAGTTATGAAGTCCTGGCAGCTGCAATGACATCACTGAAAGGTCAGCCTGCAGCCAGTGGTCGGAATTACGAAGCAGTCAGCTACTTTGTACTGAATCCCAAATCCATCACAATGGGCCAGCTTTATGGAGAGTTCAACTTGCTAACACATGAGTGGTAAAGTACAAAACCTGCTTTCCTTCCTTCCAGATGGGAAACGTTTTTCTTCTGTTCTTGAGCGTCTTCTCTTCAAGGCTGAGAACTATTTAGGGTAGTGGCATAAAACCAGAAGCGATCAAGTCCTTATCCTCACCAAGCTACAATAGCCAGTCACGGCAATTTAAGCTGACATCTCTTATTGTGTGCTTGGCCCAGCTGCCAGCACATGCCCAGACAGTTATTGCAGCTCAGCTGGCAGCATTAACTGCATAACAAGGAATAATTCAATTGCTTTGGAGCACATGCCCCTGATCTAAGATACAGCAGCTTAAAAACACTTGCTTTGCTTCTGAAGAAAAGTGACCTCTGTGCTGTGCACTTGAATTGTTCTCTATAAATACACTGGTGGCCTTGAATGACAAGGGATGACTTTCAGGCATAAAGGGGCATTTCATTCCCGTTACCAGGGCTCCTGCTTGCTTACATGGTTTGGAAGCGAGAACTAATAGCCCTTTTGCCTTCTTGACAGCCGGGTCCTACTGCTTATGTTGCCATATGTGACCTGAGGTTGACTTTGCAGCTCACTTTATCCAGAAGCTAAGGTGTGAGAAGCAGTGTGAATCTCCCTTTGGCCCTGTCAACCGCCACTTGCTTAGGGGCAAAGCTAAAGACTGTGTTCTGTAAAACCAGGGAAACTAAATAAATATGAAACTAACTGCCTCTAGGAAAAGTGCAAGCAAGTAAACATTACTGATGCTGAGACCCAGAGCTTCCCAGCCTGGGCTCTGGTGCATCTTTACTGAAGGACATTTTATAGGATATTCCAGTTAGGCTCGACAGTTTATTTATGATGTGACTCTACCCAAGGGCAGCACACAGGCACGTCAACATGACAAAAAGAAAAATACAGCAGCCATGTAAAATGTATTTACAGACAAATCCATCTGTTTTAATCAGCTGAGCTTTAGAGCAGACTGTTTTCCCTTGATCTCGGTAACAACACCGTGGAATTCACTAGCACTATAAAAATAACAAATAATTATTTAATAATGAGAGTAGAGTCCAGGGCCTGAACGGAAACTGCACTTCAGGTTTCCATGTACAAATTAAGTTCTTGCTGTCAACAGCCAGCATTCCTTGTGTGTCTGCTCTCCTGTTCACCAGCTCCAGCACCACAGACACCTGAGGATGAGAAACTTCAGTTATAAAGAGGGTAGAGTTGTGCTCTTTAGCCTGGATTCATCCTTCTAACCTATAGTTACCCCACTGAAGCATCTGAGTTAGCAGAGTAGCTGTCCTGAGTCTCCCTTTACACTTGGCAGAGAAAAAGAGGCACCTCCAGAGAGCAGATAACCTGCCTATGACCTGAACTGGATGCTAGCAAGGCTTCTTTGCTTTTCACTGAGGACAGAGATGTTAAAGGGAAGCTTGGCATTTTATAGTTAGATGACATGAAGTCCAGATCCTAATGCCCAAAGAAATTGTTTCATGGTGCCACTCAGGCTGAGATGTATGTCTCAGTAAAAGAAAGAATGAGATGGACCTTCATGCAGCTCATCCACAGGTGAGGCACAGGTATCCTTGGGCACATGAACCAGGGTAAGATTCTGGCTCTGTTGTTTTATATGGTGGAAGCTTTGCCATTGATTTCAGCAAAACCAGACTGGGCCAAGCCCTGCCTTCCTCCTACCTTTCAGGACAGATGGGATCCTTTCCTCACTCATCCGGTGGGGAGCTGCGGCCACTGACACTGACAAGAAGTGGTATGTGTTTGATGGGCCAGTTGATGCTTTGTGGATTGAGAACATGAACACGGTGCTAGATGACAATAAGAAGCTGTGTCTCAGCTCAGGGGAAATCATCAAGCTGACAGAGGTAACTCATCCCTCCTGCTTTTGCTGCCTGTTGTCTTTCCTCCCTCTTGGAACAGACTTGCCTTTTACTTCCCACTTGATGTCTGTAATGGACTTGTATGGAAATTGGTGTCTCAGTAGCAGCCCTGTGCTGGCCAGACCTCTGCTGTGCTGCACAAACGCAACAAAAGGAGGCTTATGCAACAAAGGGAAAGATTTCAGCTTCACCAAATTATGCTGAAGGATCCTTGCTTTCTCTCCTTTTGCAATTTCCAGAGCATGACCCTGATGTTTGAAGTCCAAGATCTGGCTGTTGCTTCCCCTGCCACAGTCTCCCGCTGTGGCATGGTTTACCTGGAACCCAGCATCTTGGGGCTGGAGCCCTTCATCGAGTGCTGGCTGAAAAAAATCCCAGGGATCATGCAGCCCTTCTCACAACAGCTAGCATCTCTCTTCAGAAGATTCCTCAAGGTGAGCTATTGTGCCGTTCCAGCCCTTCCATGGCTTGGAGCTTGTCAGTTCAGATATCAACTAGCCCAGACTTGCCAAGGCCTGGATTTAAATGCCATTATGGGAACACTTCAGACTACCAGTATACAAACTGCTCTCTGAATTTCCTGGGTTTAATAGAAGTTATTCACTGATCCCTACAGATGCTACTTAGTCTTATTGATCATTATAGTTTGGTTTATTTAATTTTAAAATTATCTTCTGGACAAAATCATCCCTGGTGCAGCTCCATTGCTTACAGTGGAGCTACTCCAGGGAGAACGTTGTAAGAACAAGTCTTGTCATTCCTACTCTGCTTTTAAGCCACTATTTTAATGAATAACCCATAGCTGCAAAGGAAAGCTCTGAAGGGAGCAAACCATTTCAGAGCAGTGATGGCACAAGATGCGTGTCACTGTTGCACAGAACCAAAAGGCAGGCCCAGAGGTTTCTTGTGGTTAAGACTAAACCAAAGGGTTTGACTTGCTTCTCTCCAGTCAAAATGGTGGTACTCAGGACGCAGTGGGAGATGGCAGCTTTCTCAGTCATACCCTCCCTGCTAAACATAGCCTGCAGGGAGGCGAGGAGAAACCAGAACTCTAGAAGGTAAAAGCAAAGTCAAATGTGTTGGGTAGTGACACTGAGCTGTTCCTGCCTCTCCTTACAGGAGGCCATCGGCTTTGTCCGGAGGTTTGTGAAGGAGATAATTGCCTCAACGGACAGTAACCTCACAAGGAGCTTCCTCATGCTCTTGGAATGTTTGTTTCAACCTTTCATTCCCATCGAGGTAGGATTTTGCTACCTCTATCACTATCACTTGTATGTGCCTGTAACTCTTAACGGCACTAAGTCATACAGAGGGTTAGTCACCAGAGAACAAGGTGTTGGTGCAGAAAGGTCATGCTGTAGCTCATCTACGTGGCAGAAGGTAATACAACATCCTGCAAAGCACAGGTAAACCTGGAAGATTATGCTTTGGCCACTGAAAGAGCAAAAGATAAGCTCCATGCCTACCAGGCTGGAGGGAAGAGGTTCACTTTTATTTATAGCAGAGGGAATTGGAGAATGAGTGAAAGCAGAGGTCAGAGCTAAGCAGCAATGCACTTCAGATTGCAGGTCCTTTGAGAATTAGTATTGAAGAAGGCTGGACAACTTTCAAATTAAAAACCAAAGACTAAATTCTTCTCCCAGCTCCTGTTGAGTGACATTAGTTCAGCGAGGGGAGTCTCTCAAGTACACCAATGAAACAGCAAGTTTTAATCCACAGAATACAGTAACAAGGCCTGTGAAAACTGGCTAGAAAAAGCTATATAGAAGCTGAATAGTATTACAAGCACATTAAGAAAAGTCTGGTTTTTGTGTACCTTAACCATGCCTGAGAATTTTACTTCTGCTCTTCTCTGGTTCTCAGGGAATTAGGATGATTCCCCAGGAGAAGGCAGCTCGTATCGGAGAGCTGATTGAACCCTGGTTTATATTTGCCTTGATCTGGACTGTGGGTGCTACTGGAGATTCCCAAGGCCGCATGGCCTTCAGCTTGTGGCTGAGAGAGAAGATGGCAAAGGAAAAGGTGAGTAAAGGCAAAGCAGATCCTCTCTCATTATAGAGGAACTGGTAATGAGGAATGGGGGTCAGAGCTTCTTGAATGCCTGGAGGCTTTGGGTGGGCTTCCTCTTGGGATCTGATATACCAGATCTGCTTCAAACTTCAAGGGACCCCTAGAGCTGGAAGATCTGGGAGAGAGACCTGACCTCCCTGGCCTGGGCAGCATCCCATTACTAAAGTCTTTCTTGCAGTAGCACAGATCCTCGTGTGAATTCAGCTGAGTGGCAGCCAGGTTTACCACAGCTTTATTCCCACAGATCCAGTTGCTTTTCCCAGAAGAAGGACTGGTTTATGACTATAAACTGTATGATGCTGGGCTTAGCAGTGCTGAAGATGATCTGGATGAGGAGGTCATTAGGGAGGTAAAACACTTCCAATTCCAAGCTGGGAAATCTGGGGGGATGGACCAGGAAGCAACACAGTCCTGCAGGATTTGGTAGGATCTTCTCATCAAGGGCAAATAAGAAAGGCCTATAGGAACCAAGTGAGAATGTTTAAAGTGAAATCAAGCTTTTCGTTAAAGAAAGAAGGCAGTTTCTTGTCCTCGGGGTTGTGAAGCAGATTGTTCAAATCTGAGCCAAGGGCTGATCAATTCAGACCTGAGTGCCTCTGCCAGTGCTCAGGAAAGTGAGAGGGCTCTACAAGTGTGGCTGCTGCAGGAGGACAGGGAGAAGCTCAGATGGAAAGGTCTGTCTGTGTTAGAAAGCAGTGCACAACAGCAGAAGAGCTGTGTGCAGCAGAGTCTGGAGGAGGAGCAAGGCAGACAAATATGCCATCTTTTTCACAGGAGACAGCAGAGCAGTAGGGCATGCAAGGTCCATCTGACTGACAGTCACCAGCCCCTGGGCTGAAAAAAAAAAAAAAAAAAGAGGAAAAACACTTCCCCTTCTTACAGAGCAAAGTAAGGAGCCCTACATGAGCATCAGATGCTTAACAGAAGCTGCCAGCATCATCTCTGTGGGAAGGCCACATGGGGTGGTTAGAAATGCACATTTTCTCAGTGTTCTCCAGCACATCCCTGACAAAACCTCTATCTCACTTGTGTAGTAGCTTCTGGGAGGTTAGCCTGTGACTTGATTCTAGCACAAGTCGTCCATGTCTTGTACAAGTACAAAACCTCCATGTGCCTCTGAGTGCAACACAGGTGATGGCACCAAACATGAAGATAGGATCCCAGCTCAGCCCTCTTTGGCCCTCTGCCATGGGGGCTGGGTAGGTCAGCTTAGGACAGAATTCCCATTCTTGCAAATATCACAAGTGCTCCATCGCCCTTTGATCCCAATTTTCAGAACAGAGGGCAAGTATGTTGCTGCTGGGGCAATGATCTCTAACTCTTGGGCTACCTCCCTCCCAAAGGAAATGAGTCAGGCACTCGCAGCATTGCCATACAGAAGGGTATAGGTGGCAAGACCAGACTGAGGGGCTGGAAACCTGAATTCCTCGTCAGAATCTGAGCTACTGCACAAGGAGCTGTGATGGGGAAAACACAGCAGAAATACTGTTTTCCTATTCCTGTAGGGGATAGATGCAACCACCCCCTCTAAACACACCCATACCTTTCAGGTGTGCTGGGAGAAGTGGCTGGACTCTACGGCAAAGTTCACCATGGTTCCTGATACCAACTTCTGTGACATTATTGTGCCCACGGTGAACACAGTCCAAATGGCCCATCTGCTGGAGCTGTTGCTCACCAACCGTAAGCCAGTACGTGCCCAGCCTTGTCTTTGATTTCTTTGATTCAACCTTGTTCTCTTCAACAGGGGCACATTTTCCTCTCCCAGTGCAATCAGAACCTAACAGCTACCTGATACCTTTAGATTATTTCTCACTCTCATGGATTTGTATTTCTCAGCTCAAAAGCCATGCCTAAGAAACAAGAGTTCTCCATTCAGTCCCCAGGCACCATGCCAGTGCCCGAAAGGAATATCAACTCTCAGTTGTTCAATCAAAATGCAGCAATTGCTAGATCCCCTCCACACCATGATGATAGCCCATCACCATCCCTCTTCACCTGTTTCCTGTGGTTCCATTTCATACTTCTTTGGTTAGATTCCTTCCACGTGAAGAGATCTGTTACCTTGAACAGCTGTCCTCATTGCAGAAGCAAGCCTTCTGTCCTCTCCCAGCCTTAGAATGCCTACGTGAGTGGTAACCTGCATTTCCTCCAGCAAATGTCAGAGAGCTGGGAAACACAGACTGTCTGCCTGTGGTTATGCTGCATTGCTGATTGTAATTCTAGGTTCTCTGCATCGGTCCCACTGGCACAGGGAAGACTCTCACAATTACAGACAAGCTTTTGAAGAACTTGCCTCTCAGATACATCGCCCACTTCCTGATGTTTTCGGCACGCACCTCTGCCAACCAAACCCAGGATCTCATCGACAGCAAACTGGATAAGAGGCAAGTTTCCTTTCTGTGTTTGCAAAGGCAGTATCCCTGAGCTCAATGTTTCTATCAATCAGCTTGGCCATTTAGTTTCATCCCAAGACCTGAAGGGGCTCCAAGCACATACAGCAGTGGATAACAGATAGGGCAAACAGCAAATCTCAGCTGGGATGGAGAGAGCCAGTAATAACTTGATACAATGGCAAGAAAGTGAGAAGAATTAGTGAGGGTCTGTAAAAGTTGCTCCAATTCTAGTTATTCCAGAAATACTACATTTCACAGCACAGGTGTTTGCAAACTGTGGTGTGGGGTCGTTATAGAAACTGATGAGGGGAGAAAACATGGCTGCTGACTCCCAGTCCAACTCCCCACAGTTAACAGCTTCTCTTTTTCCTCCCTGGTCAGCCACTGGTTTGAAGTTTCCAACAGATTCACAGGCTCAAGCTTTGCTTTTATTTGCATCCATTTATTCATTGACACTGTGCATAAGTAGACAAAATTTCACTCGTGTTTGGAAAGAAGCCAACACCTCAAACATTGCTCTGGACCTTTTCCATGCAAAGGCCCGTAAAAAGGGGTATGCGGAGTGTAAGTGTAAGCTCAGCTGAAACTACTGGGCCAGGAAGCCTCTAGAGAAAAAACTGGATCAAGTTAGGAGTACCTTTGCAATAGGAGTTGTCCTGTGTCCTTACGCGGCTTCTGTCCTTACAGGCGGAAGGGTGTGTTCGGGCCTCCGGTTGGGAGGTACTTCATATTTTTTATTGATGACTTGAACATGCCCATGCTGGAGAAATATGGTGCTCAGCCACCCATCGAGCTGCTGCGGCAGTGGATGGACCACCAGGGCTGGTACGACAGGAAACAGATCGGTATGACCCAGATCCTTTTCCCAGTACTCTTGGCAAAAGTTGGCCTGTTGATAGATATGCATACCTGCTGTGGAGATTTGTGGTGAGGGTTTTTAGCTACACCTTAGCATTCATTCCTGATTTTGCACTCTTCAAGGTACTTTTAAGAAGCTGGTAGATATTAATTTTGTCTGTGCCATGGGACCTCCTGGAGGGGGAAGGAATGCTGTCACTCCACGCTTCACCCGCCACTTCAACTACCTCTCCTTCACAGAGGTGGAGGAGAGCAGCAAGAAGACTATCTTCTCCACCATCCTTGGCAGCTGGATGGGTAAGTTCTGCAGACAACTGCCACCTTCTCCTCATGTTGCAAGTCAACCCGATGATAATGGAGGTTGAAAGGGGAGGAATTAATACTGATGATCTGATCAAAGTGTTGGAAGCTGGAACTTGTGTTAGTTTCTTGAAGATGCTTTTGGGAAAGTGTTGTTTGAATCTTAGCAAACAGAGAGCTCGTACACTGTTTAGTCTCAGGGCCAAACTCTGCTGGTGCAAGTCAGCAAACTTCAACTTTGGCTCTCACAGTTTCATAAGGTATACCATAGCCTAGGCCTTTCAAAGAGGATTTTGTTTGTGATGGATGATGCAGATATCCTTCACCTCAGCAAGTAAAGCGGTAACTCAGGTTTTTTTGTCTTTTTTCTAGCTGGACTCCTAGGAGAAAGAAGTTACAGAGATCCAGTGCGTACGTAAGAGCAGAAAGATGAGAGAGAGGGAGACTGACAGAACAAGCTAATGGGCACAGCATGGCGTAGCTTACCTGTGCTTTCAGCAGACAGACACTTGCCCAGACAACAGCCGTCTGCAGAAGCAGAGCCTTCTGTTAGTCTCCATCTGCTGCAGTCTGTGGACAGCTGAGCAGGGAGGATCTAAGCATGGTGCTACAGCCACCCAGAAAAAAGGGTTCATTTGGAGTGAAATGAGTCCTCTTATATTTGACAGGGTGGGAATTCAGGATCATCTTTGTAAATGTGCCCTCCTCTGTAAAGCTACCAGTAGGAAGGAGTGAGAATAGTGGGCTACGAGAGAAGCAAAGCAGAGCTTTCCGAGTGCTTGCAATATTCACAAGCGTCAGTACCCGACTATGAGCTCAGGGGCACACTGAAGCATCTAGCTGTGATTTAAAAAGAAACTAAAGAATTTTGGATATAATGCAAAAAAGTGCAAAATGCTAGGGTGTCACAGGGCTCTACTTCCCTAGCAGTGTTTGTAATGAACTTGATTGGGAGTTAAAAAAAAAAAAAAAAGTATTTTATGCTCTGAAACTGGCAGCTGTGTTTAAATCTTGCCAGACTATTGCATAAGAAATTATTCCTCAGCGGCTTTGCATTTGCTGAGCTCAATGAATTGCAAGGCAGTTTAGCTAAGAGGGCACTCACACCTTCTAGCTTAAAAGTAGCTGAGACTCCACTGAGGGAGTACAAGAAGGGAGAAGGAAAACCTGTCTGCAAGTATTTCAGGTAGGCACCAGTTACCAGACACTGTCTGGCAGTGTCTCCTCTCTCCCTGGGGTGCGTGGGGTCTTAACACTGCAGAATTGTTGTGATGCATTCTTCCCTCCCTAGATCTGATTCCCGTTGGTTGGGAAACTCATTGGCAAACTGTCCACTGCGGTGAGCAGGTGCTTGGTCAGGTCCCCACACAGTCTCTGCATAAGAAATCAGAAGACGAGTGTGTTCCTGGCCAAGTCCTAGCAACACCTCTGCCACTCAGTGCCACCTGTCTGCATTGCTAGGACCTTCTCATCCCAGAGTCACCACCTGGGCATCCTTCCCCACCTTCCTCTGTCTCTGCAGCAGGAGCACTTGCAGTCAAAGACTTGAACGAGCCCTTGGTGGATGCCACTGTCTGCATGTATTTGACTGTCACATCCCAGCTGCTGCCCACACCAGCAAAGTCGCATTACACCTTCAACCTGAGAGACCTCTCCAAGGTGTTCCAGGGCATGCTCATGGCTGAGCCCAGCAAGATCAAGGTGAGTCCTCTCATCAGCATAACCATGCCACCCAGGGGAAGACCAGAAATGTTCCAGTTCAAGCTTCATTGACAGGCTTGCAAACAGGCCTCAATTTCTTGTTGAAGATGCATTTTGGTACTGTTCAATGAATGTGGTGACCTTCCCTTTGATTATATTGCCTAGTACCAGTAGTAAAACAGCCTCCCCCAGCCACCCCAGCCCTTCCTTGGCATGGAAGCAGGTGAGTAGCCACAGGGAGTCAGTGCGACACAGCCCAGCCATTCAGGGCTGGATGGAGCCATAGGGGACCAGACAGGGGACCGCACAGAGGCAGAGGTGTTGTCCTGTTACCAGCTTGTAGCAATACAGGCTTCTGCCCCTTCATCTCTCCTGAGGATCTTGCTTTGGCTCCAGCCTAGCCAGTAGAGGTTGACTTATCACAGGAAGTACTTGGGACCCTGGTTCTGTGCTACACCCGATTAAAAGGATCTTTCAAAAAAACATAAGAACTTCTGAAAACAGTAAAAATTATATCAAACTGGGAGAAAGATAAGGACAAACAACATGAATTTTAAATCTCTCAAAGAAGGCCTGACATATGGACAAATAAAGGGGGGATTAGCTGAAGCTGTAATGAGTACTCTGCAAAGCAGCTGTTTTGACAAGAGTTGTTTTTGAGAGGAGAAGGGAATGCAGCTTCCTCTGCCCAGTTCTTTCTCCACTCCAGCTGCCTTCTAGCAGGAGTGGAGCTGGCCACATGCCGGGCAGGAACCAGCTTTCCTGACAGTGAGGCTCTTAATACTTCTCTGCTTCTCTCACGGTGGTGTTTTGCTGGGATTTCCTACCAGAACAAACTGCACTTGCTGAGACTGTGGTACCACGAGAGCTGCCGGGTCTTCTGTGATCGCCTGGTCAGCAAGGAGGACCGGACCTGGTTTGACAACCTGATGAAGAGTATGATGGAGGACTTAGGCACCACTTTTGAGGAGGTTGTCCCCTTCCAGCCAGTTCTGTTTGGGGACTTCATGGAGCCAAGTGCCAATATCAAACTGTACAAAGCAATCGACAGCCAGGAAAAGGTAAGGACCCTGGGAATCATGATGATGTGAGCTATGTTCACATCTTCCAAGTCTTCTGCAAACAAAAGAAAACAGTTAATAGTAACCATGGGGCTGCTTGAATTGAAGGTGTCTGGAATCACAAACCCTCTCAGGGCTCACCTGTGAAATCCTACCCCAGATATGGATCGTAGCTGCATTTGGTGCGATGGGAAGTTGAGGTGGAACAAGCTGTCTCTGCGTTGCCATCCTGGGGGCAGCCTGCTATGCCAAATCTCCCAAGTGAGCTGCACTTGGGACTGAAAAGTGAAATTTGCTGGAAAGAAATGGCACATTACCCCCAAACAATACTACTTTTGCCATTAAAGACTTCACAATTGACCTTTACAAGTAATTAACGTTACTGCCAGATTCCCTGTTGGAGAAGATACTGCGAGTACTTTGGCAGTGATAATTAAGCAAAGGCAATGAGCAGTATGTTTTGCACTCATTGTCAGAAACAGATTATTATCCTGTCGTCTCTTCTCTTGTGATAGCTGTGTGACAAGGACTGGTAATTAACTGAGCTTTCCAATCTCTTTCATAAAGTAGGTAGGCCAGTCCCCCACTGAGGTGAGCGCAGCTGAGACAGCCAGACTTACCAAGCTGCTGTACAGTCTGTTGATGCTCACGGGACTTCGGCACCTAGGCAGGGATCTCAGCACTGTATGAATTCCAGCTGATGTTGCTTGTCCAGGTTCACAGTGAAATTGCTGAGGGGGTAGGACCAAATCCCACATGTCTTCATGCTTCATCTCCTGCTCTGGCCTGAGGGTGCTGTTGAAGAGAGCCCTGGAAAGGGCAGGAGTCTGCTTCTGCAGCTGTTCTGTGTGATGGCTGGACCAGGAGAGGAGTGTGCTTCTCTACTCATTTACAGCCAGCGGGGTTCTCTTCCAGCACCTGCCCTTTCCAGCCAGGATCCTGACCACAGGATGCAGCAGCAGGCAGTGGTCAGCTATAGAGCGAGGAAGTTCTCTCAGAGGGAGGCCCTGGGAACAGCATGGGTGAGGCAGCCATAAGCTATTTTATTTTGAACTATGCCTTGCTGTTTCTCCAGGCAAACAGCACCATTGAGAAGAGCAGACCTTGGTCACTTGCCTGGGTTAGTTTAAGGTCACCGTTCAGCAGCTGCTGCCACTACCACTAGCTAAATTCAGCCCAGTCCAATGGTAGTTCCTATAGGAACATGGAGCAAAGAGAGCCATCACCACCCCACAGACAGCTCCTAGGGAGCAACTGAGAGAGGCTGCTGCTCCCAGACCCCACTAAGCACCAGATTCTGCCCTCCCAGAGGCCTGGCTGTTGCTTACACACAGCCACCCACCCACAATTGCTTTTATCTGGTAGCCACAACTAACTGTTTTTGCCCACAGCTGAAGGTTGTGATTGAGGATTACTTGGAGGAGTACAATCAAATCAACACCCCAGAGCTGAAGCTTGTGCTTTTCATGGATGCGATACAGCACATCTGCCGAATCAGCCGGATCCTGCGGCAGGCTCCAGGGAATGCTCTTCTCCTGGGTGTTGGGGGAAGTGGGAGACAGTCTCTCACCAGACTGGCATCTCACATGTAAGTAATGCACTCCTGTGCACATAATGTGGAGCAGCTCCATTGGGGCTGCCTCCAGAGAATCTCTTTTCCTGCCCTTCCTGCTACTGGTTACACATTTTTCTGGTTGCTGACTCTTCAGATTTAACACTCACCAGCTATAGCTCAGTTAACATGCACGTCTACACTAGAAAAATCCTTCCTGGGAGCTGGGCAGCAGGAAGACAAAGACAGGAGTTACTAGTGACAAGTCATCAAGTGACACTGGCAGCCTGGCAAGTAGGACTTGTGAGTCTTGGGAGCCAAAGGGCCTCAAGGGGGAAACATGAAGAGCCAGGGATCTAGGCTGGGGAAGCAAATTCTTCCAGCTCTGAATACAAGGTGTGATCTTAGAGAAACGCAATCACGGTTACCAGGTGCACCAGCCTCCGAGGACAGCATCACAAAAAAAATCCATGTTGAGTTGCTGCCTCTGCACTCTGAGGCACTGGGCCCAGGAAGCAGTGTGACTCTGTTAGCTCATGGAGTTGTACTTCTCCTGGCTTCTAGCTAGCTCAGGTATCTCTGCTTTGAGTAAAACATGCTCTTGGCTTGGTGGCTGAACATGCACAAAGACAGGTGCGTGCCCAGGACTCATTGCAGGAAAACAACTTGCTTGAGTCCTCTCCCCCCGAGTCCATGACACATATTCAGGATTGACAAAAGAGGAGATTTTAATTTGATGTAACTCCACAGGCTTCTCTTTCCTTTAGGGCAGATTATGAGTGTTTCCAGATCGAACTGTCCAAAAATTATGGCATGACTGAATGGCGAGATGACGTGAGGAAGATCATGATGAAGGCAGGCCTTCAAAGTCTACCCAAGACATTCCTGTTTGTAGACACACAGGTACGGGAATATTAGCATGGTGGACTCCATCTCAAAATGAGTCAGAAACACATCTCTAAGCTCAATAAATCCCCCTAAAGAGGATTGAGGAGGTTGATACAAACCAGGCACAACTTGTATTTCTTAAGTAGCCCATCTTCATCATCTTATAAAAAAGCCCCAGGGATACAAAAGGTGGTGCATTTGTTGCTAGGGAGGCTGCAGAGCTGTGTGTGAGTGGGCTGATTCTTGTTGCTCAAGAAAGCCTCTTTCAGCTCCATCTAAGGGTTTGGTGGGATCAAAGATTTTAGACCCAGCTGCCTGAAGCTAAGCACTACGCTGACCACTGGTATTAGAAGTCCTAAGCAACATCATTCTCTTTTCTTTTCAAAGAAAGATACTAGTAGATTTAGGGCCTTATGCCTGGTGGTTCCACAGGATAATGTTGGCTTGTTACTGTAAACTGTAGCTTGCTAATGGGTAGGCCAACTTCTGGAATTCACAGTTATGTTCCCCATAGGGTTTTTTACTGCCTTCATTATCATAGGAACCAAATCCTTTCTGGCAGTGCCCTAAGCAGTGAGATGAGCATCTGTCAAACGCTGCTTGTTCCTGCATCCTTTTCCCTGCAGTGAGACGCATATGTGAGAGAAGGAGGGCATGGGAGGGTGCATTTAGTCAAGTAGGTGGATGCTGTGTATTTCTGATTTAGCAAAGGTGGAGAGGTGAGTGTAGCTCTGGAGGGAGATCATCCCACAGACTGTGACACATCCCTACAATTACTCTGTCTCCCACATCAATGAGCTTTATCTTAATAGTGAAGTGTTCTGTGCTGGAAGAACAAAGACCTAGGGCAACCTGGGGTCTGGGGTCTGGTTACAGAGTCACTGTGAGGCACGGAGCAAGGCCCTGAGCACAATTTGTCTGTAAGGAGACAGTGAATGGGCAGAAGGAGGCTTGTTCTCAGACACATACCTCCACCCCTGAAATAGCTGAACATGGCTGTTCAATTGGAAATGCTGGACAAGGGTCAGAGCATGCTTTACTAGAGCCGAGTGATGATAGAAATGATTTCTTATAACAGAGGCTGAGAGCTATATTTATCCAGAATTGATCTACATGGCACGTGGAGACATGACTGTCTTATGACTTAGGAAACTGCTTTTTTTTTTTCCCCCTTATCATCTACTTAGATTAAAAATGAATCCTTCCTTGAGGATATCAACAACCTGCTCAACTCAGGTGACGTTCCCAACATTTACAGCCCCGATGATCTAGAGCAGATCATGATGGCTATGAAGCCTGTTGTTCGAGATCTAGGGCAGCAGCCCACCAAGGCCAATTTGATGGCTGCATACACAGGACGGATTCGCAGCAATATCCACATGGTCCTGTGCATGAGGTACAGTTCAGGCGTAGAACTCCATGCTGTCAGTGTTAATTATTCCCTCCTTGTCCTTTGCCTTGCATCACTTTGTCGTGGGACCTTTCTTTCCAAGCCCCTGACCTTGGAGGAGGAATAAGGTTTGCATACCACCTTCCCATAGGACTGGATACTTTTTTTTTTTTTAACACTTTGCTGGTTTCAAGATGAAGTTTGTGAAAGTTTAAGAATATGCTTATATGTGATCCAGATTAAATACAAGCTTCCTTCTCCTTCATGCACCATTGAGCTGTTTGTTTCAAAAATGTCTTGTTTGAATTTGGGGCTCAGTGGCACCATGTTGACTCATGAATCTAGTGCATAGTCCATGAGCAGCTTGCTTGCTTGCAGGAAGGCTGCCAGAAGGTACAGGGCATTCTCAGTGCAAGTACAAGTGGAAGAATTGAGGCCGTGATTTTGGTCTGGTGATGCAATCTGTGCACTCACCTGCTTGAAAGAGACTTTGGGTCACATTTATTTCTTACCCCTTAAGTGTTGTCCCTAGGGAGGGACCCAGAAAACATCACCCCACTACCATCTTAATACTTCCAGAACATACCCAGGATTTCCAAGGGGTGAGCTGTGACATGCACCTTAGGACATGCGGGTCACTGCCTGAACTTTCATTCCCTATTTCCCTCCTTCCTTGGGTATATTCCCTTCCTTCTTACTCTGTAAGAGTTCAGGATGGTTCTAGGGAAGTAGGACAGCTACTTTATCCTTGTATCTATAGCTAGTTGTAACATCTCTTTTCTGCATGTCTTTCCCTCAGCCCTATCGGAGAAGTCTTCCGTGCACGCTTAAGACAGTTTCCCTCTCTTGTGAACTGCTGTACCATCAACTGGTTTAATGAATGGCCTGCTGAAGCCCTGCAGTGTGTTGCCTCCTCCTTCTTGCATGAGATCCCACATCTTGGTGCCAGTACTGAAGATGTTGATGGGATGGTAGGTGCCACACAGCTCCTGTATGCTTAATGTGCCATGTTTCTAGATACCCATAGACAATGGATGCAGGACACACCTGCAGAAAGGTCCTACCCTGTAGCAGAAGTGTTTTATGGCAGGGTCATTCAAATACAGAACTGGCTGGCTTTTGTGTGCCTTGAAATGGGCGTGTCCATTTCTCACCCTCCATATGGCATTGAAGCCCACACACATATATAAGCTCTGCTGTGACTGTATACTTAGGTTCTTTGTAAGCCCCTTGTGCTCTCTGTGGGCATCACATAGACTTGCCTACCACATCTTCAGTACTGAATAAGATTGTTTCTTTCCTTTCTCTTTGTAGATTCAAGTATGTGTAGAAATCCATCAGAGCGTGGCAAAGAAGTGCCAAGTGTACCTGGCAGAGCTGGCCAGACACAATTATGTCACTCCCAAGAGCTACCTTGAGTTCCTTAGCATTTTCAGTTCCCTGATTGGAAAGAAGAAACAGGAGCTGAAGACAGCCAAGAACAGGATGAAAAGTGGCCTGGACAAGGTTCATACCTCACACCCAGGAGAGCTTTGGGCCCCCCCTTACCTGCTCTGAGCAACATATTTATAGCTGCAGAGATGCAGTGAGATGCCCTACACATCCCCTGTGTAATAGAAAACTCATGCTGAAGCAAATGAGAACTATGCCTTCTGCCAGGGCCAGTCTTTCTGAAGGTCTGAGTCTGTAACAGCTCTAAAAGAATGATGGTCCCCAATCAGGGGACTACTGGCACTACTGTTTATAAGCACACCACAGTGCCAGACTGTTGCTTAAGCAGGGACCAGGGCAAGACCTGCTTTGTACAGCCTGACACTGGGCAGGGAGCACCCACCAGGGCAGCACAGCCCTTTCCTGGGGTTTTTTGTGGCTGCTGCCTGTGCTCTCACTCTGCTTTGCTCCCACAGCTCCTGCAAACAGCAGAGGATGT
Organism: Pygoscelis adeliae; assembly: GCF_000699105.1. NCBI lineage: Eukaryota > Metazoa > Chordata > Aves > Sphenisciformes > Spheniscidae > Pygoscelis > Pygoscelis adeliae. Next base: position 141,699 of record NW_008824547.1, on the reverse strand, counting down.
AGCAAGGATGCAGGAGGAGCTGGAGTCCACCCGCCCTCTCCTGGCACAGGCAGCCAAGGACACACTGGCAACCATGGAGCAACTGCAGGTACTGCTGCTGGACAGCCCTGCATTTTCCAAGTCTGGCTGCTCAGACTGGACACAGCGCCTGGGGATGCCTTGCAGGGGTTGTACAAATCCTACTTGATCAGACAGTAAAAAGACGTCAGATTAGCACAGCAGGTATTTATGCAGAGCAGCACTGCTAGCGAGAATGGCCTTCTGCTGGGGTCCCTGCTGTGATGTTGGTGGGGGCCAGTCACAACCTACCAGCCAGTTGCTAGCAGAAGCGATGGCTCACATGCCCCTGTCCGAAACCACAACCCAGGTGTCAGTCAGCCAAGCTACCAGATCCCTTTCCTCACTGGTTTAGATCCTTGCAAGCACAGACCAGCAACACTGCTAACAATCCTCAGGTGGCCTGAACAGTTCTAAGCCCAGACTGTTGTTGCTGAAAGGGATCATTACCCCACATCCCATCCCCAGGGAGCTGATCCAGCTGCACCCTGCCCCTGCTAGCCCAGACCTCAAGGATCGTCACACACAGTCACTCATGCCACTGCAGAAGAGGGAACTGTCCTGTGTTGGATGTCACTACCTTCTCTCCTCCTTGTGTTCCTCCCTGCTCATCTCCTACTGTGGGATGGTCAGACTGAGACAGAGGGAACAGAGACATTAACATCATACAGCTCTGCATGCAAAGGGGAAAAGTCTGCAAAAGAGTCTCCAAATCTCATGTTCCCACATAGCAGATAAAAATTTGGCTATATTAGACATTCCCTTTACACCTCCTGGTAGTGTTTTAATGCTGGGGTAGGCAGAAGTGACAGTTTTAGAAACAAAACCCTCAGCATATCTTCTTATTCCTCCATCTCCCTACGCATTTGCATCCCTATGCAACCCTCTCCCTGTGCCAATAGGAAAAATGGCTAGAGCAGCTAATTCCTGCAGGACTAACACAATTCCAGGCACAGCCAGAGCTGGAGCTTGTGGATGATCTCTACAGGCTGACAGAAACCTCCTGCCACTCTGATGCAGGAAGGGGATCCCCTCCAGCAGCTAGGCCCCAGCATGTCTCTGCTGGAAGAAAACACATGACCTGCCAGGACAGCTGTGATCCTTACCTGGAGTGCTGAGCCAAGCCAAAGGGGTGCTCTGGCTCCAGCATGCTTCTGAGGCTGCCTCTGGTGTCGCAGGTGGACACAGCTGTGGCTGAAGAAACAAGAAGTGCGGTGCAGGCTGAGGAGATGAAGGCCAAAGTGAAAGCTCAGACAGCCCAAGCCATTGCAGATGATGCTCAGAAGGACTTGGCTGAAGCCCTCCCAGCCCTGGACGCTGCTCTTGCCAGCCTGAGAAACCTCAACAAAAGTGATGTTACAGAGGTAACTGGGTTGAGGGGGAGGGTGGCAGAGCTGGGTCTGGTCCTGGACAGCCTCTCACTTTGCAGCAGTTCCCCTTCTATAGGCTTGCAGTATCCCCAGCCTTTTCCAGCATCTCCATCCATCCCCCTGGGCTCAGTCTGGGCAGCTGCCCATGCAGCTTCTCAGCTTCACTCCTTCAGAAGCAAAGAGTTTTGAAGGGCAGAGAGGCAGCAACCGGCTCCTGGGTGTTCCTACATGCTGTTTCCAACTTGTGCCAGAGAGGGTGTTGAGGAGGGCTCACCCCATGGTGCCTGTCCATGGGGGTAGGCAGCAGGCCGTACCACAATGTAACCCTGAGTATTGACTGCACAGCACAGGGACAGATCTAGCAGCATGCTGAACCAGCAGGCTTTTTTGAAAGGGTATCCACCACAGGCAGAGAAGAAGAGTCAATGGCTGATGGGCTGACTTCAAGGAATACTGGCTTGAAATAGGACAGTCGGAGAAAGGAGGGTGTTTCTGAGCCTGGCAAGTGTCACAGCCCATAGCCAAGAGAGCAAACTCAGCAAGTACAAGATTTCACCGCACAAGGTGTAACAGCTGTGGAGGGGAGGGACAGGCTTATTGCTCTGCAATTGTGAATAACAGACCTTTTTATTCCCCACAAAACATACAAACTCCTTTCCCCAGAAGGTGGAGAAAGACACAGACAGTGTCAGTCCACTTGCCCCCAGCACCCGTCCTCTTGTAGAGTTGGCATGAAGAGTCTCCTGTCTATACAAGGCTTCCAATGCCAACTCACAAGATGCATCGATTTCTTACACATCATCTAACCCACCCACCAGCTTAGGGAAACGTCATTTAAGGAATAACCTCCCTGCTTCTTTTAAGCCCAGCTGCTGGGCCATGACCCAAGTCATCACTGGAGCCAGGACCACCAGAGTTCTCTCCCAGTCCAGGATTAATGACCCAGTCCAACCAAAAGAGGACACCACTTCTATGACAGGGAGCAAGCAAGCATCCCTTTGACCTACTCCTTTGCATAGGGCAGCTCCATCAGTGGTCTCTTGGAGGAAGCTGACACCTGCTTCTCCAGCTCCTCCACCACCTCTCTCAGCCGATCCTCATTGCAGTAAAAATGCACATAAAGGTTGCGCTCTGTCTGCAGGATAGGGCTCTCCAGAGATCTGCGCTTGGCATTCAAGTCACTCAGGAGGTCTGTCAGCATTTCATAGAGGTTGTCCTGCTTGGTGATCAGTTCCTGCATCAGCTCGGTGATCTCCTGAGGGGCAGAGCCCAAACGCATGTGAACATGCGGAAAGAGGGGGGATTTCCTCTCACCTATGGAACAGCTCAGCCCACCATAAACAAACTACCCACCTGGCTCTGGCCTCCAAATACATCCAGTCCAAGGAACAGAGGTAGCTTACTGGGCCACCTTGGCTAAGGTACCCCAATCTCTATCCTTAACAGCACATGTGAAACAGTGAGAATCACCTTTGTCCCTCAGCCAGCCACTGCCTCACTGGATAGCTTTTGGGATAAGGCAAAGCTCAGGCCAACCTCCTCTCCCTCTGTGTGCTGAGAGGCAGTAAGTTCTGCCCCCTGCACCCAGGGAGGATGGCACAGAGGACTCTGACTCACAGCCCTGTGCCACCCAGCAAGGCCTAGTGGAGCAGCAGTGCTTGCTTACCGGAGAGGAGAGCTGCAGCTGGTTGGAGCTGTTGTACAGCAGCCAGTAGAGCACCTCTGTGGAGGACTCCAGGGCAGGGAGCTGGGACATAGGAGCTGCCAGCTGTGCTTCCAGCACCCTCTGGTCCTGAACCAACTGGGAGCACTGGGCTGCTATGGCATCATAGCTGCGGAAGAGCTGCTCCTCCCGATCGTGCCCCATCAGCATGTCCCAGAGCCTGCAAGAGGGGACAGCCAGAGGCGTGAGCAGTGTGCCAGCACTGAGGAAGAACAGGACTCAGGGGATGTTGTGCGCTGTGGGACTGGGATGCAAGCAGCTGTGGGGCAACAATGAGAGGACAGCCACTCCTGGTGAGCAGCCCATGTCCTGGAGGTCTGGGAAGAGCACCATAAAGGATCAGGCTGGCTCAAGAGCCAGTCAGGGACTCCTTGCTGGCAGACACCAGCACCAGCTACTCCACAGCTGTGCAGGGAGGACTGAGAAGCCCCTGTCAGTGCAGGACACCCAACCAGAGAAAGCTCTTGCTCCAAGCAGCTTGTGCTTCCTTCTGGCCCAGCTCTCCTTCTCTGTGGCTGAAGACTTGCCTCTATACTCTCCACCTTCATATCCTAGGAAAACCTCTGTTCTCTGTACTCATTTCCTTCTCCAAGCCCGTGCTTTGCTGCATCAGCCCTAGCCAGCCAGGAAGAAACAGATGCCATCTTCTAGGGAATTTCACACCACTGTGGAGTCAGGGTGGCTCTGCACTGGCAGCAGAGCACTGCTAGACTCCCTGGTAGCTTGGGTCTACTGCATGCCTCTCCCATTCCTATGCCACCTCCTCCACACCTAGTTTGTTCCTCATGCATACACCCACCCAGGCCCTTACCGTACAGCAGAGAGGTCTTTGGGGTCTATCCATGTGCGTGGACAACCCTTCTGTGAGGAGTTGGCATCTTTGAAGTAGTCCTGCTGCTCCCGCAGCCTGGTCTGGGCTTCCCTCATGGCAGTTTCCATCTCCCCTAGCCGAGCAGCCTTCTGGTCCAGCTCCTTTCTCTCCCGTTTCAGCTGGAGCTCCAGCAGATTCAGGCAGCTGTGCTGGTTTGCCAGC
>NW_008824547.1:131606-137396 GCF_000699105.1 Pygoscelis adeliae | reverse complement strand
CCTTCAGCGGGGGTGGCAGCTGGTGGGTCAGGGTCTGCGCGATGTCACAACGCAGGGCATGAAGCTGCTTCTGAAGCATGGCAGCCTGACTCCGGAGCTCTGCCTCAACTACACACTGTGCAGGGGGAAGACAAGACAGGCTGGTGTCAGGGCGTGCCGCTAGCGCTGCCTGGCTCTGCCACCCCCTCCTGACATGTCAGCTGCGCTCCAGCATTCAACAGGAGAGACTGCCTGCAGCACAGGCAGACCCTGCCACAAAGGATGGTGGAGGAATGGGAGCACTGGCCCTACCTGGTTCTCCTCAAGAGCTTCCAGAGTCCTCTGGGCCCACTCCAGCGCAGCATAATTGCCTTCCACTTTTGCTGACATGACTATAACCTCCCTCTGGGCACAGATACGTGCTTTCTCCATTCGGCTCAGCTCCTTCCAGTAGCTCTCTGTGTCCCCCAGCAACTCACCTCCATCAGTGCCAAGGCTTTTCGGCATTGTTGTTTGCTTGGTGTCAATTCTCTCTGTGGCTTCCTGGCTGCCATCTCTCTCCTCCACATCCTCCATGCTCAACACCTCTCTCCCATTCCTCCCCTCCACTAGCAGCTCTGCCCTCGAGCCTTGGACCAGTATTCCCTGACTTGCTGGTGCCACCCTCCATGGTGTCTTTGCACACTGTCGATAAGGAGCTCCTCTTCTTCCTTCCAGTATTTCCCAGTCTGAATCCATCTGTGTCCCAGCCTCCAACTTTTCCTTCAAGCTGCTCTCCCCCTGTGCACTTGCTCCCTGAGCATCTGGAGCCTGGACACTCCCTGGTAGGACCTGCTGGATGAACCTCTCAAACACATCAGTGGCCTGTTGTTCTAGCTCCATGTAAGGAGCAAGATTCATCTCGCACAGCAGTGCTGGCGGCCGGCCTTTCCCCATGTCCCCATGCCACTCTGCCAGCTCCTTTGCAGCCTTGCTGATCTGGCTCAGGACAGCACTGGTTTGCAATATCTCCACTTCCAGGTCCATCTGAGCCTTCCTCAAGTCCTGCTTCACCACTTTCTCCTCCTCCTCCAAATACTTCAGGTCCCACTGCAGGTTGGCTGCCCAAACTTGCAGCTTGCTGTGCCGCCAGACCTGATGGTCACGATAGTCCTTCAACTCCTGAAGCTCCTGCTGCAGGGCCTCCAGCGAGGGACCTTCATGATCCGGTATCGTGCTTGGGAGCTGCAGGACCTGGCAGCATGTCTGCAATGCCCGCTCAAGGGCATCGCCTTCCAGGGTGGGCTTGCCTGCAGCCAGCAGGGCATCATAGGCCTCCACCTCAGCTGGGCTCAGCATGTTCTCCTCACCCACGGTGCTGCAGAACCACTCGAGGAACTGCTTTGTCTGAGGGCAGTCAAAGAGCCAGTCAAAGTCCTTCTCACAGAGGGTGTCTGCATGGGGGTAGACCAGTCTCAGTGTCTCCACAAACTCTGCCCCTCTGTTGACTGTGTTCAGTGGAAAGGCCTGGGAGTGTCTCTGGCTGAACATGGCAAGGATGGTCAGCACTAGAAGGGAAAAAAGCAGGAGTCATCTTTAAGGGTCCCGACACCCACAGCCAGCTCAAGGATGCCACAGCAGCACTCCTAGCAGCCTGCTTGAGGAGAGAATCAAGCAGTCCCTCCACAAGCACTGCAGACCATCTCATGGGGTGCAGCATTGCTATAGTGGGGTACAAGACAAATGAGAGCCTACAGAGCAAGGGAGAAAGCCTGCCCATGCCCCATTTCCATACAGCCTCCTCCCCAGGGCCATACAAATCTAGCTCCCTTGCTAAGACACCTTCAGCCTATAAGGTATACCTATCAGAGCATCAGGGCAGGCTTTTTCAGCCTACCTATAGTTTGCTCCATGCCCTTTCTGATAATCAGCTTTCCCTTCAAATACCTCTCTTCTTCCTGCCTGTGCATTGCATCCTCTAAATGTCCTGCCTCTGGTCCCAGGCTCCCCTGGGCCGGCTGAGGGATAAGCACCCTATCTCACTGAGAACCAGGCCAACTTACAGTCTCCATTTGGGTTTTGAAGGTACGAGCAATGCAGCGGCCTCCCCTTGGTGTGAAGATGGTGATTGAAGCAGTCTGCATTATGAAAGGAATCAAGCCCAAAAGGGTGGCAGGAGAAAAGCTAGGCTCCAAGGTGGATGACTACTGGGAACCAGGCAGGGGCCTTCTCCAGGACCCAGGGAAGTTCCTGGACAGCCTGTTTAAGTACGATAAGGTAAGTGGTGGCAGAGGGAGGCTGTGACCAGGGATCAGGTATTGCCTCACAGAGATCCTTCTCACAGCAATGCAGCTTAAAGTTCTTTGTGGGCAACACCCTTCAGCAGCACAGAGGATGAGGATGTGTTTGGCCTGGAAGTCCTCATGTCAGCTGGCTGCACTTCATTGCCTTGGGCAGTGGGACCCAGACACACAGGTCCTCCCCTTCTGTCCCTCTGCTCTTTCCATGTGTAGGAGCTGGATGGAAGTGGTATGGGAAGGGATTTACCCAATTCCACTGCCATGCCTCCTAGGCCTCAACATGCAGCAATTTGATTCCTCTTGCTCCAGCGTGATGCCTTAACCACCCTGCCAGGTCCTGAGGCAGGCTGCAGCCACTGGGGAAAGCCCTTTAAGACCCTCCTCAGTCAGACCTCTGGCACCTTCATCATCAATCTCCTTTCTCTCCCACCATTCCTTGCAGGACAATATTGCGGACACTGTGATCAGGGCCATCCAGCCCTACATTGACAGTGAAGAGTTTCAGCCAGCTGCCATTGCCAAGGTCTCCAAAGCTTGCACCTCCATCTGCCAGTGGGTGCGTGCCATGCACAAGTACCACTTTGTGGCCAAGGTCGTGGAGCCCAAGCGGGTAAGAGACAGCGTGACCCAGTTGCTCTAGGTGTTAGGGAACACAAGACTAGCATCCCTCTTCTGCAGGAGATGCTGAGAATCACCATGTTCTGCAGGTTCAGACCAAGCCTTGGCAGAGTCAAAGCCCCAAAACCTGTTAATATTATAAAGTAGAAGAAATCAGCCTAGAATATGCTGGGACAGAAGTGATGCCTTGTTCTTAGTGCTGAGTTCCTGGCTCAGCAGAAATTGTACTTACAGAAGCATTCCCACATCTTACTAGTGTTTCAGCCTTAATACTCTCCAAGCCTAGCTATTTCTTTATTATTGTTTTGGGGCAAGCAGAGGAACCTTTCCTTCTGTTCACCACTGGGCCACATCCTGAGCTTGTGTAAGCTGGCATAGGGTCCTGGCTTTTTGGAGCTATGCAGAAATGCCTTCCTCACTTCTACTTTTATTCCTGGGCTTGCAGAACGTCCCCCTGGAGTTAGGCAGGTCAACATCCATCACACAGGGCAGGATCTCAGTATCAGCTAGTGCTTTTATGGAAAACCAACTCTTGCTTTTGAGTCTCTGGCTTTCTGGGGAAGAGCCTGGCCACATGCCCAACATATCCACTGTTCCCTTGTGCATCTCCCCAGCAAGCCTGGCGGGAGGCAGAAGAGGACCTGCGTGCCACTCAGCAGGTCCTTGAGGAAGCTAAGGAACGCCTGAGGGAGGTTGAAGGTGGCATTGCCATGCTGCAAGCCAAGTACAAGAGCTGCGTAGCCAAGAAGAAGGAGTTGGAGATGAAGTGTGAGCAGTGTCAGCAGAGACTGGGCCGCGCTGATATGGTAAGGAACAGAGCTGGGTTCTGCCTGCTTGTGTGAGACAACCTGATGTCAGGTAAAGGAGCGCAGTGGTGAAAACCTCTATGTGCCTGCAACTCACAACAATCCTGGGTTGAAGCTGCCTGGCCAGATCTCAGCAGCGCAACAGGACTGGGGAAGCTAAGCTAGCCAGGCACTGGTGTGAAAAAAAGCTGCTGTCCTCCTGTGCACTGCTTCCTTCAGCCAGCAACAGGTCTCCAGGACAGCTGAGAGCAGCCCGATAATCCCAGGATTAAGTGCTCAAAGCTGGGGACAGAATTCAGGATATGGCAGGGGCCACGCTGCAACCTCTGGTCACCAAAACCACCTGCAGCATTACCCAGAGAACAGCAGGTCCAGGACACAGTTAGACCGCACAGCAGCTCTCACATGTGCAACTTATCCCACAGCTCATAAACAGCCTGGCTGATGAGAAGGTGCGCTGGCAGGACACTGTAGAGAACCTGGATTACAAAATCAACAACATCACTGGGGACATGCTGGTTGCAGCTGGCTTTGTGGCTTACCTGGGCCCTTTTACAGTAAGTGTGCAATGCTCCCTGCGAGGGGCTCGGTTAGCTGCTCTGCTCTCCTGGCCTCTTGCTGATGCTGGCCAGATCCGCTGGGAGAAAGGAATAGGGCAAAAGGGTGCAAGATCCCTCCTGGATCTCTCTCCATTTGTGCCAGAGGCTGCACAGGGTCCCATTTGAATGGAAACAGGAGAGTTAAGATGCTCACAGCAGACTAGCTGCAACTAAAAGAAAGGCTATGATGGTGCTTCTCGTGGCAGGGACACTACCGCGTAGCACTGTGCAAGGAGTGGCTGAGGCAGCTGTCAGAAAACAACATACCTCACACCAAGGAGCCAAACCTGATCAGCACCCTTGGAGACCCCATGGAAATCCGCTCCTGGCAGGCAAGTTGCAGAAAAACCCAACACTTTAGCCCGAAGGTGCCTCAGGCAAGGGCTAAAACACTCAGCTCACCACTCACTAGGATCACCTGTACCAAAGGACAGACCCCAAACCAAAGAGCTCCATAACAACCAAGCTCCTCCACACTGCAGAGCTGGAATTGCTGCCGGGGCTCCTTGCGCAATGAGCAAGAGAGGACCTGGCAGCATCCAGGGCAGCAGCAGCAGCTCTGAAGGCATCAGCCTTAACCCATAAGGCTTCCCCTTTACAAACCACAGGCTTAGAGCACGTAGCCCACCCAGCCGTAGCCCACCCAAGCCTAACTCTGCCAGCTCAGCTGCTTCAGGCAGAGCTGCAGCTCTGGGCTCAGCTGCTGTTAGAGGTACCCTCACCGCTATTCCCTATCCAAGAGGCTGGGACCATGCAGGGGCCAGGGCAGGAAGGGCTTCTTTCTGGTCAGCTGTGTTGTGCTACCAGATGTTCCAACAGCTTTTTCTCCCCCATTAGATTGCTGGCTTACCCAACGACACCCTGTCTGTGGAGAATGGGGTAATAACACAATTCTCCCAGCGTTGGACTCACTACATAGATCCCCAAGGACAAGCAAACAAATGGATCAAGAATCTGGTAAGAGCTGCGGGGAGGAAAGCGAGGTCTGCCAGAATAGGGGAAGCAGCTTTCTGTTAGGAGTTGCACAGAGCAGCCTCAGGCTTTGGGCTCCAGAGCTGCAAGACCCTCCACTGTCCCAGTCCAGCCTTCCCAGCACCAGACAGGCTCCACATCCATATTCATCCGAGGTGGACTTCTCTGCTTGGGGAAATCAGCACAGGGCAGGAGGGGGGCATCAAGTGAGGCATCAGATTCTGTCCTAGTTTATGAGTCCTTCCTCTTCTTCCTCCCCGAGCAGCAGTCAGCTCTCCTCCTCCTGTTCTCATGATAGCTCTACTCCAGCGTAGTCTGCCTCATCCACTTCTTCCTCCTGCTCCCTCTTAGAAGAAGCTGCTTCCTCCCTTACTAAACGAGACAACGTCCACTTCCAATATTTCTTCTTGTGTATAGGGGCGACTGATACTGGTACAGGTTGGCTTTTTGGTTCAGCCACAAGTGCCTGTCACCAGGGTTGGAGTGGCCGCAGTGCCTGTCATTTTGTAGTCAGATCCCGAGACCTTATCTTACCCT
>NW_008824547.1:129641-130558 GCF_000699105.1 Pygoscelis adeliae | reverse complement strand
CCTCCAGCCTGCTCAGTCGGTAGAGCATGGGAAGCTGAAAAGTCCTTGACTAGTGTAAGCACTGCTCAGCAACAACTAAAACATCGGTGTGTTATCAACTTTGTTCTCACCCTAAATCCAAAACACAGCACTGTACCAGCTACTAGGAAGAAAATTAACTCTATCCCAGCCGAAACCAGGACAGTATCTCATTATGGCTCCCCACTAGCATTCTGGGGCCCTTACAGCCTCCACCACACCCTAAAACACACAGAACACCACTAGCATCTCCCGTAACAGCCTTTAGGGTCCCTAGGACAAAAGGAATCAGGGTAGCATTACCTGGCTAGTGAGCACAGTCCCTGCTGCTAGAGCACTAGAGACACAGACCCCCACCTCTTCTCTCCCAAAAGTGAGCCACCTACTGCCCTTTTGAAGGGTCGGCAGGAGGCTTGGGCAGCTGCTCCTGTTTTGCTCCCGGAAGGCTTTTCCCACCCACCTGCTCTTACTTTGCAGGCAAACAAGCTCTGAGTTACCAGTGTGGGGCTCTGTAGGGGCATGGCTCTTTGAAGGAGGTTCTCCCCATTCCCCCCCTTCCTGGTGCCTCGTTGGGCTGTCTCTAGTGCCTGGTGACATGGGCTAAGCTTGCCAAAATAGCCAAAAACTAGCTGAGCAAAAAAAGGTATTACTTCTGCTGCTCTGGGGAGCTAAATCAGCCCAGTGAGAGGTGTACCATGCACCAGAGCTGGAGATGGGCAGGACACCGCAGGGACCCTGCCCTCCCCTGCTGCCTTTCAGGAGAAGGTGAACAGCCTGGAGGTGGCCAAACTGAGCGACCGGGACTTCCTCTGCAGTCTGGAAAATGCCATTACCTTCGGGAAGCCCTTCCTGCTGGAGAATGTTGGCGAGGAGCTGGATCCGGCCCTTGAGCCTGGCCT
>NW_008824547.1:119796-129588 GCF_000699105.1 Pygoscelis adeliae | reverse complement strand
TTCTGTGTCTTGCCTTGACAAGGAGGGCAGTGGGTACCTGGCCAGGCTGGAAGGGGGATATCTGGCTGGGGTGCAGTGGGACTTCGTGGGTTTGCAGGTCTCTCTGGGCAGGCAGCACTCACATGGATGCTGCCTGTTCTGTGCTCGTCTGTCTTAGCCAGGGCTCCAACATGTCAGCAGCCTCCCGCACGCCCCGGTCTCCTGCCAACAGGCATTTTGTCTTGGCCTGGCAGGCAGGGCCACGGAATACAGCTGCTGCATTCAGGTTCAGGCCTTCAGGTCTGCCGGGCAGCTTTGAGCTCCTCTGTTCAGTCTTCAGGTTCTCTCCTCACTGCAGAGTGCAGGGCACTGCGGGATGCCTTCCCTCACAAGAGGCAGCCATCCCAACCTTCCTGAGCCTGTCCCTCTCCGGTACAGACCTACAAACAGCAAGGCAACACAGTGCTGAAGCTGGGGGATACAGTGATCTCCTACCATGAGGGTTTCAAGATGTACATCACCACCAACCTGCCCAACCCTCACTACAGCCCTGAGGTTTCCACGAAGCTCACCCTCATCAACTTCACCCTCTCTCCCAGGTACTTGCTTACCCCATTAGCTGCCCACGCTGCTCAGCCTCCTTCCTCACAGTCCTCAAACTTCCGGGCCTGTTGCCCCCACCCTCACCTCCATGGCTTTTGTTGTAGTGGCTTGGAAGACCAACTGCTGGGACAAGTGGTGGCTGCGGAGCGGCCTGACTTAGAAGAAGCTAGAAACCAGCTAATTGTTAGCAATGCTGAGATGCATCAGGAGCTGAAGAAGATAGAAGACCAGATCCTGTATCGGCTCAGCACTTCTGAAGGAAATCCCGTAGATGACTTGGAGCTCATCAAAGTGCTGGAGGCATCCAAGCTCAAGGCGGGGGAGATCCAGGTCAGAGGTGGAGGTGCTGCAGCTGTCCATCCCCCACCAGCACTGCACTAACCATGACGTCTCTTCTGTCCCCCAGGCCAAGGTAATGGTGGTGGAGCAGACAGAGAAGGACATCAACATCACCCGCCTGCAGTATGTGCCCGTTGCCGTCCGCTCGCAGATCCTCTACTTCTGTGTCTCAGACCTGTCCAACGTGGACCCCATGTACCAGTACTCACTTGAGTGGTTCCTCAACATCTTCCTAATGGGGATCAGTAACTCTGAGAAAGCAGGTGCCTGCCTGAAACAGCCCCCTCCCATCCCCTCCCTCACCCCACATTCCTGGCTTAGTGGCAGCAGAAGCTAGGACACCTGCAGAGTCAAGGCAAACATGCCTGCTTGCATCGGCTCTCAGCACGGTCCAGAGCTGCCCCTAGTTGTGCCCACACAAGGGAAGGGAAGATGTGGTTGCACCCTGCCCTCCGTTCTCTTCCCCACTACTTCTCTGCTGCCCTGTCTGACCAGGCGGGAGGGATGTTATTGTCAGGGCACAGGCAAGGCACGTGCCATCCTGGTAATGGTGTGGCTCTGCTTGGCATGGAGCCACCTCCACGCACAGGTCCTGGCTGCTGCTGTCAGGCTGGCAGCAGCTTCCCTGCCCAGCAGCACGTTAGCCAGGATGGTGGCGTCTGGGCCCGCGTAGGCTGCCGTGGTGCAGTGTGGACTCCCTCCCAGTGCTGGGGCAGTGTTTTCTGTGTGCTGAGTCTCACAGCCTTGTGCTTTCACGGGGGTTTCTGTGCCAAGTCTATATTTGAGAGCAGCGTCTGGGCAGGGTGCAGGTGTGCCCCTGTGACCAGGCACCGACAGCTGATGTGGAGAGCACCCTCCATGTCACCGGCAGCACCCACCAGCCACCACCCTTGTCTGATTGGTGCTTTTTTGTCAGACACGCTGAAGGACCGGATCATGAACATCAACAACTACATCACCTTCAGTCTCTACAGCAATGTGTGCCGTAGCCTCTTTGAGAAGCACAAGTTCATGTTTGCCTTCCTGGTTTGCGTCCGGATTCTGATGAATGATGGGCAGATTGATATGGTGAGCAAGTCACCTTGGTCCTTTGATGGGATCCCATCAGGGCAGCTCAAGTCCAGCCTGTTCAGTCCCCTTGAATAGCATGCTGGGGGGGCTTGGTAGGCTGGGGGCGGGCTTGGTAGGCTGGTGGGCAAACCCTCTCTTCACTCAGGTCACAGACCTTTCCCTGTGTCTATATGCAGAGCTGCCTAGCCGGAATCACCTGCAGCTTTTGCCAGTTTGCTGCCAGACTGCTGCAAAGGTTAGCAAGTTCAGAGGGAGCAGGCAGGGATTAGAAGACAGAGAAAAGCTAGTGGCAGCTCAACAGTGATGTTGATCTCGCCAGACCCTCCAGTTCACTTACTCCTCGACACACACACCTGACAGAAGAGGCAGCCAGAAAGTTACTACAGGATTTTACTTGGATATGGCACAAACCCACATGCTTCAGGCCCAGGCAGGTAGGCTATAATCCATGACCACATCCTATCCTGTTCTCAGGATGAGTGGCGGTACCTGCTGTCGGGAGGGACCATAAAGGAGATGCGGGAGAACCCAGCTCCGGCCTGGCTGTACGAGAGAACGTGGGGAGACATCCTGGCCTTGAGCAACCTGAAGAACTTCTCTGGCTTCGCCAAGGATTTTGCAGCCAACCTTGCAGCATTCAGGGCCATTTTTGACAGCCCCAACCCTCACAGGCAAGTGTCCCCTGCTTTGTGGGCTTAGCTGTACTGCACCCGGCAGGTAATGGCATCTCTGGGAGAACACAAGGAGCCAATACAGCCACAGTGCTGGCTCTGCTCACAGTCAGTGCCATGCCACAAGGCATTGCCTTGTCTCGTCAAGGGTGGCCCTTGCCTGTGCATGTTGCTTGCCCAAGGCAGAGCCACGTGACACCTTAGCCCAGCAGTACTTGGCGCTTCCCCAGTGGAAGCAGCTCTGGCTTGCCTGCTCATGGTTTCAAGGCTATGGACAGCAACCTCAGCCAAGTGACTGGAAGGTCCTTGTCCCTTCTGAAACCCCAGGGGCTGCCTGCAGGCAACTTGGGTGCTTCTTGGGGAGCTGCAGGATCTGGCACATCCCCCCAAAATGCACCAAACTGCTTTGCAGAGAGCTCCTACCCGGGAAGTGGGAAGCTGAGCTTGATGCGTTCCAGAAGCTGCTGGTTATACGGTGTCTGCGGGGAGATAAGATGACCAATGCCATGCAGGACTTTGTGGCGCTGAACCTGGATCGACACTTCATTGAGCCGCAGGTAACCTGCCAAAAGGAAGCACTGGTGGGGCCAGGAGTGGATCAGGAGGCCTCGAGCTTGCTGTAAATGGGCCGTCAGCATTTTCCAATTGCAGTGAGGGTGCTCATGCCTCCCTGCAGCCGCAGTGTTCCCACAGCTGGGGAAACACATTTTAGATGCGGGATATCCTACCTAATGTCCACCAGTTAAACCACACTGGGAGGGAGCAGATAGCGCAGGCATACGAGGGCAGAGTTTGAACAACAACTGGGAAAGTGGTTACTGACTTGATCCTAATGCTGCTGGAGGAGAGCTGTAGTAGGCCTTTATTGGACACGTTTCTGGCCTCGGCACCCAAGAGTATGCTGGTGCCTTGGAGAGGAGCTGGAGGCCAGGCAGGGTGAAGAGGTGCTGCACGTGGTGCCACTATGGCCCCTCCTCTCTGACCAACTTTTTGTGTTGCAGACCACTGACCTCTCAGTCGTCTTCAGGGAGTCCACTGCCACCACCCCCCTGGTGTTCGTGCTGTCCCCGGGCACTGACCCAGCTGCTGACCTCTACAAGTTTGCTGAAGAAATGAAGTTCTCCCAAAAGCTCTCTGCCATTTCTCTGGGCCAAGGCCAGGTAAGCTGCCCATGCCTACCTGGGGCAGCACTGTCCTGTTGGCACTCCCAGTGATCTCACCTAGCTCCAAGTAGGTCAAACACCCTTGCAGCACAGTGAAAACACCCTCCTGCCCCTCCTCACCAACCTTCTGCTAGCTGGAGGAGTCAGTTCGGTGGGGGGGCTGCAGCAGTTCCCACTATAAGTGCCCTCTAACTTCCCGAATCCATCCCCAGTTCTTCCATTCCCTCCACCCTCCCACACAGGCTTGCAAAAGCTGTAGAAGGGCCCTTGCTGTGCCGTCAGACAGCGGAGATCCAGCTGAGCCATGGGGACAAAGCCAGGCTGTAGCTCTGGAAAGTGGTCCTTCCACCCAGCAGCTGTCTCCCTGTCCAGCTCAGCAGGGCACAACCCAGGATGGACCAGGGTCCCTGAGCTCTTCCTATCTGCCTCCTCAGGGCCCCCGTGCTGAAGCTATGATGCACAGTGCCATGGAGCAGGGCAACTGGGTCTTCTTCCAGAACTGCCACCTGGCCCCCAGCTGGATGCCTTCACTGGAGAGACTCGTCGAGGGCATTGACCCCAGCAAGGTGAGCTGTTTTACTGCGCAGCCTGCCCACTCTGAGGATAACGGGCAGGAGGCTGGAGCCCTGGGAGGAGCCCAGATCTAGTTCAATGCCATCCACAGGTTCCCTGTAAAACCAGAGGGTCAGTGCAGGAGCAGCTGCAGTGGCTGTGCCTGCACCCTCTGAGCACTTGCTGCCTTCTGGATTTCCAGGTGCATCAGGACTTTCGCCTCTGGCTCACCAGTCTACCGAGCAACCACTTCCCAGTATCCATCCTCCAGAATGGCTCTAAGATGACCATCGAGCCCCCCCGCGGGGTCAAGGCCAACCTGCTCAAGTCCTACATTAGTTTCAGCGATGACTTCTTGAATTCTTGCCCCAAGGTAAGACCCAGGTCGTGCTTTGGTTTGCTGTCCCCAGCCCGTGCCTGCTCCAGCGTATGCTCTCCACCGGGATGTTGCTCCTCTCCAGGCACAGATCTTCCTCTCCGCTAGAGCTCTCACGTGCTAGAGAAGGGCTGGTGGTATTTCTCATAAGCCCACATCTACTCTGTGATGAGCCAATTAGAAGTTTCACTTTGAGAAACAGAAGCAACAGGATTGCGGAGGCCTGGCGTAAGACACTTGCAGCTCTCTTTAAGCAAAGGAGTGGGCCACAGCCTTCCCCAGCACAGCAGCCTGACTGAGGTTTCCACCTCTCCAGGCTCCAGTTGGCACTGCTGAATTGGCACATCTCCTCTGCCAGGTCCCAGCGGGAACTGACCCCATCCAAGGATGCCTCCTCCCAAGCTGAGCACCTCTTCTCCCTGCTCCCCTGCCTACAGGTCACAGAGTTTAAATCCTTGTTGCTGTCACTTTGCTTCTTCCATGGGAACATGCTGGAGAGGAGAAAGTTTGGGCCTCTGGGGTTCAACATCCCCTATGAGTTCACAGATGGAGACCTCCGCATCTGCGTCAGTCAGCTGCAGATGTTCTTGAGCGAATACACAGACATCCCCTACAAGGTAAGTGCGTGAGCTGGCCCCTCCTATGGAGGGAACAGGCTCACGATGCCTGTGCGGGTCAGAAAGCCGTGGCGGGGTCCCTCACAGGTTCTGAAGTACACAGCTGGGGAAATCAACTACGGCGGCCGTGTGACTGACGACTGGGACAGGCGCTGCATCATGAGTGTTTTGGAAGATTTCTACAAGCCTGAGGTTTTAATTCCTGAGTTTGCCTATTCCGAATCGGGGATCTACAAGCAGATCAGTACCTCTTCTGACCTCGACGTAAGTACTCAAGTAACAACTTGCAGCTCATAGATCCAGGGGGATCGTCATACTGCAAAGGGGATCTACTCCTCCCTGAAACCCACTGCATTTCCAGTTCCCTGGGGGAATATAAGTTTGTAAGAACCTGGGGATCTTCAGCTGCTTTCAGGAAGCTGCTTCTGTTTCAAGCAACAGGAGGAAAATCTTGTCCCTGTGCACAGGAGGTGGTAGCAGCTATCACCAGAGTTCCCCAGCTGAATGCTTTTGTACTCTGAATCATTTTGATATCACATACCTAAAGTACCTGAGGAGCTCTGCAGGAGACACAGCAGGAAGCTCACTGCCAAGCTGCCTGTTCTCATAGCACGTGTTTGCTTCTACACAAGTGCAATTTAACTCCCCAGCCGGACCACAAACCATGGCCACGGCCTCCATTCAGCCACCAAACCTGTCTCAGAGGAGCTGCCACCCTGTCAGCCTCCCCAGCAGCCCGTGCCCTTGCTCTTGGGCACACAGAAGCTGTCCGTAAGTCAAAGCTGCGAGTTGCGTTTCCTGGCTGTGACGGGACAAAGAGCTGTGTAAAAGTCGGATGAATGCATCTCAAACACCGAGACAAGGAATATCTCCCAACTGAGTCTGTGACCTGCTAGGTTTAGCTTATCCAGCAACCCTGGCTTAGTCATTTCTTTCGGGCCAGGCCCGTAGCAGCCCGAAGGGGCACCACAGCTTTATCCCTGTGCTCTTGGCCTCACAGCCTGTCCGGATTCCTCTCCAGGGCTACCTCCAGTACATCAAGAGCCTGCCGCTGAACGATAGCCCAGAGCTCTTTGGTTTACACGACAATGCCAACATCACCTTCGCTCAGAATGAGACCTTTGCTCTGCTGGGGACCATTACGCAGCTGCAACCCAAGACCTTCACAATGGGAGGCCGCAGCAGGGAAGAGGTGGGTGCCCCGATCCCATCAGTGCTTTGGCAGCCAGTGCCCGGTACAGGCAGCGAGCACAAACGCCAGCTCTCAGCAGGTGCCACCCTGCCTGCTGGGTGCCAGCAATGGGACTGCCATCCAGGCGTTAGCTCTCCACCTTCTCGGCAGCCATGGCCAGGAGGATGCTCACCCACTTGCTGCCTTCCTTCCAGCTCGTGGAGGAGACCGCCAAGGACATCCTGGCAAAGCTGCCTGCCCCCATTAAACTGCAGGAGGTGATCCACAAATACCCGCTGCTCTACGAAGAGTCCATGAACACAGTGCTGGTACAGGAGGTGATCAGGTAAAACCCCTGTGGGATCATGTCCTGGGCCAGCAACCGACTGGTCCCTTGGGGAACAGCAGAGATGTGCAGGCCCCTGCTCCCACCCACCTTTGAGGAACATCATTGCTGAGCATGGCAGTGGGGTTGGCAGCCATGCTAACTGTGGTGTCCCAACCAGGACCTTCAGCTGATCCCTGTCCTGTGGGGACTGATCAGTGTCTCCATCTGCTACCGTCAGCAATTCAGGGCTGGGGGAGCAGCTATGAGATCCCATTAGAGGAACGGGGCTGGGGGTTACATGGAGGAGCTTCACTCGTCGTGCAGAGATCCTTATCCTCTCTGGGCAGACATGGGCAATAAACCATTGCACTGAGTCGCCCTGCTCCCTCTGCACTCTCTCTGTAGGTACAACAGGCTCCTGGAGGTGATAGCTCAGACACTGAAGGATTTGCTGAAAGCTCTCAAGGGCCTGGTCGTGGTGTCCTCTCAGCTGGAGCTGATGGCCAGCAGCTTGTACAACAACACTGTCCCCGAGACGTGGAATGCCAAGGTACGTGCCCCAGCCAGCCCAGCTGCCCACAGGAGCTCACCCAAACCAGGGGAGTGGGTCATCAACCACCACAGCTGGACTGGACTGTCTCACATGGAGCTGGCTCTTGCTCCCCCGGCATGGAGATGTCTCCTGCCTAGTGCAGCTCGCAGTTGTTCCCAGCCCCAGGCTGGATGAACCCCTGGGCCCTGGGCAGCTGTCAGCAACTGGGGCACAAGTTCTAGGGTGTCTTTGCGTTCAACACCTTCTTCTGTGGGTGCCCCGCAGGCCTACCCATCGCTGAAGCCCTTGGCATCCTGGGTGAACGACTTGGTGCAGCGGATTGAATTCCTGCAGAAATGGATCAGCCACGGAATCCCCTCCGTGTTCTGGATCAGCGGGTTCTTCTTCCCCCAGGCTTTCCTCACCGGAACACTGCAGAACTTCGCCAGGAAGTCTGTCATCTCCATCGACACCATCTCGTTTAGCTTCAAGGTCAGTAAGTCAGCCAGAGGCTCTGGGTTTTTTCTGGAATTTTTTGGAATCTGCTGCTAGAAGGCCACAAAGGCAGCAGTTCTAGCCCTGACCTGCCCAAGAGGTGAAGCCACTAGCTGCACAGCTGCCCATGGACCTCATCATCCCCTTTGTGCTAGATACGTCCACCCACACTGCCAGACACCTCCACAAGGCAAGCAGAGGCTTCTCTGCCTCTCCAGACCTGCTCACGTCCCCCTCCACAGGCTTTGCCACAGGCACGCCCCGCAGCCTCGTGATGTGAGATGCCAGATGAGCCCAGCCCATCTGAGAGCTGGGGCAGGCTCCCCTTTGGCAGCGCTGACTTAACTAAGAGCAGCTTAAGGGGGTCCTCGGGGCTGAGCCTCCAGGGACACGCCTTGATCGGGGCCCTGGGCCTGCTCTCCTCTGCAGGTAATGAAGGAGTCAGCGAGCCAGCTCACTCGCCATCCCGACGAAGGCTGCTACATCCACGGCTTGTTTCTCGAAGGCGCCCGCTGGGACCCTGCTGCGTTTCAGCTAGCAGAGTCGCGCCCCAAGGAGCTTTACACAGAGATGGCCGTCATCTGGCTGCTTCCTGTCCCCAACCGCAAGCCGCCAGCCACTGGCACCTACCTGTGCCCAATCTATAAGACTCTCACTCGCGCAGGTAGGTGCCCTAAAGACAGATCTCCAGAAGCAAGGGAATCTCTAGAAGCAGCTAGGAAGGGCAGCCCAGGAGAGGCTGCAGGAGATCCTCTTGCCACACACCAGCACAGAGCGAGGCGCTGTTGGCTGAGACCATCCAGGGAGAAAAAGGTTTCTCCTGCCGTGGTCGTGGAGACAGAGCAGCCAGGCACCCTGGCTATGCAGCAGAGCCTCTGGCCAGGCTCTCCTCAAGCCCACACCTGAAAATACACAAGCCTGCTTCCCCCAGCCCTGCTCAGCCTGTCACCTAGCACGGGGATGGGACAGGGGATCTCACGTGGGGTCACTTGTACAGCACTCCCTGGTCAGCGTGCAGCAGCCAGGGCTGCAGTACCACCCTCTTGCCCTTGCTTCCCCCGTTACAGGCACACTGTCAACAACGGGGCACTCCACCAACTACGTGATCGCTGTCGAGATCCCTACGGACAAGCCACAGAAGCACTGGATCAAACGGGGCACAGCGTTGATCTGCGCCCTGGACTTCTAGCCGGAAAACCCACCCAGCCCAGGAAACCATCCCAGCCAAGGGCCTGAGCCGGGGCCTCCGCCGTCCTGCACAGAGGTAGGCAGCACGGGCAGGCAGCAGGAGCCAAGCGCTGACTGCCAGCAGCCGCTCCCCCTCTCCTCCTGCCCTCTGAGCTGTGTCAATAAATTGAGCTCGATTCCACCAGCATCACATGCACCTGGTGTTGTTGCAATCCCCACAATTACCTCAAGTTTTTAGCACCACAGAAGAGCTGCCAGCGGGGACAATGTGGCCCGGAGCAGGCACTCAGTGCTCCCAGCCGCACACATGCCCCTCTCCCTTCCCTCACACACCTCTCCCTTGGCTGGCTGTTACAGGATAGCTTTATTCCTTCAGACAGATCCATTATTTACAGAACTTGATATTAGACACAGCAAGAAACAGAAGGATTTTCTTCCCTTCAACAAATACCAAAAGAACAGTTTCATTCCATAGTCAAGATCTGTACAAATTTGCACATTTGCAAAATTCAGTCCTCTCCTGGGGCAGCTCCCCTTGGCCCAGCTATGCCTCAGGACACCCCTGGAGAGAGGTGCTGACCTCTGGCTTCTGAGATTTCGGCCGGGCTGCTGGGGACAGGCAGAAGACCATGCGCAGGAGCGCTGGCAGGGCTGGCAGGAGGCGGCAGGCAAGAGGCAGGCCAGGCCCGCGTGCTGCGGTAGGAAAC
>NW_008824547.1:119467-119710 GCF_000699105.1 Pygoscelis adeliae | reverse complement strand
CCCTCCACTGCTCCTGCCTGCCACTGCAGTCCCCACCCCACCTTGAGCATTACAGTAACCAGTCGCCTCTCCCCACGCTGAAAGGCTTCGCCAAGGGCACCAAGTGACTCCACATCCAGCGTCCACCCCGGCGCTGTGCCCAGCAGCACCGAGGCCACCCTATGAACTCGGTCTGTTCATAATTCACGGGGTTTCTCTGGGGACTGGGCCTGGAGCAACCCCGCGCGACCCACAGGCACTGCC
>NW_008824547.1:115883-119382 GCF_000699105.1 Pygoscelis adeliae | reverse complement strand
GGGCCCGGCCTCAGGTGCGAGCCCCCCCGTCCTCATGCGCGAACAGAGCTGCCGAGGCCCACGGGGGAGCCTCGGCATCCCCTGCTGCCATCCCCAGAGCAGTGAGGGCAGGGCGAGGCAGGACTGCCTGGCCACGCGTCGGCCAGCTCTGGGAGCTGGGCGGTGCAGCGGGGGGTGGATGCAGAACAGGCTCTGTCCAGGCGCCGCCTTGCTCGGCAACGGCCAAAGCGAGGGTCAGAACCAAAAATAAATTTGGGGAAGGGAGGGAGAGGGATAGAAAACACAGACGTGAGTGTCCTGGGGAAGCACAGAGCTGAAGGCCTAGACGCAGGAGGACACAAGCTACAGCCAGCTGCGGCCAGCACAGCCTCGCATCGGCATCACTGGCGTTCCCACACCACCAGACCCGTCACCGGCCGGGTGGGCTCTTCCCCTCCTGCCGCAGTCCTCAGCCACAGCGCCGAGACACAGGCCCATGGCCTCTGGGCGCTGCCGTGGCACAGTCAGGCAGCTGGGCACTCCGGCTTGCCTTCTGCTGCAGCTGCAGGGACTCCCCTCAAGACAACATATTCCCGCCCTTCACAACTCGGGCTCAGAGGAAAACCCGATTTCCCTTTGTCCCCAGGCTCCACCTCGGCTGAGAGCTTGTCACTGTGGTCCCTCGTCCTTGGGCAAAGGGTAACATAGATCCAAGTGCCACTGCCCAAAGCCGCAAAGCCCAGCTGCTGCTTCTCACAGTCTTGACTCCCAGGCTACTGACGCTTGGCTTTATACGGGCGGGAGCGTTTCCGGCGGTCCGGCTTCCTCTGCTTGTGCAGACGGCCGATGCTGACTCCCTGCCGCCTGCGGACGGAGATGTTCTGCTCCACGAGGCTTGCCAGCATGCCTGCAGGGGGAGAGGCAGACAGCCATGTCCCACGCTGGAGTGCTGGTGTTGCCCACAGCAGAGTGCAGCCCTCCCTCTCTCGCCCAAAACCCATCACTGGGCTCCTCCTGGGACTATAAAATGAGGACACAGAGCAGAGACACGTGGCTCCCCAGACTGAGCGCTACCTCGTGCCCCGGGTCTGGCAGAAGCAGAGATCGGGGCAGGGTGAGCTTCCCAGGCTCACAGCTGCTGCTCTGCCACGCTCAGTGCAGCTCCTCCAGCTGAACCTGAACCCCACGCTCCGTCCCCTCGGCTGCACAGCACGCACCTTCCTGGGCCAGCATGGAGATGAAGGTACAGATGAACTCGTCGTAGTTGTGGGTTCTCCTCTGGTCATCGATCTGTAAAGAGATGACAAATCCACAAATAATCCAAACAGGTGGCAGGGAGAAAGGAGAGCTCAAGGGGAACAGGGGGCAAAGAACCAGCATGCCTGGCCCATCCCACAGGCCAAGGAGACAGAGCGAGGAGGGACCCAGCTCCCAGCCCAGCTCAGGCCAGTGCGCAACTGGGACAGTCTCCATCCCAGTTCGGATGCCAGCATTTTCCACAAAGGGCAGCTGGGAAGAGGCGAGGGTGGGCAGGGGAGGAATCCTGCCAGGCCTCGGGGCAGAGACTCCCCCCTTCCTCCTGTCAGGGCTGATGTTCAGCTGTGGCCCAGCTGCAGTGCTCCACCATCCTCCTCAAGCTAGTCAGTGCTGCCCAGGGGATTCGGTCTGTCCTGCGGGGGGGGCTCTGCCCCGTAGGGCTGTTTGGTAACAGGAAAGGGACCCCGAACGCTCCCCATGGCCGTTCTCAGCTGAAACACCCTCCCTCTACTTTGACATAAAGACACCCCAGACAGAAGCCTTCAGGGAGCTAAATCAGCAACGCGAACAAGCCATCAACAAACGTACCTTGAATTTCTTCCTCTTCTCCACCTCTTCCTTCAGGCAGGCCTCATAGTTCGCAATCTCTGCCTCCACGCACTTCAGTAGTGCCAGCAGCTCCTGCCAGGATGAAGCAGAGCAAATGTGAGCAGACAGACCCCTGCTGCAGCCCAGGAGCCAGCGGGACGAGCTGGTGGGTGTTCCTCTCTGCTGGGAAAGGGAGGAGTCATCAAAGCAAAAAACACTTGGGGGGGTGGGGGGAGAAGAGCAGTTCATCGTAGGGAATTTCTGAGCCAGAGGGCGATCAATCAGCCAGCACTACAGCCAGCCCCAGGGGAGCTGGGTTCTGCCCGAGCCTGGCCCAGCCCCGTGTACCTGGTTCTCTGGGACAGGGGGAGGGTTGTGTGCATGCCTGAGAAACACCCCAGGGCCTGGTTCTTCCCAATAACAAAACTTGAAGACTTCCCTTTTGAGTAAAATAGTTTCTAGCCAGCTGTCCTCCAGGGAGCCCTGATACGCTTGTGCCGCCCGACCCTGCTCCTGTCTCTGGCTGGAGGGCAGAGACAGGCAGTAAAGTTATCAGCAGGCTGGGATTTGGGGGTGCAGGGTCCCCCCGGCCCAAAGGAGAGCACAGCACACCGAATGTCTCGGCTGCGGGAGGCAGCGGCTCTGCCCACTGCCAAGGCAAATGTCCCCGAGATGACGCAAGGCACAAAACCTGCACTGCCCTGTGCCTCGAGGGACGGCTGCGGCGACACGCGAGTGGGACAGCGTGCACATGCGGTTCGGTCACTGCCAGCGCTGCTGCGTCTCTGGGTGAGCGCAGGGAGCTCCACGTTCCCAGGGCTGCCGCAGCACAAAACTCACCTTGGGAGAATACTTTTCCCCCCCAGGGTGATCACTGGTCCTGCCAAGTCCCACCTTCTCTTTGCTGTCACTGGCCTCACTGCCCTCCTTCTCGTCCAGTTTGATTGCGACCGGGGCCTCTTCACCGGGTTTGATGGAAGGGGGGGAGCTTTTCCCCCCATCTGCGCACAGGAGAAGGAACCGTTAGGAGCCATGGCAAAGGACTGGCATCCACTCCCGAAGTCAAAGGACACCGTCCCGTCACCGCAGGGGAGATGCCACCCCCCCAAAAGCTGGCAGGCAGCTACCTGCAACAGCCAGCGGGCAGAACACGCCGTCCTCTGTGAGGTGCAGCAGCCCGGTGCTGATAACGGGCCCCAGGTCCCTGACGGCCCGGTTGTAGCGCATGCAGTCGACACGCAGCAGGCCGTCCTCCTCGCCGAAGAGCACCTTGGAGATGTGGGAGGTAACGGGGCTGGAGGGGCGGGTGGGGTTGGCTGAGCGGATGGGAGAGCGCAGCGGGGAGTTGAAGGGCTGCCGATCCGCCCCCCCCGCCACTCGTCTTGATGGACAGGGGTATGGAAAGATCCTTTTGAGACTCCTTCAGCTTCTCAGCCAGGACGTTGATGGTGTTGGGCTGGAGGACGGAGAGCTGGCCATCCGCAGCCCCCGTCGCGTGCTCTTGCTTCACCTGCCCTTTCCTTTTGTACCTGCCCAGGAACACAGCAGGGAAGGTGAGCAGTGGTGGAAGGAGGTGGGGGCCCAGCGCAGGCACTGCCAGCTCCGCACTCGGCACTCCAGGCTGTCTGCTGGGATGAAGCAAGGCCTGAAACGTTTCTAGGTCACCCCCACTGCC
>NW_008824547.1:105907-115717 GCF_000699105.1 Pygoscelis adeliae | reverse complement strand
CTGACCTTCACAGCAGCTTGAGCACGCCAACATTGTCACCAGGACTTGATTTGGCAATCAGCACTGGGGAACTGAGGTTCATTTTGGAAAAATGAAGCCCCCCGGGCAGGGCACACCACGTTTCCTTGACCACCAGGCATGCTTCAATGCAGCGCAGCCAGCCTCCGCCCTCCAACCGCAAAATACAGCAATTTGTCAGCTACCAGGTGACCTCCTGCAGGTCAAGCCCCACCACCCACGCAGCCACCAGTGACACCAGAAAAGCCCTAGCAGGAGGGAGCTGTGGAGGAGCCCCCCAGAGCTGGGCTATTCCATTTATTCAGGAACATTTGGAAAAGGGGGGAAAGCAGAGAAGCCCCAAAGTTTGCTGCCAATACACAGTTACTCAGGGCAGCCAAAATTCAGGGTTGATTATGAAGAGCTACAGAAGGGCTTCACAAAATCCAGCGAGTGAACAGTAAAATAGCAGGCCAAGAGAACAGCCCTAATTGCGCACACAGGTGCAGGCTCCAACACAGCCAACAGTGCTCAGGAAAGAGATCAGGAAGCCACCGCTGGTGGTTCTGCAAATGTCTGCTCCCCGCCCCTTGCCCTCGGCTCAAGCCGTCACCTGATGGCCGAGTTGGTGTTACGAACTTCTTCCTCCTCATCATCATCGTAGTCATCCTCATCGTCAGAGTACTGCTGGTGCTGTCGGACTGGGACCCGGCTGCGACCCACTCCTGCCGCAAGGTCCTCCTCCTCCTGCAAAACACCGTCGCTGATGGCCTGCCGGCAGTGGGGCAAGGAGGAAGAGCCACGTCCTCGGTCCAGCCGAGCACAGGGGACTTGCCCCTTCCGAGAGGAGACAGGGGACTGTTCCCTATGCTTGCTCAGTTTACCCACATTAATGCTAACCTCTTTTACCCTCTCACATTCCAGTCGGGGTGAGTGCAAGGGCAGGCAGGCTGCAAGGCAGGGGAAGGGCTTAGACCGGCTGACAGCCACAGTCCCATGGAGGTGAGGGACTGGAATTGAAAAGCTCAGCTCAAGTCAGGCATGCTGCCGGCCTGGAGCTCCAGCCTACCTGCATGGGGGATTTGGCGTAGTTGTGGTTATCCAGGAAGGCTGGCAACCTCTGCACGATGGGGTTGGGGTTTGCTGACGGCGCCCCGTTGATACTACTCGCTGACGTCTTTGCCACCGGTTTGGATTTGCTGGGCGGGCTCTGCGTGGCCGCAGGGTGGCCCTGGCTGGCAGGCTCATCGGTGCCGTCTGCCATACAAGCACAGCACAGCCTTTCATGACCAACACCATCACGTTTTACTCAATGTCCTCTGCCACCCCTTGCCCACCCCACGTAGCAGAAGAGCTCTTATGCTCCACCAGACCATCACACCCACTTCCCTTTCCACCTCCAGTTGTCACAAGTGTCCCCAAACTTAAGCCCTCCCATTTTCAAGCTCCGCGTCCCTCCAACGCTTCTCCCAGGCACAGAGGCATCTACCACACCCCAGCACAGTGTGCACAGAGCTGGGCTTGGAGAAAAGAAAGCGAAGCTGACCATAAAACTCCCTCAAGCTCCAGGTCAGCCAGCCATCGTCACCAGCCTGTGCTCGCTCCACGACAGGCCAGGCTGGCTGGCTGGCAACACCACTGGTACGGGGGTCTACCTGGATGGGTGCTCTCTGGAGTCACAGTCTTGCTGCTGGCTGGCTTTGCCTCTTCCGGAGGCTGAGACTCCTGAGACTTCTGGGTATGGATCAGCTCAGGCTGAGTTACTCGGATAAGCTTGAAGGCAAATGACAGATAGAAACTGAGTGCTGGACCAGGGTGACCCAAACCATATCCCTCCTGTTGAAGCACTGCAGAAGGAGAACTTGCGAGGCTGAGCCAACTGCCGAGCACCCACGCACACGATCAACCGACAACACCATGGACAACCTCCCAGGTGAGCACCAAAAGGCAAAGCAGCGAGGCTGGTTATCTCCTCTTCCCAGGAGGTATTTCCCAAGGCCAAAAAAACCCATAAAATCCAGGGCCTCTACAGCACAGGGTGATGCCCTGACAGCAGAGCCTATTCCCACCCCAGGCTCGCACTCTCTCAGGGCTTGGGCTGTCCTACCTGCTGCAAGGCCTCCAGCACAGTCTGGCGGTTCATCTTCAGGATGTGCAGTTTGGACTCGTACTTCATCCTCCGATCAGGCACCACCGCCATCAGGTTGAAGCGGATGTCGTGGTACGGCTCCCTGCAGGAAGGGACAGCAGACATCAGCTGCGAGCTGGCAGTGGAAAGCCTGTCCCCCAGCAAGGGGGGTCAGCAGGCTGCCAGCCATACCCCGCACACCTCCTGCGGGCTCTTTCCAGGCAGCGCCTCCCCTGCCCTGGCGTTTAACACCAACACACAGGAGGCTTTTCCCCCCAAACCAAGCCAACCTCACACTGGCTGAAGAAGCAGAGCAAGGTTACTTCAGCCTACAATGCAAAACACCCTTCACAGAGTCACAGGTTGGCTGAGGTGGGAGGGGACCCGTGGAGGTCATCTACGCCAACCCCCTGCTCCAGCAGGGTCACCCATGGCTGGTTGCCCAGGACCACATCCAGACGGCTTTTGAGTATCTCCAAGGATGGAGACTCCACAACCCCTCCGGGCAACCTGTGCCAGTGCTCGGTCACCCTCATGCCCCAGCATCCAAGAGGCCCAGCTCAGGACCAGAAGCACCATTCCTTCTCCTATGGACACGAGCTAACAGGGATCTAATCTGGCCACTCTTACCCGCATGGCCATTTGCAGGGACTCTGCATCGCACAGAGTGCGGCTTCTCTGCATGCTCTGAAGGCAGGCAAACTGCAGGCAAGAGAAGGCAAGGAGGCAGCGCACCTGCACCCTTCCCAAGCAACATCCTCCACCCCCATTTCCACAACTTGTCGCACATAGACCACAGTAGAAACAATCCAGGGAAAAATGGCGAGGGGGCAGTGCCTGCACCACGGCCTGGGACATTACCCTGCAGTGGCCAGGCCGATGCGCTCCATGATTACTCTCCTGGCTTTGTCCGTCCATTCCTCGTCGTCAGCCCACGGCCCTGTGATAAGGGGACAGAGCCGGACTTAGCAAAGCAGGCCAAGGCTCCTGCTTCAGACTCACAGAGCGGATCCTGCCATCCCCACGAGAGGCAATCTCATGGCTCCCTTACATACCAGGGAGCAAGTCAAGAAGGGGCCCAGGAGGCAGAAGGACCACACTGTCAGCCCATACGTGGAACCCCCTGCCTCTGCCTTCCGAATGGAAAACGTGAGTTATCTGCAGGGCAGAAAGGTGAGATTTGAACCCTACAGACCACAAGCAATTCACAGGCTCTGGGCTCACAACGTCCAAGGAAATCCCAGCTCCTGCTGGAATCCGCCTGCCACTGGATCTGGTGCCATGCTTCAGAAACCCAAGTACATGAAGGGGTACCTTACCAAGGGGCCTGACAGAAGCAAAGTCCTAGAGGGGATAAATAAGTGTCTGAAAGACAGGACTAGTGGTCAAGTTGTAAGAGGAGTAACCTGAGCAGCCTGCTGGGATCTGCACTGGGACCTTGTGCCTCAACACACAGCCGTTATTTGGCACAAGGAGAGGGTAAGGAGGACACAAACACTGCTTGCGATACCGAGTTATTTCAGAGCTGCAGAAGGACCTCATGACCCTGAGCAACTGGGGAGGAAAATGGCAAGGCTGGAAAAAGCAATGCAATGCTTTAGCAAGAATTGCCTTCTAGACACAGTCCGCAGCGCATAGGCTCCAAAACCAGCTATCAAAACTCAGGACAAATCTGGGAGCCACTGGAGTGATTCTCCACAAACATTAGCTGACGCTCAGTGGCAATGAAAAATAATACATACTTTTGGACATACCAGGGTGTCTATTCGACTGTATCGACGAGTAGGGACAGGCAGGCTCTTACCGTGGTCAATGGGATAGACCTTCAGCCCGTCCAGCTCAAAGAGCCGTCCCTTGATGGGGACGTAACTGACAAAATGAAAAGCCTCCATGGTTCGCACAGCGCTGATACCATTCTGCTTTTCCGGCAAGTGCCGTGGCTCCGGCCTGCGAGGGCAAGAGAGGCGAGAGGTCAGTGGAGAGTCTGCCACCTCCAGCGAAAGTGAGCTGCGAGACACCCCCTCGCTCACCTGGCATGGCTGTTATGGGCCTTGGCCAGCTCTGGGGCATTGCCGATGGCATAGCCTTTACTCTGCAGCAAAGAGCAAGAGAGGAAAACAGTTGAGAAGTGACAGGAAACAAACAAAATGCTTCACCCACCAGCTCCCCGCTCCCTCCCTCCATCCACACACAGGACTGGGAGAGCAACTTTCAGGCACATCCTCTGCTCTGCTGAGTTACAGGTAAAACCCAAGATGAAAAGAACACACAATTTCTGCTAAATAAATTACAGTTAGAGAGAAACGCAGACTTCAAGATAGGTCTGAAGGTAGGAGAGAGGACTTTTAATCATAGACTTAGAGAACGCGCCTGGGCTAGGGAATAACACGGCAGAAGGCTCAGAGCTATGCCCAGTATAAGGGGACCAAGGCTCTGAGCAAGGCAAGGTAGGAAGACGAGAGAGAAGAGGCAATACTGACGTATTGTGCAGCCACAAAGGGCTGGGAAGGAGCCAGCTTGTCAGAGCATCATCCTGAGAGGGTTACGAGAGGCAGCTTCACATGCACCACCCATGCACAGCCCTGCACTCCTCCGCCCCTACCTCAGGGCTGAATCCTTTGGTGAAATCCTTCATGCGGCTCAGCGTGGGGCCCAGGTCGACATTGTTGCAGTTCAGGAGGACGCTCAGCAGGGCATGGGTGGCACAGGAATTGGGGATCAGCTGGAGGGTGACACAGGGACCATCTTAACCAGCAGGAACAAGGCAACCCTTTAACAACCCCTCAGAGTCAACAATAATCAGTTGAAAAGTACTGAGGCAAGAACCACTTGTGAGAGCAGAGACTTGACCTCGGCTCTTAAAGGAAGGGAGGAGGTCAGTCTCATTTAGTGAGCCACACCATGCCCCCACGGGCATCTGCTCACAGAGCAGGCCACAGACAGGCTCTCAGCTCTCACTAAATTCCCTCCAACCTGGAGCTCAGGGCAGAGACTCCCAGGACAGAGGAGCTGCCCTCAGGACCAGCAAGAGCAGTGCAGCCTCTCAGTACCACATTGCTTCCCTGAGGTGCCACACGAGACACCGCCCCCCTCTTTCCCCTCGCCTCCAGGCTACCTGGTGAGCAAAGAACATGTTATTAACGATGTCATCGTCGATCACCGACGTCTCATCCACCAGGGTAGAGACCTTCCGGCGTGATCTGCGCTCCTCAATCCACTTGAACAAGAAGATGAACCCATACACAGGGCTGCGGAGAGAAGGCAGCAGCTGCATCATTTTGGAGGGACCACACCAGTGGGGCTGCTCTGCCCAGCGCCAGAAACCTTCTGTTCCAAGCCATGGGCAGAGCAAAGACAGGGAGGGAAGGCAAAACCACCAGTCCCATCTTTCTGGAAGTGAACACCCCTGTCACCCAGGACACTCTCCTGTGCTGATGCTCCAGGCTCAGACAACAACCGAGCTTGAAAACTTTGGGGTTTGACAGGTCTTAAAAGGCTCAAGACAGAGAAACAGGAGGTGAAATCCACCTCTGGAAACTGACTGACCTGCAGAAAAGTGCCTGACCACCAAATGACCCCTCCTTTTACACATACGTTGTCTTCATTTTCAGCCATCAGACAATGGCTTTTAAGAAAGCGACAGTCTCAAAGCCATTTTAAAGCACTGAGACAGGGAGAAAGCCCACACTGCAAGCACGCCAGCTTGGCACCGCACCTCTCCATGAGGAAAGGGAGATGAATCCCCTGAAGTATGTCCCCCACCTGCCCCACGAGGTCTTTCTTAAGGCATGAGATCACCCGTCTGCCCCAGACCTGACGAAGCGCTCCTGGCTCATCGCTTACAATACTGACCAACAAGCTCACACGGGCCCTTCTGGCCACCTGGCAATGAGTTCCCGGGCCCACAAACACGTTCTGCTTAACAAAACTCAGATTTCCATGCCTATGACTTACCCTTGGCATTTGCTCTGCAGATCATAAATCTCTTCAACCTGCACTCCCTTGACCCCTGCAAACAAAGGGCAGAAGCTGGTGTAAAGCCCACCAGAAAGGACTAGGGGTAACGTCAAGCATGAAACCAACTTCGCAGGAAGGCTTCTTGTACTCACCAAAATCTTCGACCAGGAGTGTGAAGAGACCTGAAAAGGAACAAAACCAACCGGTTACTTCTGGCTGAAGAGAGCAGAGAGGAAACCTGCTGCCACCGCCCCCCGAAGGTCCCACGTGATCACAGGCCAAGGCGCAGCCAGAAAAACTGCAGCACAGCAACACCGGGATCACGCTGACTCCCCAGCAGCAGAGCTGTTGAGCCCTGGCTCGCTACGGAGGTGCTCTGGTTCCCTTCATCCCTCCATCCCCATTCATCATCCTCTTCCGCAAGAGGACCTGAACCAACGCTCTCCCGTTGGAGCCAGATGAAGCTGGACCCACCTTCAGCATCCTGACCATTGCAGATGACCTGCCAAGTAAATCCCCGCCACGACCAGCAGCAGGGAGCACCTAAACGACACACGCTCTTCTAACTGGAGGGAAACGTGGCTGAATAGATCACTGGATATTTTTAAAAAAGATCATTTATGTTCTTGTTAGCAAAAGGCACCAGTGAAAGGAAAGCCACCTCAGAACAACAGGGCTGCAGGGGAGCCTGAGGGCCAAAAGGCTCGTCTTCATCTCTCTCTCTCCTGGGGGACCAAATCCAAGAGCCTGTCTCCAGTGAGTACAAAATTCCCGCCACAGGACATAACCAGGGATACAGAGACAACGGCAAAGGGACCGAAGGATTATGAGACATCAGCGACTGAGCAGCAGCTTCCACTATGATGCTGTAGCAAAGGCAGTCAGCCCCATTTTCAGGCGGTCCCCCCGCACGCAGAGTTAGCGAGCTCGAGACTGGAATAATAAATCTGCTTCTTTCGCTCCCATATAAAGGCTGCTGAAAGCCTGGGAGGAAGTCCAGGGAATATCAATAAGAAGGATTCAATCCTGAGAAACATCCCTGTAAGCAAAGGATTTAAGGAACCTGATGTAAGTGGCTCAATCGAGAAGGGAAGAGCCGCCCAAGGGGCTTCCACACCAAAGTTAAAATAACTAAAACAGGGAGGAAACTTCTGGGGAGCAAAAAGTCTCCGTTAATTTAGCAGAAAATGTCGTATTTCTTACAAAATTGTCAGTGAGAAGAACCACGCTATGGAAATAACGCTTCGGACCAGTGACAGCCTCCTTGCCGTGCAACACCGTTACACCAAACCCCGGCACCTTTCTGACAGAGATGTTTTTGCTCAAAATACTTGATGCCCTGGAGGGCCGTGTCGTACAGGTGACATCTACAGAGACCTCAGGCAGCGCCGCAGCCTCGCTGCCTCCCTTGCAGCAACCCCCTTAGGGCAAGCGGTCCTTGCAGACCATAAGGGTCTTCAGATGCTCATTACAGCCATGGTTCTTGTTCCCTCTTTAGATGGCGTCCGTTACGGAAGCGGGAGTCACAGCTGTTTACAGTTACAGTCTCTCAACTGTAAAAGCTTCTGCAAAAGTCGAAAGCCTTGCTCACTTTCCAATCTCAACAGTTACAGTCTACTGATCACAGCAAAACATGTGCGACGCGAGATGTGAACCGTACCACAAGCTCTGCCTCGCAGTCAGCGAAGAATTGCATCGGAGCGAGGCCTCGCAAATACAAACAACCGTGAACGCCAAAAGCAGCGCGGCTCCTGCAGGTGCCACCAGAAGGAGAAGACCAAGCAGGACTTCCAAGCTCGCTGTGGCTCAGCCCGGAGCACTCCCACATCTCTGCAGCAGCTCTCCAGGACCGTGCGTCAGACTGGCAGGGCTGCACCGGAGGAGATGGGAAGTCAGCCATCGCGTGTTTTCCTCCCGTCCGATCAACATCACCGGGGAGTCAGAGAGAGGATGAAGCCAAACTCCTCTGAGTGCACCGTGAAAGGACAAGAAGTGACGGGAACAAGCTGCAGCAAGAGAAATTCTGACTACGCACCCGGAAAAAAACAATTCTTCGCTACCAGTGTGGTCAGCCCTGGGACCGGGGCGCAGAGATCTCCTTCTCGGGCATATTCAAACTCAACCAAACATGGCCATGAGCAACCTGAACTACCTTTGAAGTTAGCTCTGCTTTGGGCCAAAGACTTCCAGGCTCCCTTCCAACCACGGCTTTTCTCTGATTCATTTCAACATTTTGTATTACCTCAGCATCCACGAAAGGCATAGTCCTGCTGCTGCTATCACTCCTGGAACACCCAAAACCCCCATCCCAAATCACTTGGGTCAGCTGGAGGAAACATTCTGGTGTCCGCAAGCACACGCAACGCTACGCCAGCAGTCTGGAGGTTCCCAAGGCTCCCCTCTCTGCCCAAACAGCCGTGGCAGACATGGCCAAATCTGGATCTGCCGACCCTTCATGACAAGTAAAGCACGGAGAGCTTTCAATCCCAAGCCCCGTGGCGAGGGCTGGGCAGCCCATGGGATGTGCTGAAGGCCGAGAGCAGCGCGCGGTCGTTCCTAACCGCTCTCCCAGCTGCCGCCTCTGTGTCTGAACCTCCGCACGTCCGAAGGAGCGCAGCTGCGGCGTGCAGAGAGCCCGCCTCTGCCCAGACAGATTATCTTCCAAGCAAATAACCTTCCCTCCCAGGTGTGAGAATCCAAACCATGTCCTGCCTTCGGCATCGTCATGAAGAAGAAGGGGGAGGATGGGAATGATTTTGGCAACTCCCGAGTGCCGGTAAAAAGAGGATAAAGAGCAGCAAAACCTGGGCTGACTGGGAGACCAACAGCAGACAGAATCCTTCTCTGAGCGCAGGAAGACAAGTATAATGCCAGGGGTCCAATTTCCTCACCCACAGCCTCAAAAATACACCACCACATCCCAAAGACCAGCTCTCAGCCTCCCAGAGGACCACCCCATGTCACACTACGGCAACTCAGACACGTTAAAACAACGCTCAGCCAATGCCCCAGCCGACACCGGCTTTGGCCCTCTAACCCTAACCCGCAGCCACCACAGAAACCACCTTCTCTGACACAGCGGGAAGGGGACGCCTGTGACCATCCTGCTCCCGGCTGCTCAGGCGCCATACTGGGTTGTTCAGCAGCTTTCCTGGGCTACCTGTGGGTGAGAGTTTGATCCACCTGCGATGACAGGATCTGTCACACGTGGGACAGAGACAGCACCCTCACGTGCTCCCGAGTGACAGGCACATGGGTTCTCCTCAATCGCCCACGAAGCTCTGGGGTGTCAGAGCTGTTTTCTGCAGCAAGGGGTATCCCATATGCAGGCTTCTCCCTGGACTTCAGCAATATTTCAGGGTGTATTTGCAAACGACAGGAATGCTTCATGCTACACCCTCGCAGCATTTCAGGTGTTTTCCACAGAGACCCCTGAGCTTATCAGATCGCACACACATACAGGTGTCCGGGACACCTCGGACCCCATGTACAAGTGCTACCAGAGCCCAGGCCCACTGTGAGCCCTCACAGTGCCCCTGCAGCCCTATTCTCCCCATCCCTGCCCTCATCCCACACCTGCACCCCTACACGCAGCCTCCTGACATCCCCTTTTCTGTCTGCCCTACACCTCATAACCTTCCCTAAGTCCTCCATAACCCCCCCGAGCTATGTCCCACACACCGTGACCCCGCACAGCCCCCCTTCCCCCCCAGGACCCACACTACTCC
>NW_008824547.1:103227-104451 GCF_000699105.1 Pygoscelis adeliae | reverse complement strand
ATCCCTAGGGACCCAGGCTGCCTCTCCTGGCTGGTTACCGTGCGAGACAAGGCCGGGACGTGAGCCGTGCCGAGCCCCTGGCGAGTGCCGTTCCACTCCAGCCTTACAGGCGTAAACCTACCCGGGAGGGCCAGGCTCAGCCGCCGCAGAGATTTACGGAGATTTACCGGGAGGGGGAGGCCCTTCCGGGGACCGGTTTCTTCTGGTCTTTGCTCCTGCTCTGTTTGAAACATCGCTGGCCCCAGTGTCGCCTCCAGCCTCTGCCGCAGCTCACCTCAGGGCCGGGTCCCGCACGTAGCAGAGGCGCCGGGATCCCCTCTCGCTGCCTCCCCCGGGGTGGGCAGCCCGGCCCTGCTCTGCCGAGTACAGAGGATCGCTCGGAGGCAAGGAGGCGCAGGCATTTCGGCGGCGTGGCTCATTGCAAGCGCTTCAGAGACATTAAATCCAGGCCCTGAGGAATCAGACTTCTGTCTCTTATTTCTGGCTTTACAGCCATGTCCCTCCTTGTCTCTACTTGTTGCTTATTGTTCTCCTGTGCCCCCCAGGCCTGCAATTAAGCAAATCCATGTGCTTGGCTCCAGTCTGGCCCGTAAATCAGTGCTACCGGCTCCGCTCCCCCCACTGCAGGACGTGTCCCGGCCCGCCAGCCCCACCACAGCTCTTCCATCCCAGGAGACACCCCATGCAGGCACCCTGAGTTTGCAGGAGAGGTAGGAAAGGGAGCTGGAGAAGAGATCATCTCCACGGGCGCACCGTGGGACAGGGCAGCGATGCCGAGGGACTTTGCTCCCACCAAAGGCACCGCAGCGAGCCGTGGTGCTCTGCTGCTGCAGCACGCACACACAGGAGGAGTGATGATATCATGACCTGGCTTTGTGTGAGCTATTTAGGGGGTTTAATTATTATTATTATTATTTTTCTTTCCCGTTCCTCTGCCTCTGAACAATGCCTCCCGGCAGGGGGCCGCAGTTCACACCATTGTGTGGGGCTGCCCTGCCTCAGGAAAGGGGAGATCCTTATCACCCCAGGCTGACCGGGTGAGTGAGCTCATGTCGGGCGAGGAAAGCAAGCAAGCACCTTGCCGGCAGCCTGGGACGGTGCTGGCAGCCTGCGGGTGCTCTCCGTGCACTTGCCCCCCAACCCCTGCATTTGGGGGAGGCCCTGGGGGCTGGCTTAGCTCCACCAGCCACCATCCAGCCCCCCCCAACCAGCCCTGCCCCCACC
>NW_008824547.1:96289-96838 GCF_000699105.1 Pygoscelis adeliae | reverse complement strand
CCCCATGCAGGCACCCTGAGTTTGCAGGAGAGGTAGGAAAGGGAGCTGGAGAAGAGATCATCTCCACGGGCGCACCGTGGGACAGGGCAGCGATGCCGAGGGACTTTGCTCCCACCAAAGGCACCGCAGCGAGCCGTGGTGCTCTGCTGCTGCAGCACGCACACACAGGAGGAGTGATGATATCATGACCTGGCTTTGTGTGAGCTATTTAGGGGGTTTAATTATTATTATTATTATTATTTTTCTTTCCCGTTCCTCTGCCTCTGAACAATGCCCATCCCGGCAGGGCCGCAGTTCACACCATTGTGTGGGGCTGCCCTGCCTCAGGAAAGGGGAGATCCTTATCACCCCAGGCTGACCGGGTGAGTGAGCTCATGTCGGGCGAGGAAAGCAAGCAAGCACCTTGCCGGCAGCCTGGGACGGTGCTGGCAGCCTGCGGGTGCTCTCCGTGCACTTGCCCCCCAACCCCTGCATTTGGGGGAGGCCCTGGGGGCTGGCTTAGCTCCACCAGCCACCATCCAGCCCCCCCCAACCAGCCCTGCCCCCACC
>NW_008824547.1:87731-95113 GCF_000699105.1 Pygoscelis adeliae | reverse complement strand
AGTAGTAGACGCCGGCGTCATGGCGGTGCAGCTTGCGGAAGAGCAGCCCTTGCTCCGTCTGCAGGATCCGCTCATCCATCTTCACCTGTCGGCCACCGCAAGGTTCGGGGGGGTCCAGGCCCAGCCCCACATCCCTCCTGCATCCTCGCAAGGGGAGCAAGGCAGGTGCAGGGGGAGCCTCACCTCATCTCGCTGCTCGTCGGGGGGCCTCTGGACGAACCACTGCACACTGGCCTGCGGGGACCGGGGCACGCACTCCAGGAAGGTGCTGTTGTCCTCTGCCCCATAAAGCACCTTCTCCTCAACGCTCTCAAGATCATCCACTGGGGCGAAGATAGACACGGGCTCACGGGGAGGGCAGAGCCAGGCTTCCACGTGCCCGGGTGTCAGCTCCCCTGTGCCACCGTGTGGTTTCAGTCCCCTTCTCCCCCTCTCCCTGGGTACAGACCCCAGCCCCAGCAGCACCCACCTTCTCTTGGGGCACCCCTTGGTCTATGGGATGGGGAGGTGAGGGTGCCCCAGCCCAACTGGGATAGCCACAAGCCCCTCTGCGTGCCGAGGGCTGTGGATGCCAGGACATCTCAGGGCACCTGGACGAGCCCCTCAGCCCTGTGGGCCCCCCCAGTCTCTCACCGGTCAGGTTCTGGTCCAGACACTGGTGCACAGGGTTGCCGTGGCGGACGTCCTGGCGGCGATAGCGGCGCTTGCCAGAGGGCTGGTAGCGGTTGCAGGCAGTGCCGTCCCAGGCACAGTAGGGATCCCAGGCCAGGCAGCATTCGGCACAAGATGTGCCGTAGGTCTCGCACCGGTGCAGCCGTACCTGGGCCACCCCCAGGCTGGAGCCCACGTAGAGCGTTTGCTGGGGAAACAGCACTGAGAAGGTGATGCTGGCAGCCACTGCAGGCACGGCACCCAGGGTCCCCAGCCGGGACTCCCCCAGGGCAAGCACCATGAGGGCTTTGAGAGGCTGGTGACAACAGCTCAGTCTCTCCTGGTCACCCGCCCTGTCCCCAGGCCCGTGGCGGAGCTGTGTCCGTACTCACGCGCTTGACGGAGATCTCCATCTGGGTGATGGGCACAGGCGCCTGCAGGGGAGGAGAGTGGACATGAAGCTGGCGAAAACCTCACCACAGAGAGCCCAGCTCGTTCAGAGCCACCAGGGCGTTGGGGAGGGGGGGACACGGGGAATGTTTTTGAGGAGGGTGAAAACACCCCCAGCCGCCCCCTGCCCTCACAGCCCTGAGACCTCCCAGTGCCCAACAGTGATGTCCCCAACCTGAGCCCATCCCGCTGCCCCCCTCCCTTGCAAGCGGGGCAGCAAACGGCACCTTAAAAACCTGCAGCTCCTCCAGGACGACTTCCTCAGTTGTGGCCGAGCTTGTCTTCTGCAGGACCACCACCTTCAGCACTGAGCCAGCATCTGCAGGGAGGAGGAGGAGGATGGAGGTGTGAGCGCCCTGCCATCGCGCACCCCAGTAGCATGCCCACCGGTAGCTCCAGCGACAGGGCTCCTTCCTGCATGCCACTCCTGCCACGAACCCGCACCGCGGAAGAGGACATCGTGCTGCCCATCCTCAGTTTTTTTTTACCCGTCCCGAGGAAGAGGACATCGTGCTGGCCATCCTCGGCTTCCACCCGGTCCACCACGAGCTGGCGCAGGCGGTGGGGCAGGTCGGTCATCACTAGGAGGGGCCGGCGGTGCTGGGGGTACACGGGCTTGTACATGAGGGGGTGAGCACGGGCGAAGTGCAGCACCTCGTCGGGGAAGTCCTTGGTGGTGCCATACTGCCGCCGGGGCTGGTTGGTGGTCTTGCTGGGACACTGCAGGGACGAGAGGGGACCAGCTCAGCCCAGCCACCCCAGCACCCATCCCTCCTTCCCCCTCCATTGCCCGACAGAGCTGGTTTGGGTCCCTCCCCACCTTCCAATTTGGGATCCATCTTCTCCACCCCTTTCCAGACCTTGGTCCCCAGCTGTCCAGGGGTGGATCCCATAGGGAGCCCATCCCAGCAGGATGGGGGATTCCCCCCCCAAAGAGCAATCAGAGGAGCGGAAGGGACCCAGAGCTCCAGGGAGTCACTCACCACGCCCGGCCGTGGGTAGGGCACCCTGCCCTCGTAGGCACCCCACTGGTGGTGGGGGCTCTCCCGGTGGGCGAAGGGCCCGTTGAAGACCTCCCGGATGTCGGCCATGCGGTATGCACAGATGGCGGAGCCCTGGAAGACATGGCTGAAAGGGGACGGTGAATGGGATGAGCACAGCCATGCTCGCTGCCGGCAGCATCGGTGGGGGTCATGGGAGCACCGACATCTCTGTACGGACCAGGGCAGAGCTGGCGGAGGTGGGGGAGCAGCCAGCAGCCACTTGGTGATGGGGCAGGTCATGGGCAGCTGCAGCTGGGTGTCACCAGAGGCTGGAGCTGGACCACCCACCTGATGGTGCTGAAGAGGGCATAGATCTCCGGGCTCTTCCCATCCTTTGTCCTCAGCAAGAAGACATCCTCTGGGGATGAAACCATGGGGTTTCTCCTGGAAGCCCAGGGGCTTCCCAAAGCCACCGACTAAGGGACCAGCCCTGGTGAGGTCCCCGGCTCCATGCACCCCTTACCCAGCTCATCGAAGTGGGTGTCTATGCCACCGGGGCCGGGGACGGAGCACACCAGCCGGGCTTTGTTGAAGGTACTCCACTTGTTAACCAGCACCCTTTGGCCACCAGCATCGTTCTGCAGGGACAGGGAGCATCAGGGCCACCACTGTGACTTGGCGTATCCCTGTCCCCCACGGTCCCCACCAGCATCTTACCACGCAGACCCGCGCCACCCGGCTGACGATGGTGTGCTCCTTGCTGTCTGCCTCCACCACCTTCTCCGTGAAGAAGAAATAGGCTTTGTCATTGTCCCGGTCATCGTTGTCTGGAATCAAGTAGGCTGCCACAAATTTGGGGTCTACAAGCAAGAGCCAGCCACGTCAGGTGAGGCGAGAGGGCACGGCCACTGCCTCCGGACCCCCACACCATGCTGGGGCTGGATGCCGGCCGGGAGGACCCCCAGACCCTGCTGCCCCGGTGCCTTTCCCTGCTCGTACCTGGCATGGGGGATGCCCCAGCCACCGCAAGGCTCGTGGTCCCCGGCATTAGCCCAGCCGGGGGGGATGGAGGGGGAGGGGGGAGCCGTTACCGTTGAGTAAGCGCTGGTCCACCTCGGTGCGCAAGGCGGAACGGGTCCCCGTGCTGCGGAAGATGCCGGGATCGCGGCCAAAGAAATCTGCGGTGAGGCCGGCGTACAGCTCCCCGCCTGGCAAAAACACCCCACCGCGGGGCTGAGAGCCAGCCCTGGCTGGCACGGGGAACACCCCTGGCCCTGGCACCCCACAGGCTCTCAGTTCCCGAGGAAGACAACCCACCGATGACGGTGCTGGTGAAAGCGCGGCTGGGCTCGTGCGGGCACCTGGCCCGGCCGGCCTCCACGCTGGCAGGGTCCAGGCTGAAGGTGTGCTGGGTGAGGGGGAGCAGGCAGGTGGCCCCCCAGCCGTGCCCCGGGCAGCGGGGCCGTGCCTGGGCATGCAGGGCCTGGCGCTGGTCCCTGCCCAGCTCACAGGCACCTCGCTGCAGACATCCGCAGCCCCAGTGCTCCCAAAGAGACCGTCTGGAAGCAGGATCCGTGCTTTTTGAGGCAAGTCTGATACTATGAGGATCCGCAGCAACCAGAGGGACCTGCCAGCCCCACCGCTCGCCCATCAGCCTGGCCGGGGGCATCGTGGTACGGGCAGGGCTCCCGCTGCCTGCACGGTGCCAGGCTGCAAGGAGGGAACAGGGGGCCCTGCCTCTCCACCCTGGCCAACCTGATTTCTGAGCAGCGAGCCGGGAGAGGAGGAAACGCCACCCATGCTGCAGCTCTTGGCAGGACACCAGCCCCAGGGGACATGTCTGGAAAGGCGATGCCGGGCCAGAAAGGTGGGGAAACTAGGGAGGGGGTAGTGCGAGGGCAAAGGGGCAACAGGGAGCTGGTTCCTGACACCCCACCCCAGTATTCAGCATGGGGCAAACACTGCATCCAGCATCCCCACGCAGTCCCGAAGCCCCCCAGGGAGGAGGTGGAAGATGGGGATCTACCTCCCAGGGGTGTCCTGCCGGGGATGCTCAGGATGGGCACCCCCACCATGGTGCTGCCCTACCTCGCCGCGGTGCCCCACGTAGATGAAGGCGCAGACAGGGTGGAAGGCGCCCGTCCCGCAGGCCAGCAAGTGCGTCCGGTTGTAGGGGTGCAGCACGCGGATGTAGTTGGCGCAGTCGGTCTGGGGGGACAGCAGGGGAGGGGAAGGCTTGTGGGGGGGCTTCCCCCACCCCCAGCTCCCTGCCTGGGGTCCCCCTGACTGGGTCCCCACGACGAGGGGCGAGCCCCAGCCCTGGCTCCCTGGGCTGCACCCAGGCTCTCTGCCTTCACCCCGGTGCCAGGGGTGCGAGACGGCAGCTTGCACCCACCGGCAGGGCTTGCACGGACTTGATCGGGGTGGACCCCAGCCCATTGCAAAAGGACAGGGCTTTTTACTGGTCCTCCTGCCACTGAGAGCATCCCCAGGGGAACCACACGTGATCCAGCTGGCACCTGGCCATCTCCTGCCTATGGGCACCTGCACGCTCACCCCATCACACAGCCCACGCCGGCCGGGGGAGCAAGGTCACCTGCCCAGCAAGCTCCTGGCGGCAGCTCCCACACCCATCCCCAAGCGCCCGGGGACCCTCCTCTTCCCGGCACCCAGGACATGACCAGATGCAGGGATGTCCTTCCCCATCTTGCTCCTGCTTGCACCGGGGATGAAACAAGAGGAGGAAATGTGGGAAACAGAGACGGATACCCATGGGCATCTTTGGCTGCCTCCAGGACAGCCCTGATTGCTACTGTCTGGGATTGTCCCCTTCTACCAGGGGCCAGTAGTGACGACACCCCCGGGGCCGGAGACCTGCCACCTCTGACCCTGTGTGGTCTCTCCTGGCAGTTCCCACTGGAAAAGGGCTCCCATCCTTCTCCTGCTTGGGTGTCACCACCATTAGCTTGGCAGCTCACCCCAGCCAGCGCCAGCCCTGCCTGCGCCCCATCTTCCCCCCCCGGCAAGACGCAACGCCACTCATCTGCTGGGAACACCGCCACCAAGCTGCCCGGGGGTTCCCAGCCTCCCTGCTGTTTATTTTCCCTTTGCAAAGAGCCTCTAAAATAGCAAGTTTAAAAAAAAAAATATATGTTCAAGAAAAATAAAAAATTGAGCCTGCCCCGGCTTGGATCTGTCGGTGAGAGCTTGTAAAATAAACACACAGAGCAGGACAGGGACTCCCGGGAGCAATTTGTCTGGGCCGGGGGAGCCTCAGGGACTTTCTCACCGCCATAGTCCTGTTTCGTATCAGGGCAGGGGGATGCAAAGAGGGGTAAGGTTTGGGGAATGAGGTCACTGAACCTGAGCGAGTCACAGATTTCCCACTGTCAGGGACGGCCAGGATGGGCCAGACCACATCGCTGGGGTCCGGAGCACAGCACGGGGCTTTTGGTCCCTCTGAGCTCAGGTCTCGGAGCCCGGCCATCCCTGCCTGCTCGGTGCAGCCACGTTTGGGGCACGCTGGGCACCGCTCTGCAGCCGCAGGGCTGAGCAGAGCCCCAGGGACGAGATTTCCAGAGCTCGGCGCAAGCATCTCACACGGCCAGGCTTGGTCGCCAACTCCCTGCCTCAGTTTCCCTCGTGCACCAGGATGGTCCCTTGCTCTGCCCTGGCATTAACTGGCCTGAGAGTCCCCACGGGGCCATCCCCAGTGGGATGGCACAGCACAGCTCTGGTGCAGGGGGAGCCAGCTGGCATCGGGGCAAAAGGGGACCCCCTCCAGCTCAGGGCAGAGCACGCATGGGGCGAGACTCACCACTGGGTCCTTCCCCTTCCGAAAACACTCCTCCGTCTGCCCAGGGAGGGGCGGCCAGTAGATCTGGAACACAAAGAACCTGTTGGAGCAGGGAGGGGGGACAGTCCCCAGGCTGCCAGTGGCATGGTGATGGAGAGAGGGACCAAAAGAGGGACCAACAGCTCCCCAGAGCCCACGCAGCCCAGGGATCCCACCCTGTGACTCAGGGCAGGACCATTCCTCCTGGGGAGATGCACCGTGGCAGTCACAGCCCGCAGCCGGGCTGGATTTGGGTGGTCACGCTGCGGATGGCCGGAGCTGGCCTGGAAGGGGGTGGACTTGTGGGTGGTGTGGGGAAAGGGTGCTGGGGGACAGCAGGGAGCGATGGAGCCCGAGTCCCCCACAGCCTTTGGTGGCTCTCGGACCAAGGGCAGCTTCGGTACACAAGCCCTTGACCCCCTCGCGGTGACCCAGCACGTCGAGGGGCACTTCATTTCCTCCTCTGCTTTCTTCAGCTAGAAATGGCCCAGAGCCACGTTTAAAAAACAAGAAGTCAAAGTGGAGAAGGTGAAGGAGGAGGCGAACCACCGCTCAGCATCCTCGCTCTGGTCCATCACCTCTCCCACTGAGGAGCCAGGAGAGGTCTGGGGGCTTTGCCAGCTGAGCCCTGGCACAGCTCATTGCAGTGACGGGTGCTTTTAGCTCCTTGTCTCTGCAGGCATTCCGCTGTATATTTGGCCCGTGAA
This sequence comes from Pygoscelis adeliae, assembly GCF_000699105.1. NCBI lineage: Eukaryota > Metazoa > Chordata > Aves > Sphenisciformes > Spheniscidae > Pygoscelis > Pygoscelis adeliae. The sequence goes on along the minus strand of NW_008824547.1, from coordinate 88,487 downwards.
GGGGATGCCTGGAAGGGGATGGGGAGCACTCGCTCTCCCAATGGCAGCTTTTTAGGGGAGCGGGGTCTGAGACCCCACTCAGCACCCAGAACTCAGGGGTGGGCTGTGCCACCGGCTGCCAACCATGACTAATCGCTGGCTAATTGCCCTGCAGCCACCATGGCCAGCCCTCCCTTGCCAGGCAGCACAAATTTTCAGGTGCCTTTCAGGGCACTTGGGACGGGAACATCCCCAGGGCAGGTCTTGCTTCATGGTGGCTTCACCTGGCTCGGCCGGGCATCCCCCCGGAGGGGCACGGGGTGCATGGGGGGCCAGGGTGGGGATGGAGACCCCAGGGTGCACAGGGGGCCAGAGTGGGGACGAAGACCTCAGGGTGCTCAGCAGGACCCGGCTCACCTCCTTGGCGTCTGCGCTGGCCCCGTCCAGGAGCAGGGAGTAGAGCGTATCCTTCCCCCCGATGAAGAGCCGGTCACGGTACTCGTCCAGGTAGAGGGAGCGGAAGCCCAGGAAGCCTCGGTGGCCAAAGAAGAGGACAGAGCGATTGGTGCCCAAAAGCTCTGCCGGGGAGAGAGGGAAATGTCAGGAGGAGCCAACACAGAGCCAAAGACCCGCAGGGCGTCGTAAGCGCTGCTGGCCCCAAATGTCCCCTCCCGGCCGTGGGCACAAGTGCTCGCCTCGAGCCTGGGGGACATCCCGCTCCCTGGCAGCCCCCGCCACCTCCCTCCATTTGCTGCACACGGCAGGGGCGCCCCAACG
>NW_008824547.1:84389-87572 GCF_000699105.1 Pygoscelis adeliae | reverse complement strand
GGTATCGCGGCAAGGAAAAACGGAGAGGGGTGCCATGCGGGCTCCCAGCCTCCGAACGCCCTTCACACCTGCTTGGGAAATGTGAAAGGATGCTTGAACCCTCACTCTGGTGGTGTCACCAAGGGGTGCTGGCTTTTTCAGGGGGCGACCGGAGGGCTGCGATGGGTGCAGAGGTGGGAGGGTCCCTCCGAGCTGCTGCTTCTGAGTATCGCGGAGCTGTCTCAGGGCCAGCAGAAGAGCTGCTCCCAGCCGCTGTGGGCAGCAGCATCCATCTCCATCCCTTCCCGGAGGCATGGGCATCCCGGCCTCACCCTGCCCCGGGGTGCTGTTCTCCCTCCCAGCCAGCGGGCAGCAGGGTCCCAAGCAAGTTTGCCCACAGCAAGCTTCGGCTGAGCCACCCCGTGCTTCTACCACAGCCGTTCAACAGCGAGTCAGGGTGCACGAGAGCCTGGCAAAGCCCGTGCCTGCTGTCAGCCCCAGGCTGGGCTCACGCAGAGCCCGGGAGGGTGGCGAGAGCAGACACGGGGTGGGCAGAAAGTGGGTCCTGTGCCCCGCAGGTGCCAGCCAGGGACACAATGGCAGGGGAAACCCGGCACACAAAGCCCACCACCACTGCCATCAGACCTCGCTGTCGGGGAGGCTTCCTCCCCACCATGGCACAGGGACGCTGCATCCCTGGGATGGACATCTCCCTGGCACCCCCGAGATCCCGAAACAACAGGATCTGATGGTCAAGGCTCCCAAAGCAGGTCCAAGCCCGGATCCCTCGGGATGCCGAGAGGTCCCTCGTGGTGATGATGCCGCAGGGGCAGTGGCACAACTGGTGGGAAATTACTTTCAGGGTCAGCAAGCCGAAAACCCTGGCATGGTGGCACCCACCCAGCTGCCGTAGTGGGAGAGGGCGTAGTGAGAGAGGGCAAGAGGCAGCGGCTCAGCTTCACCAAGCTCTGAAACCCCATCCCAGCGACCGCCCTGACCCCAGGCCAGGCCACTGCAACCCCCGGGCAGAGGAGGAGGAAGACAAAGTGCCATTGATAAGCGCAGCCGTGTCCCCAGCCACCCTTTGCCAGGGAAGGCTGCCAGCTGCTGCTGCTGACCCCAGAGAAACCCCCAGCCCGAGCATCCCTCATGCATGTCCCCATGGGAGAGGAGGTGGCGCTGGGACAAGCCCAGCTGCCAGCAGCCTGGGACACTGGGGTACCAAGCCCTGCTCTTGCTGGGGGGACATTTGTCACCTCCATCGAGGAGGTGGCCAGTGACACAATGCCCCCGTCCTGGTGGGAAATGCCTCTTCTAGGACCTGCAAGGGAGACAGGGCCATCGCCGGGGGGACATGGCCACGGCCTCCTCCACCCCATCACACACAGCTCCCATCCCCGCCAAGTCGCTCAAGGGTAATCCCAGTGCCCTAACTGGTGATGCTGGTGGCACGGAGGGATACAGCCCCAGCCTATCTTCACCAGGAAGACCCCTGTGCCTGCAAGCAGAGCTGGCACCAGGCACCGGGGGCCCCTCCAGCCCCGTCTCCCTGGGGGGTACCTTCCTCCCCATGCCCTCCCAACATCTCAGGTCCTCCCATATCGCCGGGCCCAGCCCAGGAAAACACTGTCGTCTCCTTCTATTCTTGCCCTGCAATAATATTTTCCCAGCTCAGAATAACATTGGCAAAGTCATCAGGCTCCTTTTATTGTTTCAGGCGAGGCTTCCCCCTCTCCCCCAGCCCTGACAAATTCCTCCTGTGCCTCGGGTTACACCGGCTCAGGGCGCTTTCCCCTTCCCTGGCTTCAATTCCCCAGGGAGCAGCACCCTGCCACGCTCCATCCATCCCCAGCACCCTTTACCCCCAGGGTGGGGGTCCCATAGAAGCCAACCCCAAGTACTGCTGCAGCAGGATGGGGGTCCCTTGGGAGAGACAGCGGAAAGCTCGGAGGGCACCAGGCTGTGCTGCAGTGCTCCTGGTGAATGCAGCAGCAAAATGCTCTTTCCCCTCTTACACGAGCCACTGCTGGAAGTCAAAGCAGAAGGAAAAGAGCAGCTTGAAGTGAGAGGGAGAGCTGGGGACACGGCCACCCCCGCACCCACAGCACGACGCCTTCCCCTGTGGCCCCCCAAACATCGCCCCACAGCCAGAGCCACCAGCCACGCACAGCCCAAGCCGACGAGCTAAGCGCGAGCAGCTTCAGTTCACCCCAGTTTTCATTTCAGAGGCTTCTAATGGTTTTAATTGAAATTTTCATTTTCTTTTTTTTTCCCTGCAGGGAGAAGGCGGTGGCAGAATTTGTTTCATGGGAAATTTCAGTTTCTGTTTCCAATTTGGAAGAGGAACAGAATAATCAGCTTAAGAAGAAAAAAAAGCTTCAAAAGGTTGCTCGGTCCCTGCGGGAGGCCGAGGAGCCCGCCGGGCCCCGGGGAGCCCCTCACACCTAGGGAACGGCACGGCCGGACTTTGGGCTGGAGTGAATGAGATGCCAAGCCAGACCTGAGCCCCACAACAAAGCTCTGCTGGGACCCCAAACCTCCTAGCCCTGCTGCCAAGCCCAACCTGAGGACACCAATCCCACCACGGGGCAGAGCCAGGAGCCATCCTGGGCGCCTGCTGCCTCCCAGGGTAAGCGGGGGTCACTGTGTGCCTCAGTTTCCCTCTTTCAACAGGGAGGGAGCCCCTGGGGCCGCCCGCTCTGCCCCAGGACAGAGCCAGGGACGCAGCCAGTCTGTGCCCCCGGGCCGAGGGACCCCCAACCCGGGCAGCACAAGGGCAGACAGCAGCTTTCCCTCGGCACAAGGACGTGCTCCACAGCTCCCGGGGCTCCCCAAGAGCTGAGCTGCCCCAGGCCTTTCCCCTCTTTGGGAAGGGGGAAGATATGCATTATGGAATTTATTTTATTTTTTTTAGAGCAAGTTCATGGCTTTTAGGCAAGAAGGAGGAGATTGGGGCGCTCTGGACTCCTCTGTCAAGTTTGGCTGGAAGCAGCCCGTGGATTAAGCTGGCAGAGCGGGGGATGCAGCGAGCCAGAGCAGGATCACAGGGAGAGTTTTAATTAAATCCAAGCACTCCCAGTGCAGCACCCCAAGGGCCCCCCTGGCACCCCAGCACCCACACCTCAGTGCGGCGGGGCTCGGGGGGTGCCCGGGCTGAGCAGCACCCAGGGGACCTGCCGGGACCTGGGGCACCGCCCGGCCCCC
>NW_008824547.1:81486-83573 GCF_000699105.1 Pygoscelis adeliae | reverse complement strand
CAGCCCTCCCACAGCCCCTGCCTCCAGCCAGCCTCTCTGGCTCATCCCTGGGGATGGCTCATCCCTTGGGACGGGGAGCAAGGGAGGGGAAGCTGGGCTCCCCCCAACCTTGCCCTCTTGGAGGGGTGGGAGAGGGCACGCAAGCCTGTCCCCCGAGAAGGACGCTCAGCGTGGGGTGATCTCCAAGCACTAGCAAGCACCCAGCTCTCAGGTCCCATCTCAGCGGCCAGGCAAGCTGGGGACACCAGGCTGGGTGGGGAAGGGGGCTGAGCAGGATCAAGGGGGGCACGGGGGGCTGTGCCCAGCCTTGGTACACCCACAGGGCAGGGGACAGGGCAGTGGGGATGCACCACTGTCTGCCTGCAAAGGTGCCTGCTCACCTGCACCCTGAGCGGGGACCCTGGCCAGCAAGCAGGACCCCACGGGACCCCACGGTACCCCACGGCACCCACACCATTCCCATGCCATCCTCCCCCAAGGCTGCAGGGTCAGGGGACGTGACCATACGAGACATCAGAGAATCCACACAGGCTTCCCTGGGGAGTCTTGGCGCACACGCAGGTGTCCCCCCCTCCCAAAAGCCTTGGATTTGCCCCCAGCGCTGGATGGAGGGGAAGGAGCCGAGGAGCTGGTGGCTTCTCCCGCAGCGCTCCATCGCTACCGGCCTCATCCCTTCTCCCACAGGGCACAGGGGCAGCCTCGTTAGCCCCAGCCCTCCCACAGCCCCCCAAGGGTTGCAGCAGCTTCAATTGAAAGGGAGGGCAGGAGGATGGGGGTGTTCCAGCTCACCCCCAACCTTTTGTAATGGAGCAGCTCCACGACCCCCTCGACTGGGACAAAAACCACCTCAATTCAGCTCAGCGAGCCCTTGGCTGGCCCATGGCCTTAGTTTCCCCAGGGAAGACCGTAGGGACGGGCGGCACAGCGTGGCTCTGGGACAGATCCAGCACCCCTGGGTGCTGAAGAGCAGCCCGGAGTGGCGTAAGAGCAAGGAGGAGATGCAGCCTGCAGGCAGCTCTGGCAGATAAGCAGAGGCTGCCTGCCCGGACCCGCACGCTGCCTGCCTGGACCCGAGGGTTTGGAGGAGCGGCACCGCCACAGGAGCTGATGGGAGAGAGGGAACAGGATGAACCCCAGCATCACTGGCCGCTCCTGCTCTCCCTGGCACCCCGAGGCTGATCTGGAGTGGAGGCTCCGGAGGGGCAGCCCCACAGCCTGCCCAGGCAGGATCCTGTCTGCAGCGCCGTCCTCCAGCCCGACGAACCCAGGGGAGGAGGGAGTGCTCCAGCAGATCCCACCGCGCCAAGGAAATCTGCGGTGCCTGGGCTCCCCGAGACCCCACGGGCAGTGCCACGGACAGACAGACAGACAGACACCCCCGCTCCTGGCTGTGCTTACCAAGGAGATTTATTGACTTGCACGTGGAGGATGGGGGGCACTGGCCCCAGCTCCCCTGGCAGGCGAGCAGGGAGGCAGGATGAGGTGTGGGCAGGCAGAGTGGGGCACCGGCCAGCCCCTTACCGCACAGCCAGCACACCCGGAGGTGGCACGGGGACAGGGGGAGGCATTGCTGACACCAGGAAAGGCAGGAGGCACCCGGGCACAGGGCTCTGGTGGCACCCAGGCAAGGGGGACACAACCCCAAAGGGGGTGGCTGGGACCCAGATTTTGAGGGCACAGCCAGGACACTCAGCACAGGCATCACCACTGGGCCAGCCCTGAGCACAGCCAACATGGCACGATGCCACCTGGGCCCCTGGCACGCTGGCAGGCATTTGCTGTGCCCACCCCTTGCCCTTTTTTTAAAGCCTTGCATCCTGCTGCTTGGCACCCCCCCGTCCTGCCCCTTGCCGGGGCGCTCAGCCCTCGGCGGGCAGCGGGGGCACTGATGCCAGGGCAGGTAGGAGGTGGGCGTAGATGTCAATGCCCTGCAGGAAAACTTGCTCGTTGAGAACTCGTTGTTGGTCATGGAGCAGCACCGGGGTGCGGTTCATGGGCGAGAAGCCGATAGCGGGGTGTCCTGCCTGGGGATGGGGGGGGACGGGGTGAGGCCGGGGCTGGGACAGGCACCATGGGCCCCCCTCCGC
>NW_008824547.1:80959-81417 GCF_000699105.1 Pygoscelis adeliae | reverse complement strand
CTCCCCCCAGGTGGGGACCCCACGGAGGGGCTGGCATCGTCCTCACCGCTCGGATGTAGCGGCTATCGGTGGCGGCCGGGAAGATCTCGAGCTTGAGCTGCAGATTCCTGACAAGCAAGACCCTGTGTCAGCATGGGCATGGGGACAGCCGGGTCCCCTGTCCCCCTGCCACCCCATGGGCAAAGAGACCACACCAGGAAGGTCCCTGAGCCCTGCAGGACACTCAATCCCATCCCTTTTGGGGGGCTCGGGGAGATGCCCTGGCATGGCATGGAGCATCTCCTCCCAACCCCTGCCATGACCCCAGAGACGCCCAGGGACCCCCTGGATCCCACCATGTCCCCGCCAGGGTCCTGCCCTTCCTGGGGACACTACTCACATGTCCCTGCAGACCCCACTGAAGGCTTTCCACCACGGGTCCGACTCCTCGGTGGAGGTGATGTGTTGGTCCATGCATT
>NW_008824547.1:78970-80872 GCF_000699105.1 Pygoscelis adeliae | reverse complement strand
CAGGGGAGGGACGGGCACGATGCGCTCGGGTGGCCGAGACCCCTCGCCTGGTGAAACTCATAGGTGACGCCATCCCCAGCACCCCGGCACCACGCAGCCACCTGCTCCTCGAAGGCCTGAGGCAGAAACCAGAGGAGGGGTGTGAGCGGGGTACCCCCCAACCCGCTCCCTTCCCGGGTGGGGCCAGCATGACACCCACCTTCAAGTCCACAGTGGGTGGGATGCGGACGTCAAAGCTGGCCGCCATCTTAGAGGGCACCACGTTGAAGGAGACGCCCCCCTCCAGCATGGTCAGGTTGAGTGAGGTGACGTCCCCTAGGGTCAGGCTTGAGTCGGACTTGAGCCTTGGGGGACACAAGGGAGAGTCACCCTCCGCCACCCGGGGAGGAGGGGAAGCGCTCCCCCACCCCGCTGCCACCCCCAAAAGGGGAAACTGAGGCATGGGGTGGCAGCACCGGATTAGAGCCTGGCTTGGGATCCCAAGGACCCCCTCCACGGACTGAACTGAAGCCACCACCATCCCGCTGCCCGGCTCCTACCTCTGCTTCTCACTCTCCCTGAAGGCCAGGAAGGAGTTGATGACCTTGTGCTGGGGAGGGAAGGGCAGGGGGGTGAGGACCAGCCCTGTGGCAGGCACCTGGCAGCCCCAGGGCAGGCAGGGGGGGTGTGCAGAGTGTACCCCCTCTCTTACCATCTTCTCAGCCGCCGTGTTGCTGATGAAGCGGGACCCATGCCCGGGGCTGCCCACGCACTTCACCTTTATCCCTGCGGCAGCCGGGGGAGAGGGAAGCGTTGAACAGAAAGCCCAGGGTGGCACCGGTGCCCCAGCGCCCAGCAGAGCCAGGGTCGGGGCAGTGGGCATGCAGTTACTCACACCACGGGCTCTTCTCGCCGTAAAAGACGCTGAAGGTGTCGGATGGGCTGGCCAGGCCTGTGGTGGGCACAGATGGGGGTCAGCGGGGCAGGTCAGCCCCTCTCTGTTCTGCCCTGGCAGCATTTCCTCTCCAGGCTGGCACCGGGTGGATCACTGGCCGGGGGAAGGAGCCCCCAAAGGGGTCCCCGGAAGCCGTGTTGGGTGCCAGTGCTCGGGGGGTGATGCCAACAGGCAGAAGGGTGCGTGCCAAGAGAAGACACATCCCCGTGCCAGCCCTGCCATCACTCACCCTCGTCCAGGGCGAAGCCCACGTTGAGCGCTCTGAACTCGGGGCGATGCACGAACCTCTCCATGCCTTTGTGTCCACCCACCTCCTCATCTGTGGGGGAAGGCTTGGCATGGAGGGAGGAACGGGGGCATCCCCCGGCCCACCACCCCCTGGTCCTCCTTCCACGCCAGCCTGGGTGCCACCGGCGCACGCGATGTCCTTGGACCTGGAAACCCTTCCATCCCCAATCTAGGGGAGCTCAAAATCTGGAGAGGCTGGCAGGGAGGTGCCCAGCTGCCAGGCCACAGGGAACTCCAGAGCATCACCCAGCTGCCAGCCCCTCCTGTCCCCCCAAGAGGGGACACCCTGGGGACTCACCAGGCACAAAGGTGAGGTGGATGGTGCGGGCAAAACACTTTCCCTCTGCCTTCAGCCTCCGGATGGCCTCGAGGTACCTGTGGGGAGAAGGCAGTGCCTGGGCATCACAGAGAAAAGGGGCTGATGAGCCCTGAGCCACCCTGGGGGGGGGGTCAAGCAGTGGCACCCACAGCCCCAGGGACCCTGGGGATGGTGGCATCCCGTGCTGCATCACTCAGAGGCACCCTCATGCTGTGCCCGCTCCCCCCGGCAGGTGCGGAGCCTTCCACTCACTGGATGGAGACACACTTCATGTCCTGGGCACCCCGGGCATAGATGTTGCCTTGCGAGTCCTTAACGGCCTCAAAGGGTGGGTAGGTCCAGTGTTCCTGTGGGGAAGAGC
>NW_008824547.1:77028-78931 GCF_000699105.1 Pygoscelis adeliae | reverse complement strand
GCCACCCCCAGCCCCCCCCGCCATGCCCATCCCACCCCTCGCCCTGTCCCAGCACCTCAAAGACGGGCACGACGTCAGTGTGGGAGTTGAGGAGGACGGAGCGCAGGCGGGGGTTCGTGCCCTGCCAGGTCAGGATCAGCACCACGCAGCCCTGGCACACCTGTGGGGCGAGGGCAGGATGTCACTGGGGTCCCGGCTGGGGACAGAGGGGCTGGGACTGGCAGGCTGGAGCCGAAAAGCATCAGTCTGGGAAAAGTTTCTTGATGCCACGTGGCAGGTCACCCCTTCCTCCGCTGGGAGAGGGCAGGCAGCAGGTGCAGGCATGCCTGGCCCTGCAGCCAGACCCAGCCCAGCCACGGGTGCGAGCTCCTGGCTGCAATTCAGACGGAGGAGGGGAGACGAACCCAGCGTCTTCCCCCGGTGCCCGGGAGTCCCCTGGGACAACCGGTGCCCAGCAGGAAGGACGTCCCCAGGCAACTTGACCCTGCCAGATCCCCAGCTAATCATAGCACCGGCAGCCGCAAAGGTCAGTGAGGACCAGCCTGAATATACGCTTAAGGAAGGGCTCAGGTCAGCAGAGGATTACAGGCAGGGGGGATTCACTCCTGCCCAGCTCCAGGGCGGCGGCAGGGGAACAGCCTGGTCACTAAGGACCCAGGCGCAGATGGATGGATGGATGGATGGATGGACGGACGGACGGAGCGGGGGCTGCTCCTCGCCACACTCACCTCCACTTTCTGGCAGGCCAAGCCCAGGTCGGTGCCGACACGCTCCAGAAACCGGACAGCCGCATCTGGGGAGGAGCAGGGATGCCCAGAGTTATGTCAGGATCTCCCTCCCCTCCCACTGCAACCCTCTGGGGACCCCAAGGCTCTCTGGGGTTCCCAAGCCAAGGAAAGAGGTGACCAGAGAGGTCAGGTGATGGAGGTCCTGAGCACGAGAGGTGGCTGGGAGTGGGGACAGGAGCGGCTTGTCACCATCACTTTGGGGCGAGGACTAGGGGAACATGAAAAAATAAAAATTGAAGGGAGCAAGTTCAGGGGGGATGGCCCTCTGTGGGAGTTTTGGGAGCTCCTCACCAACAAAAAAATCTTGATGTACTTTAGTGGGAAGATGGAAACATTAACGGAAGGAGATCTAAATGGGGTTATCACAAGCATCCATCCCAGAGCCAGGGCAGCATGGAAAGGGGGGGCCCTGGGGCACTGGGCTGGAGGAAGCAAATGGCAACTGTGGGTGCACTCGAGATGTCCCAGCCCCAACCAAAGGCGCCGGCAGAGATAAGGCACAAAGGTGTCCGCTCTTTAACACCACGACCAAAACAACCCCGGTCAAGGACTCAGGCACCCGGGTCCAAAGACCGGAGCTGCAAGGTAGAGGAGAAGGAGCCATGTTGCACAGCTCCCTGTCCTGTCCCCGCCCATCCTCACCATAGTCAGGTTTGGGGTGAACGGTGTCGATCCTCAGGTACTCCCGGAAAAGCGTAACTGAGGGGTCCTCTGAGGCCCCCGTGCTCTTCTCAGGCTTCCCGGGTGCCATGTCAGGCCTGGGACCAGGGCTGCAAAGCTCTGGGGGAAGAGTGGGGAGATGGTTAATCACCCACTGGCCCCTCCAAAGTCCGCCGGCGAGCTCGGTCGTCACAGAAACCAAAGCGGGAGGGGGCAAAGGTCTCCCTGGTGCGAGTCCTGGGACGCTGCCACCACAGGAGAAGTCCCCCCACTTGGGTACGGGGGCAGGGTGGTGTGTGGCCCCCTCGCCATCCTTTCATCATCCCCCCAAAGTGCATGTTCCTGCCCCAAATGTGGTGCCAGGGCACTGGGGCGAGCCGTAGAGTAGGGCTAGCTGGGGAGTAGCAGGCTAGTAGGGAGGAAAGGGGGGCAACAAGATGTGGAAGGGGGTTATG
>NW_008824547.1:75563-75838 GCF_000699105.1 Pygoscelis adeliae | reverse complement strand
CCAGGTAGCAGGCATGGCCGGCGTCAGGCACCACAGCCACACGGTGCCTGGGGAGGTGCTGGAGGCTCTGCAGGGCCTGGGGACCCAGGCTTGTGTCACGGTCACCGTACAGGATCAGGGTGGGCGTCTTGGTAAGGGGAGAGAGAAAACAAGAGGGGTTGTCAGAGGGGGAAAAGGCCACCACGCTTCCCCTGGGCTGTGCCCACCTCCAGCCGTCACCACAGGGGGTTGCAAAGCCGAGGGAAGGTAGGTGCCAGCCCCCCCATGAGCTGGGG
>NW_008824547.1:74961-75413 GCF_000699105.1 Pygoscelis adeliae | reverse complement strand
GCGAGCTGGGTCGGTGGGCCCCCGGGCCGCACGGGCCCCGAAGCCGGCCAGCCGGTCCCCCCGCGCCAGGAGGAAGGGCAGGGCAAAGCGGCCGCTCATGGAGGGGCTGACGAGAACGGGCCTCCACATGCCCAGCTCCTGGAGGACATGGTCCAGGAAAGCCACCCGGCCCTGTGCTGTGGCCACCATCTCCGCCGGGGGCGAATCCCCGTAGCCTGGCATGGGGCAGAGGGCATGGGGTGGGCGTGGGGCAGGGGGGATTGTGCAGCCTGCAACGGTCTCTCTCCCCCCCAAGGCTCAGCTGGCTTGGCAAAAAATGGGCACCCAATCAAGCCCCAGCAGTTGTTCAGCCACAGCCATGCGCCAGCCAGACCAAGCCAACCCCAACCCAGGTTTGGGTGACCACGGAGGTCAATGCCCCGGGGCAAAGCCAGATCCCAGGCACACTGTGC
>NW_008824547.1:71985-72953 GCF_000699105.1 Pygoscelis adeliae | reverse complement strand
GCCAAACCCTCTTCTACCGCCAAGCTGAGCCGGCCCAGCAGGCACCGAAGCTGACGGTGCTGCTGCTGCACGGCATTCGCTTCTCCTCTGACACCTGGCTTCAGCTGCGGACGCTTGCCACGCTGGCTGAAAACGGCTACCGAGCTGTGGCTATCGACCTGCCGGGTAAGGCACGGTGGAGAGCATGGCCCTGGAGCGAGGTGGGGGCCGGGGGGAGCCGATGCCGCTGCTCACATTCGTGGTGCCGGGATGGCAACCCCGGCGTCCTGCTGTGCCAGCTTCTCCCTGTCTCAAAGCAGCAGAGAGTGTGACGGAGCAACTTCTGTCTCCCATGGCTCAGGGCTGGGGCGCTCAAAGGATGCTGTGGCCCCAGCGCACGTGGGCCAGCCAGCGCCGGGGACTTTCCTGAAAGCGGTTTCGGAGGCTCTGTGCCTGGGTCCGGCCGTGGTGATCAGCCCATCCCTCAGCGGCATGTACTCCCTGCCCTTCCTCTTCCAGCACAACCACCTGCTCAAGGCGTATGTGCCCGTGGCACCCATCTGCACCGAGAAATTCATGGCGGAGCAGTACACCCAGATCAAAGTATGGCCTGGAGGGAGATTGAGGGAGGTGGAGGGACTGGGAGGGGATGGTGAGGAGGGGACCCTGGCACCGGGGTTGGGCAGGGGAAAGACCAAACAGGCCGGAAACCCCATTGCCGAGGAGTTTGAGCCTCAGTTTCCCCTTGTGGTGGGCAGGGGAGAAGAGCAAGTATCTCCCCTCCGTATCCTGGTCCCAGGGTGTCCCCTGCCAGGAGGAGCGGGTGCCTGGGTGCCGTTGGCAGGCTCAGGGTGCATTCCCCCTCTGCAGACACCCACGCTGATCGTGTACGGGGACCAGGACGTGGAGCTGGGGCAGGCCAGCCTGAACAACCTGCGGCACATCCCCGAGCACCAGGTGCTGGTGCTGCAGGGTGCCGGACACGCCTG
>NW_008824547.1:68632-69373 GCF_000699105.1 Pygoscelis adeliae | reverse complement strand
TTCCCAGCCACCGCCGTCCCCCAGGCACAGGGTCCATGGGGAGCCCTGGGGTGCTCAGGGGGGACAGGGTGCAACGGCATCGTGCATTGGGCATCACGCCGTGGTTCGCATCGGGCTGGTGGTCCCCATCAGGGAGGCTGCCTCAGTTTCCCCTGGGGCTTTGTGCACGGGCAGGGGGGAAGGGAGCAGGAGGAAAAGGAAGGCTCACACAGCCTGCGAGACCACTCAGGCCACCTCTGCCCCCCCCACCCCGTGTGCTACCATCCCAGCAAGCACCTGCAAACTGAACCCCATCCCACAGCCACGCTCCCCACACTTTTCCGCTTCCCCCTGATATCCATCCAGATCCTGGCTTTGTGAAGGTGCGGTGCCGGCTCCAGCCAAGGGCCACACGCAGGCCAGGTTGAAGGCAGCTGCCCGCAGGCTCAGGCAGACATGTGGTGGCAGGTCCCTTTGGGGAGCTCCTGGAAGGGGTGCAGGATGCTGGTGGGGCCCTGGGTACCATGGGGCTGTGCAAGCCTCCCCCACCGCAGGAGGGCATAGTGCTGCCCCTGCCTCAGTTTCCCCTCTTCCCAGCCATGGTGCTTTTCAGGCTGCAGATTTCGGGGGAGGGGGTTAGTTGGGGCCTCCCCCCTTTCTGGAGACCACTGTGTCCCGCAGGCTCAGCTCGCCCTCCCGCCATGGCATCGCCGGATGGAGCCAGTGGCATGGGTGGCAGCCCCGAGGAGACAGAGCTCCGCA
>NW_008824547.1:67744-68402 GCF_000699105.1 Pygoscelis adeliae | reverse complement strand
CGGGCCAGCGGGGCGGCCCTGCCTGTGTTGCCCGTTGGCCAGGCTGTGGGCAGAGGAGGGATGTGGCAGGCAGGGAGCTGCTTGCTGACGGGGCCACTCTCATCTCTGCCTTTGCAGGAGATCGGCAGCATCATCGGCAAGGTAAGATTTGGGGTCCGGGGCACCGCCAGCCCCAGGCTCCCCTGGACCTGACCACCTGCCCTGTTCCTCTCCCCGCAGAAAGGAGAGACTGTTAAGAGGATACGAGAGCAGGTAAGGGCGTGCTGGGGGGCTGCCGAGTCCTGCTGCCTGTCCTGCCTGCGCCTGGTCGCTCCCACATGCCGAGCCCTGGCCACCCCCATTCCCAGGTGGACCCAGGGGAGACAGGGCTGCACCCCGGGGAAGGCTGCCTGGGGCAGGTGGGAGGGGGAAAGCCCAGGCCCACAGGCATCGAGGCCACTCACAATGAGCCATTCCCTGGGTGGGGGGACATCGAGCTCAGGGCCCGTGATGTCCCTAACGGGGTGTGACACCGTCCCCAGAGCAGCGCGCGCATCACCATCTCGGAGGGGTCCTGCCCCGAGCGCATCACCACCATCACCGGCTCCACCGACGCCGTTTTCCGCGCCGTCTCCATGATTGCCTTCAAGCTTGAGGAGGTAGGCAGCCCCCCCCCACC
>NW_008824547.1:67416-67629 GCF_000699105.1 Pygoscelis adeliae | reverse complement strand
TCACCAAGGGGCAGGCGCCCGGTGCCGCGGCGCCTCGTCACCCCGGCCAGCCAGTGCGGCTCGCTCATCGGCAAGGCAGGAGCTAAGATCCGGGAGATTCGGGAGGTGAGACTGAGGGTATGGGTTCCCCTTTTCCCCCGAGGGACATGGAGCCCTCGGCGTGGGGGCTGCCGTGGTCCTGCGAGAGCTGTGGGAGGTGATGCACGTGACGCA
>NW_008824547.1:65817-66419 GCF_000699105.1 Pygoscelis adeliae | reverse complement strand
TATGAGGCGGTCCCCATCCCCTGCACCCTCTCTGGTCCTGCCCCCCCCAGCGTGGCTACCTGCCCCCCAGAACAACCCTGTCCTTCGTTTCCTGGGGTCCCTGCACCCACCAGAGCCCCCCAGCCCTGCAGTGGGGGAGCACCAGCACCAGATTACAACTGGTGCCCATGTCCTGTCCTCCTTGCCTCTCCCCAGGGATCCTTCAGGTTTGTCCCCAGGGCCACTGACTGTCCCAGTACGGGGCTGGGGTGGGGGCATGGTGCTGCTGGAGACCCACCCCCCCACCACTAACATCCCTGTCTCTCCCTCCAGGCCTGGACACAAGCTCCCAGAGCAGCTCCCAGGAGTTCCTGGTGCCCAACGACGTACGTGTGGGTCCCGGGGATGGCAAGGGAGACCACAGCTTGCCCCCACCCATGTGTCCCACCCTGTAGCCGCTTGCAGGGGCCAGCACCCACTGCCCCACACAGTTGGAGGCTCTGCCTCAGCCCCCAGAGCTCAGGAGCAGGAGGGGCTGCTGGGGTAGAAGCAGCTGGAAGAAAAGGCACAGGAGGGAGAAAGGGCTTGGCCAACGCCAAGGAAGAGCCTTGGGATGTGGCAGC
>NW_008824547.1:64876-65699 GCF_000699105.1 Pygoscelis adeliae | reverse complement strand
AGGACAGCAGTGCCCTGCCCTCCCAGTGCCTGCCTCAGTTTCCCCACTCCTCCTAGGCGTAGGGTATGGCCGGGTGAGCCTTTGGGAGCTCCCTGCTTGACGTGGCTCCTCCGGCTCCTCCCAGCTCACCCCGGTCCCCGCCCCTCCAGCTCATCGGCTGCATCATCGGCCGGCACGGCAGCAAGATCAGCGAGATCCGGCAGATGTCGGGCGCCCACATCAAGATCGGGAACCAGACCGAGGGCTCCAGTGAGCGGCACGTGACCATCACAGGGTCCCCCGTCAGCATCACCCTGGCTCAGTACCTCATGACAGCCTGGTAGGTGCCAGCCTGGGGGGGACATGCTGGCTCCTAGCGAGGGGTGGCAACTCCCCAGCACCCCAACACAGCTTGTGGGGGACACCACCCCCAGCATCCTCGGGAAGGATGAGCTGGGTGGTGCTTTGAGGTCCTGAGATGGTGGGTGCGGGACCCGGGACCCCACGGGCTTTGAGCCCCAGCTAAAAAGCCCCAGCTAAAAAGCCCAGTGGGATGCCCAGGATGTGCCATGGAGACCTGTGCCTCAAGGGGTGTGGCACGCAGTCCCTGCACCCTAAGACAGGCAGGTTGGGGTGGGGGACCTGCTCTGTCACCGTGGTACTCACCACTGCACCCTTCTCACTCACTTCCCTAGCTTAGAGACGGCCAAATCTACCTCCCAGGTGCCGCCGGGCCCTGGCTCCGTGGACCTCGGCGTGGGCTTCTCCCAGCCCCTCCCCCCGGGCTCCGGTGCGGCGCTGCCCGCCGTCGCCCCAGCCCCTCCGGCCCTGCTGGGCACCCCCT
>NW_008824547.1:62656-63613 GCF_000699105.1 Pygoscelis adeliae | reverse complement strand
CCCGCGCGGGCCCCCGGCCCCGCCACCACCCGCCCCGGGGGCGCCAGCCCCTGCCAGCTGGGGGGGACAGAGGGCACGGCTGGGCATGGCCATGGGCGTTGCATGCTGCCACGCCAGCAGGAAAAACAGACGCAGCCAGAGCCAGCCCCACGGGTGCCATCCCCCTGATAAGTACCGTGGGTGACGGGAGCTCCTCCACCCAGACGTTAGTTTTGGGTTAAACAGCCAAGGGTGGAGGGCTCCGTGTTGGCCGTCCAGGCTCAGCGGGGTGCCTGGGGCCCTGGTGTTACTGGTGTTAGTGGTGTTAGCTGGGCCATTGCTCCTGGGTAGGGTGCAAGGGACCTCTGCTCTTCCCCGCTGGCCATGAGCGGTCCCAGCAGGGTGACAGAGATGGAGGTGCCCCCTCCTCTGCCCCTGCGTAGGAGCCCCTTGGCTTCCCATGTCCCAAGGAGAGCCCGTCCATGCAGCTGGGCTGTGCTGGTGGAGCCAGAGCAGATCCCAGCCTGCAGAGGGGAGATGAGGCTTCCCCAGATCTGCTGTCTTCTCCGGGCAGAGAAACTATCTTCCACCAAAATCTCAGAGAAGAGGCAAAACCTGAACAAGGACCCCTCCAAATCCAAAAGGCTGGGTCCAAGCAGGTCCGATGGGTCCCTGGCAGGTCCCCTGCCCACCCTCCTGCCCAGCATGGTGGGACAGGGCCCCCTGTTTTTCAGCTGCTCTCTTCAGGAACTTGACCTGGGATGGGGAAGCCCATCTTAGTCTGGTCCAGCCTGTTCCTGGGGCTGGGGCTGATGCAGCTGGCGTGGGTCTCCAGCGTGCAAGTCGCTCTCTGGAGGAACTGCAAGAAGTTTTCCTGGACAGAGGCCTCCGAGACAGAAAGACAGAGCTCCTGGCCCAGCGGCCGGTTGAGGCAGCTGCGCCAGAGCCGGGCCAACTCCTCCCGAATCTGGCGGTTCA
>NW_008824547.1:61382-62645 GCF_000699105.1 Pygoscelis adeliae | reverse complement strand
TGGCGAAGGAAGAGTAGGCAATCCAGGTGACCACCATCTCCCCGTGCCCACCGCCCACCGTGCCAGCGGTGTCAGAGGAGTGCAAGTGGAAAGCGAAGAAGGGCAGCCAGCAGCACAAGAACTGTCCCACAATGAGGACCAAGGTGAGGATGGCCTTGTAGCTTCCCAAAAAGCGCTCCGGCGTCAGCCTGGGCAGCGGCAGGTTCCTGGTGGTGATGATGGTCACTTGGCTGGCAATGGAGTCGGATCGGTGTCTCGGCACAGCTACGTGTGCTGGCACGGGCACGTGCTGCAGGGATGCCATCCGGGCCACACGGTAGACACTGCAGTAGACAGCGAAGATGATGATGGTGGGCAGGACGAAGCAGACGATGCTGAAGATGATCACAAAAACCTTCTTGTGGGCCCCAGGGCTCCAGTAGACTGTGCAGCGGCTGGCGCTGGTGGCCCCATTGCCTTGAGGCCAGCCCACTAGTGCCAAGACAGTGATGAGAACAGACTTGACCCAAATGAAAATCACTCCGGCCACTGCCAGCCTGATGGTCATCTTGACCTCATACCTCATGGGGTGGACGATGTAGTAGTACCGCTCCACGCTGATGATAGAGATGGTAAGGATGGAGGCACTGATGAAGCAGACATTCAGGAATATCAAGGCCTGGCACTCGGCAATGCTGTAGATCACCCTGTTGAAGCAGGAGGAGCTGGAGATGATCCCCAGGGGCATGAGGAAAATGGCAGAGAGGAGGTCGACCACGCAGAGGTGGCAGACGAAGATGAACTTCCTGAGAAGGGGGGTTTTGAGAATGACGACCATCACCACAGTGTTGGCCACCAAGGCGGTGAGGGTGAGGAGGACCATGCAGAGGAGGCCCACCACCTCCTGGGCAATGGACTGCTCGGAGACGGAGAGTGGCTCTAGGCTGTCTGTGGTGTTCAGCCCCGTTCGGCTTGCCATCCCTCCCAAGGGCTAAGCCAGCAGCTCCGGTGCCTGGGCAGCAAGGGCTCTGCTCCTGCATCCCTTAGAGAGAAAGCCCATCACAACCACGGCCACTGTCTTCTCCTTGCCTGTTGGGGAGGGGAGCGGGGTGTGAAGGACAAGGACCAAAGGAAGAGCCACAGAGAAACCCGGAGACAACCTGAACCCCCCCGAGATGCTGGAGCAGGGAGCCATGCCTGGCGAGGTCACAGCACCCTGCCTAGCCCAGGGCTGGCGTCCCCAACCTGGCCAGGGACGGCACTGCCAGAACCTGCATCACCCGT
>NW_008824547.1:56238-60863 GCF_000699105.1 Pygoscelis adeliae | reverse complement strand
ACTGCACCAGGCCTTGGTCCTTCTGCAAGGACAGCTCAGCGCCGAGGTCCCCGGGGCTCGGGGGCCAGACCAACAGGCAGGTCTGCGGCGTCTCCTCCCCACCAGCGCACAGATGCTCTGGAGCATCCACGGGGCATCAGGGTAACGCAGTCGGGAGTTGCCCTTCCCCAGCACCCCAGGGACCCAAACACGCGCTTGAGGGGCACATGTGAGCGCGGAGAGGAGCTTGGCATGGGCACCAGGCTGGGGCAGGGCAGCAGGCACAGCACCAAGCATGGCACCAGAGAGAGGGCAGGTGCTCGCCCTCCAGACGGATGGATGAGCTCCTTCACGCTCAGGCAGGGCGGCACGTCTTGCTCATCCTCTGTAGCTCTGACGCCACGGTGACAGGCACGAGCCACATGCCTTGCCAAGGTGACAAGGGCACCTGGCTTGCAAAGCCACCAGCTTTCACCTGAAGGCTGCCGGCACCGGATGGCCGCAACAGGCTGCAGCCCCTCCAGAGCCACCCGCCACCGTCCCTGCAGGGACACACCACCACCCTTCCCTGCTCCACACCCGCCTCGCCAAGCAGGAAAGCACCGGCACCGCTCGGTACAAGGCATGGTGTTTTTATTCACGGTCAAAGCAGGCTCTGTCCCCACACTGGCCTGTCCCCACACTGGCCTGTCCCTTGCCAAGCCCCAGGTGGGGTGGCCAGAGAGTCCAGACCACTATGCTCCGGGCTGGTGGGCATCACCAGCTGGTGCTGGGATGGGGCTGCGGGGTGCCCGGGCACCCTCAGAAGTGGAGCTGGACAAGGTAGCGGATCCGGCACTGGCTTTCCTGGTAGATGAGGTACTCGCTCTGGCTGAAGGAGGAGTCCTTGTAGGCGGGCATGGGGATGGGCTTGCCCTGGCACACCAGCACCTTCTTGCCATCCAGCAGCACCTCCTCATCCTGCGCAGGGTCTGGGCGAGAAGACACCCCACACCATCATGTCAAGCCCGAGATCTGGCCTCTCTCCCCCACTGCCCCGTGCCCACCCCAGGCCCACAGACCCTATATCCCCTCCTGCCCCAGGCTCACCCGGCTCCGTCTGGCCACAGGCCAGGACGCTGTCGTAGCCGGCAGGTGGCTGACGCAGCATGGGGTCATCGCAGGTGATGCGGTAGGGCTTGCCCAGGGCCACCTCCGTCAGGAACATGATGCCAACCTTCTTGGACGTGCAGCCCACTGCCGTGGGAGAAGGGGATAGGGATGATGGCACCAACCCTGGTGTTCACATCTGGTTGTGCCCAGGCCACCCCGGCACGCAGGGACTGGCTGCCATGGCAGGGAAGGGTCTTGGCATTCCCAGCAGGTGCCTGGCAGGGGGTATGCAAAGGCAGCTGGGCTCCCACAGACTCTGTGGGCCCAGGACCCTCACCATAGCCGGCTGACTTGCTGTTCTCGGAGGCGAAGTAGATGCCCTTGCCCACGTGCCCGCCTGAGTGGGGCATGATGCGCAGCCCGCTCTTCAGGATGGCCGCAATCACCGCCACGTTGGTGCCGTGCCAAAGCAGGCGCCGGTGCTCCAGGAGGTCGTGGGCTTTGAAGCGCTCGTCCTGGAGAGATGCAGAGCTAAAGGCTGTCCACGGAGGGAGATGTGGAAGCCCAGGGCAGGGGGACTGCCACCCAACCCCAGTGCCAGGCTGGAGGGGCAGGGGAGCGGGTGCCTGTTTGTCCCTGGCCAGCTGGGCTGAAGCCCCCCCTGGGTGGACAAGCCCAGAGCCCTAATGCAGTCCTAGGGTGCAACCGGGGCTTCCCCACTGCGGGATGGGGATAATCATCTCCTTCTTCTCACCTCGCCATCTCGGGCCACCTGCCAGATGTTGAGGATGTGGAGTTTGTGCCCAGTCTGTGTCACGTAGTTTTGGATCAGCTGCCAGGGAGGGAGGCAGGAAAGCGGTGTCACCGCAGGCAGCCATCCCAACAATGCCCACGGTCCCCCTGGGACAGTGGGGACCTTTGGGGTGCCCGTAGGCCTGGCATGGTTGCTCCCCGTCATGGGGCACCGTGGCACAAGCAGCACCTGGTATTCCCGGGAAGCCGGGTCCAGCAGGGAGAGCTGGCAGCAGAGCAGGGCGTAATCCTGATCCAGCGGATGGGTGACTTCCTCCTCCTCCTCCTCCTCTTTCACCTTCTGCGCCTGCAGGCTCTGTGCCACCTCGATGTCGGCCAGCACCTGGCAGGCACAGACCGGGGACATCCTCACCACCGGTGCTGGGCACCGTGCTGGGTGACCAGGGCAAGCCCAGCCTCCTGCCAGCACCTCCTTGCCCCACAGGCAGGAGCCCTCCCTGGGGAAGGATGCCACCCACCGGGTGCCCTGGCATCTCACCAACAGCATGTCTTTCTTGGCACGCAGCAGGTCAGGGGAGTTGATGGGGGGTGGCCGTGCCCGCCCAAAGTTATGTGGGATGATGGTGTAGAAGCGGGAGGAGAGGTCCTCCAGGCGGGCGGCCTGGGGAGGCTGCTCCTGCAGCGCTGCCTCCAGCTCCTCCAGCACCTCAAAGCCCCTCGCAATCTGCTGCTTGCTCAGCTTCCCCAGTGGCATCTTCTTCACATCTGGCCAGGGGGACAGGGGAGGGCGCGGGTGAACCCATCTGCCCCACTTGCCCCACAGCTACTTCCAATAACCTCCAGCATCACCACAGGCACACGCGGGCACCCTGCATGAGGGGTCCACAGTCCCACCAGGTGTCAGGCTGTCAGTGGGGATGCTCTAAGCTCCACTGGCACCTCTGCCCTGTTCACCTCCCCACCTGCATCCCCCGGCCGCAGCCCCCAGACTCACCCCATGCCACCCATCACCTCCTACCGATATTCATGGTCTGCATGGCATCCCGGAACATGTCGCTGCTGAAGATGAGGGACATCAGGTCCTGCGTGGCTTTGTCCAAGGTGCAGGGCAGCACCCGCTGCTTGCGGACCTTGTCCCCGTCCACACCATCCACCTGCAGACCCCCAACATCACCGCACTACCTGTGAGCCCACAGGAGGCTGCGGGGGCACAGCACCAGGGCTGCCTGTCTCGGTGGTGAGAGCCTCGCCCCCAGGCAGCAGAGCGACGGGCAGGCGCTGCCTCCGCTTTCCATGACCGATGCTACCCAGATGCCCGTGGTTCTCACTTGGGATGCCCTCCCCCTCCATCTCAACCTGTTAGCCCCAAACTGCTGCCCACAGGCTGTATCAGCTCGCACCCAGACCCCTCCCAAAACCCACCCCATCCTGCTGACTCACTTGGATGTCCTGCTGCCCAGTGGGCCAGGGTGGGATGTGAGGACCACTCCACTGCAGTGACACCCCGGCTGCCCAGCACACTCACCCTGAGGGCAACCTCCACCTCCTGCCCGGCCCCCGGCTGCACCTCAATGAGCGTGTACTTCCCCGGCTGGGCAACGAAGGTCTCCCTCGCCGCCCACCTGTTCTTGGTCTTCTCCCAAAATTTCTTCTCAAAGTCCTTCTTGGCAGCCTCCAGGGAGGCGGAGGGCATGAGCTTGAATTGGCCCACCTCCCCCTGGCAACAGATGGCAGTGGTCAAGACGCCCCCTGCATCCCTGCTCTACCAGCCCCATGCCGGTGGGAGCAGCCTGGGAGCAGGGGGGGTGCAATAGGGAGGCTGCGATGGGGGGGCTGCGAGGCACCGAGCGGGAACGTGCCAGGCCACTAGCAGCAGGTCTGGGGGTCCCTCCAGCTTGAGGAGACACCCTGGGACTCCTTGCCGGCGTGTCACGTTCACTGTCACCGCAGTGACGAGGTGCCATGTTCCCCGACCAGGCTGACCCCATTGTGTGTGGGCAAGTCCTTGAAGCCCCCCCAACAAGGCGCTATAGCAGGGCCACTTGGTTGCTCGCTTTGGGACTGGGAACAAGGGATGGGGACCACCAGGTTCATCCCCAACCCTTGGGGGTCCCAAGGCAGGGTGGGGACAGCCGTGAGGGAGGGGATGTCCACCCCAAGCGATGCCGGGGTGGACTCACCACGCGGCCCCAGTGGCTCCAGACGCTGTAAGCACCATCATGCTCGACGAGCTGGATGATGTAGAACTTGTTGTTGTTGGTGCCGATGTTGGTCTGGTTCAGGGTGCAGTCATAGTCCTCGTAGACCTACAGTGAGCAGCGTGGCCCAGCCTGGCACCTGGGCAGCGTTTGGGGATGGGAGGGAGTGCAGAGCTGTCCCAGCAGGGACACAGGAGGGTCTGCAAGGAAAATTGGGGCTGCCCCTGTGTCAGCAGGGCGGGGGCTGCCCTGGGACTCCCCCCATCCCTCCTGCCCATGTCCTCCCATCCCAGTCGCTCTGAGTACCCCAGCCCTGCTCTCACCCGAGCGCCCGGTGTCGTGCTCAGGGGGCACAGCCCATCGATGGTGGCAGGGGGCTTCTCCTTGGGGGCAGTTTTCAGGGCTGCCAAGGTGGAGCTCCAGGCGTCATCCTCCTCTCCCTCCTTCGCTTTCTTGCCCCTGCCATCCGGCTGCTTCAGGGGGGATGCGTGGCGCTTGGAGGCCATGGCTGAGCCACCCCTGTGGGGCCAGCACAGCCTTAATCTCCCAGCAAAATCCTCGGGGAGAGCAGAGCAGGAGGTGAGAGATGCCGAGCTGCCCTTC
>NW_008824547.1:54078-55633 GCF_000699105.1 Pygoscelis adeliae | reverse complement strand
CGCAGCAGCGCCCGCCTGCCCGCCTGCCCGCCAGGCGGTCCCCGGACGAGGGGAGACCCTGCCCTTGGCTGCCTCTCCAGCCAGCCCCCCTCTGCCATGCTCTGGGTCAGAGAAAACAGTCTTGAAAGGGTCAAAGCCTGCATCATTTTGCTGTTAAACCTCTTTTCTTGGGTCCCTGCCAAACAGGCAGGGCTGAGGATCAGGCAGGGAGGAGGACCGGACACTGGCATTTGAAGATGTTCTGAAAGGTTCGCAGCACTCGCTGCCTTCTCCTGCCTGCAAACTGCTTTGTTGTAAGAGGTGCACATCCCCGGGCCGGAGCAGCTGCGCAGCCGGTGGGGACGGGTGGCGCGGGCAGGAGGCAGAGCTGCCCTTCCTGCTGGGGACGTGGAGGGGACGACGCTGCTGGAGCCAGAGCATCGGTGGCTGTGTAGCTCTCACGCTCAGCCACGTCAGGCTGAGGCAGCGCAGGTGAGGGGAGAGCCCCGTGTCCTCCCTCGGGTGCAGAAAAAGTGATTTGGTTTTGCCGAGGCAGGTAATTCCCCAAAGGGACTGCGGCCCACAGAGGAGCCCGTGCCGGGGTGGGCAAGATGAGTAAGAAGCAAGGATTGGCAGGAGGAGACCAGAGGCTCCCACCCCGCGTGCCACCCACTGCCTCACCAAAGGGATGGGGAAGGACTGAATGTAGGGTGGCGAGAACACGGGGGGTGGAGACCACGAGCGAGAGGGGGAGGTGGTGGCTGAGATCAAGCCTGGGGAAGGAAAAGTGCTCCCCTGAGGACTCCTTTTCTTCATGTCTTCTTTGCTTCTCCATGCCTGGATCCATAGGTAAAAGGGCCCTTCCATGGGCCCACCACCCTCTCTAGGGGTTCCCCACTTCCCACTTCTATAGTCAATGGCTCAATGTCCAGGTGGAAACCAGTACGGAGTGGTGTCCCTCAGGAGTCTGTACTGGGACCAGTACTATTTAATATCTTCAACAACATAGACAGTAGGATTGAGTATCCCCTCAGCAAGTTTGTGGGTGACACCAAGCTGAGTGCTGCGGTTGATTCACTTGAGGGAAAGGATGCCATCCAGAGGGACCTTGACAAACTGGAGGAGCTGGGGTTATTCAGCCTGGAGAAGAGAAGGCTCTGGGGAGACCTGACCGTGGCCTTTCAATATGTAAAGAAAGATGGAGACTTTTTACCAGGCCCTGTAGTGACAGGACAAGGGGCAACGGTTTTAAACAGAAAGCGGGCAGGTTGAGATTGGACATAAGAAGAAATGTCCTGTGATGAGGGTGGTGAGGCACTGGAACAGGTTGCCCAGAGAAGCTGTGGATGCCCCACCCCTGGAAGTGTTCAAGGTCAGGCTGGACGGGGCTTTGAGCAACCTGATGTAGTGAAAGATCTCCCTGCCCATGGCAGGGGGGTTGGGCTGGGTGATCTTTGAAGGCCCCTTCCAACCCAAGCTATCCTGTGACCCTACGGTCCACAGGAAGGCGGGAGGCACCCAGCCGGGAGGCTCCCTCCCACCCAGGGCGGCTGAGGGGCCGCGCCCCGCCCCGCAC
>NW_008824547.1:34404-53207 GCF_000699105.1 Pygoscelis adeliae | reverse complement strand
GTGGCCTCGCCTCAGCCCAGGGTGCCGGTGCGAGCCCTTCTGGGGCCGGGGGAGCCCGGTGCCAGGGTTGGCGTCCCGGGGGTTTGTTAGGGTGAAGGCGGGGGGGGGTGTTGAGCTCGGTGTTCTACCTGAGGCTGTCAGGACCAAACCTGAGAAAGGTGCTCGTATGGGGAGTTGGTGTGTTTTTTCTGCTTTGTTTTTATGGCATTGTGGGGGCACACCGCTAGAAATTGGCAGTGGTTAATTCTGAGCACTGCCTTCTCAGAGGGAGCGGGAGCGCAGGAACAGTGACAAATCAGAAGATGGATACCATTCTGATGGCGACTACGGAGAGCACGACTACAGGAACGACATTAACGATGAAAAAGAAAGCAAAACCATCATGTTACGTGGCCTTCCCATCACGGTTACAGAGAACGATGTAAGTACCCAGGAAGGGGCTTTGGTTTTCTTGTGCCCTGGGAAATGTGCGGCTTTGTGTCAGCAGGTCTGTGTGGTAGTCGCTGCTGCCATTTTGTTGAAAGCTGCATCATGGTGGCCCTCTCTCCAATGTGTTGGTAGCGCTGCCATTTTGAATCCTAAAAGGATTTAAACTGTCACTGTTAAGTAACAGAGGTCAGTTGAATGTTAAGCAGTTTCTTTCAAACGGAACAATCTGTGAATAGTCTTTTTTCATGCATGTTTGGATGCTTTCCCTAAGAGTGGATTTTAAAATACCTGCTCTTTTCTGCTTTTCTGTATAGCAGGGTAGAGGCAGATTTTTTACTTCTCCCCTCCCCGCTGCCCCCAACCTCTGGGAGAGCGAGGGAGGGGGAGAGAGACAGACAGGAGGTACTTACTTGAATTTTTCCGGGTCTTCATTGGGGCCAGAAGTTCTGTCTGGTGGGGTTACACACACACACCAAGCTCCTCAGCTGAGCACGGCCCTGCACAAAGCTGTTTTGTGTGGGTATAGCTGTGGGAGTCATAAAATGGCTGCTGTGGAGCTGACGGAGCAAGTACAAATGAGCTTGGTACATGGTTTATCTAACTTTTTTTGATAGAAAGATATTGAAGGTGATTAGCTTTGAGCTTTTTTATTACTGTTTTTTTAATTTTTTTTTCTTCCTTGCTGGATTATTTTGATTACCAAGGTACAAGTCTACAACTGTTACTTGAGGGGTAGGTGGGAACCCTGTAAAAGCCGAGCTATTCCAGTTTGTTTTCAGACAGACTCGACCTCTGCCTCTTTATGCATCGATTATTAACACAGAGAATCCTTTTGCACCATTTCTGCAATGGAATTTTTTTTGTTGCTTTATTTTTCTTGATTATTTACTGTCCTCCTAATATTGAGCATTCTTTTTATCATTGTGTGCTGGTCTAATACTTCCGTAAGTGCTTGATAAAGTGTAGGCTCCTGCATCCAAATGAGACAACCCAGTCAGACGTTAACACAGAACACTTCAGAACAGTTTTTGTTTCTGAGGTATTAATGCTGTAGCTCTACAGTTGTGCAAATAACTGTAGCATAATTTATGGGAAAGTTTAATTCTGGGCTCATCTTTAGAGTGTAGATGATGCATCTTGGAACTACTAGTTGTTTTCTTAAGTTAACATTACTTGACACTTCTGATTGTGTACGTATTTTTTCAGCTTTTTCCACTTTTTGTGGAAAAAAAAAGCTACTTGTACTGAAGAGGTCGGTTCCAGTCAGCATGTAAACAGGCAGCTTTAGATCAGTTTTGAGTCTGCCGAGCAGCCCTGTTGTATGTAATGTAGTTTGAGTTCTGTAAGAGCGGCTAAAAACCTCCTTTTGTCTTCTGCTCTGATACTAAAAAATTCGTTAATGTTTCTTTTTCCTATATGCCTCTCCACGGTAACTATGTAGCCTGTGCCACAACTTAAGCAGCTTTGTTATGGCTGAAGAACTGATGTCTCTTCAGCTTGTTCTTTGACAATACATTCTTCACAAGTCTCCTTTATCCCCTGAAAAACGGAAGGGGAACTGTTGTAGTGTGAAGCTTAGGAATACATACATCATGGAGCCTTGCAGTATAGCGTTCTTGTTTTTCTTTGCTAGGAGCCAGGGGTATTTAGATATGCAGTGAGAGGGATGCTAGCAGTGTTGTTCATAAAAACTTGGAGCAAGCACAGTATTTGCCAAATCTTGCACAAATAACCTTGAAACAAGATCATAGTGATTCAGATTCTGGAGGATTCTGTGGTCTAAGTGAAGATGACGGTTGTTACAGTGTAGCAAAGGGCAAATGTTAGGTTCTCCCCAAAGGTTTTCTTTTTCTCTGACGTAGTGTTGAGGATTTTGTTTCTATGTACCTCTTGTGTGTACTGTAAGGTAGGTTGCTTCTGTGACTGTCCTGTCTGTCTGCCAAGATGTGAAAATTTAACTGTCTGATTAAAATCTTACACAGATTCGGGAGCTTATTGAGTCCTTTGAAGGTCCTCAGCCTGCAGACGTGAGGCTGATGAAAAGAAAGACAGGTGAGAGCTCTTAATCCAGTTTTTGACATCACCTTCCTCTTCCCCAGCCCAAAAGAGTATCCAGAATTGTCCCCAAACTGCAAGCACATGCAATAAAAAAAAAATAAAAGGTTTGCCATGGCTAAGGAATGTGGCTTTTTGGAAGACTTTTAGATAGCTGGTCAACATGTTAAAAGAAGTCTGTCTACAGGGGGTTTTGTTAACAGGTATTGGTAAGTAATACTAGTATAAACCCTTTTAATAGTATGTAGTCTGTTGCATGGTTACCTTTAAACATGGATTCAAATCGAGTGAAATGTAGCCAGTTAAGGGAGCTTGGTTCCTTGCCATGGCAAAATAACGAGCAGATCCCAGCAGTTGACGTCGCATTTGTAAAGCTGCTTTGTCATGAAGTAATGAAGCAGTTGGAGAGAGATTCACCTGTTTTAAAGGAACTGACTAACACAAGTATCCCGTCTATATCTGAATGCTGTCTCTAGGTGTAAGCCGTGGTTTCGCCTTCGTGGAGTTTTATCACTTTCAAGATGCTACCAGCTGGATGGAAGCCAATCAGGTTGCTTCACTCACCAAGTCTAGATATTCCTGAAAATGGAACAAGTCTGTACAGTTTAAAAAAAAAAGGAAAAAATAAAGGTGGAAGGAGTGGTTTGTTCCATAACAGTGATTTAAAAGAATAAAAGCTTTGTATATATTAAAATTTGTAACAGGAGGACAAAATACCAGGTAACATTAGGAGAAAAAAATGGCTATTTTGAGCAATCCCTGGTAAAATGTGTCATTGTTTTAAATTACTTCCATTTTGATTTAATTGGCTCACAAAGGTTTAGCAAGTAGTCCTTAAAAAAATCCTAACTTACTTCCACCTGATGTTTCCTTCTCTGTTGCCAGAGAAAGCACCAGATCTTTGCATTACAATGGTATTAACCCTGAAAGAGAAGTGCCAATTCATGGCAATAGTGTGTTCCCCCAGTGAAAGAGGGAGAACTGGCTCTTGTAGAGGAAAAGCACGTTTATTCCAACCAAATGTGGTGGAGAGTGAGTTCTTGCATACGTTATGCTATGTATTTTGGCTTTTTTGGAGTATGACTTGAGGAGGAGCCAAAATGCAATAAGTCCTCCAGTTTCTTTTCCAATTAGATTTTCCTGTTGCACTGCAAACAGTTTCACTGGCTTTTGCTCCTTTTTGAATATTCATAATCTGTTTTAACAACAGAACTTAAAAATACTCTCAAAATGAGCAAAGTGCATCAAGCCATTGGTTTTTTTTACAACCGAGTATTTGATGTGAAGGTCCCTGGGCAGCATGAGGAACGGTATGCTGCTCTGTTGGTGTTAACGCATAAATAAATGGCACCGTAATGGGATTCATAGGCAGTTAGTTCCAGCAGATGGAAGTTGTCTTGTGCCCTATGCTGGAATAGGGTTTCACGTGTCTCATACCATGGGTGATTTCCCCAACCAGAGAGCAGCGTTCAAATTCTGTTTTCCTGGCATGCTGTTCAGTAGGGTTGGTGGATGCAGCGGGAAGATTTATATCAAGAAATTAATGCTGAGCATGTTTTCAGAAACGAGATAATTTTAATATATACAAAGCTGTACTGATGCATAATTTATTGAAACATACTCAAATTCACTCCAGTAACCAGCCACCCTAGTAGCAGGGAAAACGTAGAATCTCCCCAGCAGCCCGGTTGCTGACTGTTAGATGAAAGAATGATGTATTGCAACTATGCCAGCAGCTTTTCTATGTGTGCATATCCAGTGAGTGCTGGGCCCTCCAACCCTCCCTCCTGCCGGTAGGAGAAATGGCTTTGCCCTATTTAGTTGTGCAGAATGTGAGAGCCTTATTCATGCTACATGCTAGATCTATGTCAGACCCTGTTATCAGAAAAGCCACTGGTCCTGACACTTCTGTGGGACCTCTGCAGTAAGCCAACCTGCTATAAAATTAGTTCTTCTATTTAAATGTCTGGGGTTTGGCCTGGCCTCTAATACGTGCTTCCTCAGACGTACTTCCACCTGTTTGACTAAAATACGTGGATGGCCATATTTTGAAAGGGCATTCTGCATACCCACGCTTGGCAAAGTGTGAGGCTGAGAATCGAGGCTTCTTAAATAGACGTAAATTCCTAACTCCTCTAAAGTCAGAGTGAGGGGATATGCTGAAAGCATTATGAACTTTTCCTACCCCTGGAGAAGCTTCACTTGCAGTCTAGTTACTCATTTTGGAGAGCTCCTGCCTGAATGAAGAACACAAACCTATCGTGCAGGCTTCCAATTGAACTGATGCATTAGTCAAAGGAAACCACTCTGAGTTACGTTTCAGTTGATGGCACTTGTAATCCAGCCTCCAAGAAGTCTAAGCAGGGTCCCTTTGGGAGGAATTACTGTATTTTCAAAGGGACACTTCTGAAGAAAGTGCTTGGAAAAGTAATCCAAATGTGGTTAAAAGGTCTGGGGTATTTGGAATAGGGGAAGAAGTGAAGCAGTCACCTAAGGACATGTTTTAAAAGTCGCTCAGTGCTATACCAGAAGTGAATAGAAATGTGGGGGCAAAGAGACTCCTAAAAATGTGTTAATCCTGAACGCAGCAGGTTAGGACTTTGTCTCCTTCGAGACACTTCCTGGTTCCATGTCAGCGTTTAGAGTTTGGCAGCTTTTTCAACACTCCCTGATTCCGTTTATCTTTGCTCCACATCCCATTCTCTTACTGCCCTCGTCCTCCTCTCTGCAGGATTGGATGGGCAGGGTGTAGGTGGCGGTGGTTGTCCTCCACATCCTCCCCATATGTTGTCCATTTAATTCAGGAGCACTGATTCCTCCGAAGGGTGCTCTGCCATGGGAAAATGGACATGTGTGCCTTGATACAGGAATAATTGAAACTACTTTTTTTGCAGAAAAAGCTGGTGATTCAAGGGAAGCAGATTGCGATGCACTACAGCAACCCCAGGCCTAAATTTGAGGACTGGCTTTGCAACAAGGTACAGTGCGTGTTTTTATTGGAGGGAGTTTGTCTTAGCCTCAGTGCTCTTCACCAGCTCAGTGGTTTGTACCAAGTGATGCATGATTCGGACCCGCTCGTACCGCTGGTCCATATGACATCATAGGAATAGTAAGACACAGGAATGAAAAGGTTCTGTAGGTCTGGTGACAAAGTAGATGGAGTGATAGAGGTGTTGCCCCAGAAGACAAAGATTGGGCAGTGAGCTGCACTAGAATATGAAGTCGTTAGGTGATGACTAATCCAGTGTCAGATTGCCGCTGGTCTGCTGCATACTGCTGTGTGCTCTGTGTTTGAACCCCCCTAAGTGGAGATGATTTAGTCAGATGAAGACCAGGCTGTTTTGTCAGGCTTTAACCACGCTTTTCCCCCACAAAGATAACTTGTTTTCCAGCCTATGTTTCATTTTAACATTGTGCTTTTTAAAGTAGTTAACAGTGCCTGGGATTGTAAATCGGAGACCACACAGTTAAAATAACTAAATAATTCAGGAGGACTAGGAAAAAGGTAGCTGGGATGTTCTGAAAAGCAGCTGTGATAGGGACAAGGGTGGCTTTTGCTGTTCTCGCTTACTCTGGTGCGTTTAGCTTTGTTGTGGTACTTTGTATGAATGTCTAATTTTCATTGTTGTACAGCAAATGCCAGAATGGTTGCTAATTACCTGAGTTCTTAACTAGGCCTCTCTTGTTCCTCATAGTGCTGCCTTTACAACTTCAGAAGGAGGCTAAAATGCTTCCGCTGTGGAGCAGACAAATTCGGTACGTTGCATTGATCTCTTTGGCTGTGTTTGATTTTGTGGGAGACTATGTAGGAAACAAAGTTCACTGTGGGTCCTAGGCTGGCTTGTGAAATGGGGTTTGAGTGAGCAAGCCATATTGTGACTACAATATTTCCCTCTTCCTATGAAGATTCAGAACAGGAGGTGCCACCTGGAGCAGCAGAAGCCGTTCAGTCTGTGGATTATTACTGTGATAGTAAGTTATCTTTGACTTATTGTTTAATGCTAAATGTAAACACAGGTACTAAAATCCTTCCTGTACCTCAGACTGCCCACTGAAGAACCTAAAGTTCTCTGGAAAGCCGTTATGTGCACAGCTAATGTCATACTTTCTTTTCTCCTTAGCCATCATTCTCCGAAACATTGCTCCTCACACAGTAGTGGAATCCATCATGACTGCCTTGTCTCCGTACGCATCTCTGGCAGTCAATAATATTCGTCTTATCAAAGACAAGCAGACTCAGCAAAATAGAGGCTTTGCGTTTGTGCAGCTGTCTTCTGCCATGGTGAGGGCCTTACTGATGCATTGGAGAGAAACAGCTTTTTAATGTGCTTCGCATTTAGAGCCTTTGAGCTGTCTGAAGGGCTGCCCCAGTTCACCAAGGGTTAATTGACACTCAGTGTGTCAAAGCCTTTCATCATTAGCTGCAGTTTGGAAAGAAGGTGGTAGGATGTTGTGAGCACATTGGAAAGCTATTTTCGTAGCAGAGTGCTGTTCTGGATTGAAGGCTAGCTTCACACTTGGATCACAAAAATAATGGTCTGGGATCATATTTTGATCACAAAAATTAAGGGCTGGGGCATAGAATGTGGGAGGAGGTGCACAGAACTTGGCTTCTTTCACCTTGAGAAGGGGGAGGAGGGGGACCTTGCTGCTCTCTGCAGCATCCAGTGGGAGGGTGTAGGGACAGTAGAGACACATTCTTCTCAAGGGTATGCAGGGATAGGAATGTAGGCAACAGCCATAAACACTTGAAACGTGGGAAATTGCAGTGAGGTACAAGGAAAACCTCTTAACTGTGAGGGAGGTCAAATATTGGGACAGGGTCCCTGAAGGGTGGTGGAAACTCTGTTCCTGCATATACGAAACTCAATCAGCAATGGGATCTGTTTGGACCTGCTTTAGGCAGAGTGGAACAGTTCACTGTTTATTGAAGAAATGTTTTACGCTGAGGGTGGTGAAACACTGGCCCAAGTTGCCCAGAGAGGTGGTGGATGCCCCATCCCTGGAAACATTCCAGGTCAGGTTGAACGGGGCTCTGAGCAACCTGATCTAGTTGAAGGTGTCGCTGCCCACGGCAGGGGGGTTGGACTAGATGACCTTTAGAGGTCCCTTCCAACCCAAACTATTCTATGATTGTTGGATGAAAACGGGTGCCTGATCTCAGTCTCTGCTGGCCTCCCTTTTGGAATAATTTGGGGCAAACATCTGCTTTAAAAAGCTAAGATTTTAGAACATGTTTAATACTTGGTGGCCCAGGGAAACCTGCACTATTTGCACATGGGCTGTGATCGGTCCCATTGTGCTCTTCTAAGTGTGTATAGTGAGGAGATGGAGATGTTCTTAGAGCTCTAGCTGCTTTCAGAGGCACGTATGGGAAAAGGTGGGGCTTTGGGAGTTTCTTAATCCTCCTCAGTAACCTGCCTTTCATAATAATGAGTATTTCTTGTTGTAGGATGCTTCTCAACTGCTGCAGATTTTACAAAGTCTTCAGCCACCATTAAAAATTGATGGCAAAACAATTGGTGTTGACTTTGCAAAGAGTGCCAGAAAGTGAGTTCTGATAGCAGTTGATTATTTCCCCCCTCTCCCCCCCGCGTTTGCATTAAAGATTTGTAGTTGTCACCCAGGCTTTTAAGTTTACTGTCATTCCAAAGTTTTGTTTCTCTTAAGTGTCTTGTGTTGCATGCATCTTGCTCTTCATTGTGTGTGAGGAGAGTGAAAACTGTTTCCTACCACCCGTTTCTATTCCTCTGAAGATAACATCATAACTGCTTGTGTACACAGCACGCTTGTTTCCTTGGAGACCTAGTGACTTGTTCTTGACTGTACAACAACGAATCTAAAGTTCCTTTACTTGCCAAGCAATGCTTTGGCTCATTCATTACAATCAGAATGTTTATATCTGCTAAGAAATCCACACGTAAGGGCAGACTCTACCTCCTTGCATAGGGAGACACTTCAGAAAAAAGCAGTATTTACTCAGATGCGTGATTTTTGTGGTTACAGAGACTTGCTTCTCCCAGATGGTAACAGAGTCAGCGCCTTCTCTGTGGCAAGTACAGCCATTGCTGCAGCTCAGTGGTCATCCACTCAGGTATGATTTGGAGGCTGTTGCTCATAGTCCTGCTTTCCTGAAAATGAAAACGTAGAGCATATAATTTCACTGCTGGCCACTTGCTTGGTTGAACTGACCAAAGCTGCTATGACAGATCTGCTCTGACAGTTAGGCTGGAGCCTAAGCAGTATTGAAATCTTAAATGCAGTAACTTACCTGTCCCTCACAAAAACTACCTGCTCGAATTTCAGCCACAGACTGGAGAAGGCAGCACCCTTGACTACAGCTACCTCCAGTCAGGACAGGATGGCTACACACAGTATGCTCAGGTTAGTAGCGGCAGTTGTGCTCTAACCAGTGGGTTGTAATTTGGGCATCTGCTCATCTTGCATTGTCACTCATTTCCCTTTGCAGTACTCCCAGGATTATCAGCAGTACTACCAAAATCAAGGAGGAGTGTTGGACACAGATGCAGCTACCATATCAGGTAGTACTTCTGACATGTGGGAGATGCTGTTGTTCATAAGGATAATTTTGCAATAGTGGTATTTTACCTCAGCCTTTACGTTAGTTTGCTGGGTGAAGGGAGACTTGGCTCATTTTGCTCTCAGGATGTCTGAATGAGTATGTGTTAGTAGAGAACCATAACAAATCCGTTCAAGTGGGACCTCTAGTCTGCAAAAGGAGAGAGCAGCCTCTGTTTCAGACTATTGATAAAAGCCTTGAACTCATGAGAAGTGTGTAAGCAGCTCTAGACAAATCTTCAGTGCTAGCAGCTGTCAGAGGCCAGGAATCACTGTCTTTGGGAGCAGAATATTTCCTCCTGAAAAGGAAACTATTCCTTGTCTGGGTAGAAAATAACCACTGTGTATCTGTCTCCTTTTGAATGTTTATTGCCTTGTTTGGCTACTGGAGCTGAAACTGTAAACAAAGTAATTTTAGCCCTAGGATGAAGTACTGTTTTACAAATTAGTTGGCTTATCCATTGTTGCTCTCTGTTGGCAGGAGCTCCGGTCACTACCACCACAGCTGCAGTTGTGTCCCAGAGTCCTCAGTTATATAATCAACAGACAAACTCACCTGACTCTCCGGTAATTACAGCACTAATTACTCCTTGCTTTCAATGCCAGGGTTATGTGGGATATCTGCCTTAGCTGTGGCCTTTGCTCTTTGAAGTGGGTGGTACAAGAAAGCTGCTGAGTGTCCGTGGGTTAGTCACAGTGCTCGTGGTCATAAGTCATCCGCCATCTCTTTTCTGTGATAGCTTTGTTCTTTGTTAAAGTGCTAAGTGTACTGGTGAAGAGGAGCTAGCTGTTGTATGTGTGGTGTGGGCTGCTCATGCCTTTGCTCTCTGTCCTTGTTTTCTTGCACCTTGGTGACAGGTTTTTCTAATTGAGGTTCCTGGTTTGGGGTTGTTTTTTTTTTTCAGACGCAATCAGCACCACCTACCACTAGCACTCAGGCACAAACAGCTCCCCCAACTGGTGTAGTCCCTGGAACCAAGTACGGTAAGCAATTGGGCGTTGCTTTTGGGGACAGGTATCTGTCACTGTATCGCAAGAGAGAGACTTGGCTTTGGCTGAGTGCTCTATCACCATACGTCAGTGGTGAAGCTGTCCCTGGAGAGTGTATTCTGCACGGGTGATTAAGAGCCCTTTACAGACATGTCTGCCGTCGTGGCTGCTAATAATCTCAGAATTTTACCTGAAATGTAGAAAGATACCTGTCTGAATTCGACTGGAACAACCATGTCCCACACTTTAATTTTTTTACAGCTGTCCCTGACACTTCCACCTACCAATATGATGAATCTTCAGGATATTATTATGATCCTATAACAGGGCTCTACTATGATCCTAATTCCCAGGTAAACACAAGTTCTTCCCGCCTGTCTTAACTGTTAAGGTCCATTAGTTCCCTGTCTCTCATCATATGAGCGCAATTAACTTTCTGAGGTGCACAAATTGCCAAATGTCGCAGATAACTCTCAGCAGAGTGTGTAGGGCTGGGACTTGACTTCCCTCTGGTATAGTCCTTCATTTTTTCTTTCCTTAATTTTCCTCCCAGTTTGGCCGATATAGGATTAGCACTTGTCACAAACACTGTAGCTGAGCTATTTCATTGCAGAGTGCCCAGCAAAGCGCACCCAGCTCTGGGCTTTGGTGGGTCATCTCTTGGGAGAGGCAAAAGGTTCTCCACAGTGCCATTGGGCAGGATGGCTGTGTTTGGGGACAGAGGCTTCAGCCGCTTCGTGCCTTTTGACTCCTTTGTGGAGTCTGCAAAACTTGTTTGTACTTTGCAAAACACCTTCCCCTTTGATGCAGTCGTCTGAATCAGACAGCTTGCTTGGGTTCTCCCTTGGACGCTTAGCTTGTATGAGGCGTTTAACTAACTGACTCTCTTCTCCTCTGTCCGGCAGTATTACTACAATGCCTTAACCCAGCAGTACCTTTACTGGGATGGCGAAAAGGAGACCTACATGCCTGCTGCGGAAGGTATTGCATACCAACAAACAGCTACCACAACCACCACCAAAGAAGTGAAGGAGAAGAAAGAGAAGCCTAAAAGTAAAACAGCTCAACAGGTAAAAGACAAAATGGGATCGTAACTGGGCTATAGTCTTCTGTGGAATGGGATAATAGTTCTCTTTTTTCATGACAAAGGAAATCCTAGGTTATTCGGTGGGATGCATGCGTGCAATGTGCAGGCATTGTAGAGGGCTGAGGAGAGGTGGAGTTGGCAAGGCTTCAGTGCAGAAATAAGCTCTGCATAGGAGGAACGCATATGGAATCGTGCCAGGACCAGTGGGAGTATAACTGAGCTGTCACTTAGAGGATTAGATTGGTAAGAAGGGTTCATACAGTAAAAGAAGCAAGCTGCGGTATCTTTGAACGCTGTATACAGGGAAACAGCTGCACTACATCCAGTGTCCTGTGATTTAAAAATAAAAGGTAGTGGGTTGACTTGTTCTGGAAACTGCATGCAAGATTGAATCTGTGTCGTAGGAGATTGATAGCTGTGGGGGGAGCTGTCTGAGCAAACCACTCTGCATTTCAGATTGCTAAAGACATGGAGCGCTGGGCAAAGAGTTTGAACAAGCAGAAAGAAAACTTCAAGAATAGCTTCCAGCCGCTGAGCACCAGGGAGGAGGAGCGGAAAGAGTCGGCGGCTGCAGATGCAGGCTTTGCCCTCTTTGAGAAAAAGGTGAAGGTTCTGGCAATAGTGTGCAGCGGGGTGTGGCGTGGCAGAGGGCTCGGTGCTCATGGCATTCTTGTCTCATCCAGGGAGCTCTGTCTGAGAGACAACAGATCTTGCCAGAGGTGATGAAAAATGGGGACGATGAAAATCCACTGAAGGTGAGTATGAGATACCTGACAGAGGTATTCCCAAAGGTTACTGGTAAAGCACTTTAGAGGAGGCCTAGCGGATACTTGCTTTCCAACCTGGATTTCCATGGCATCATCTGTAAAAGGTTGTGGTGGTTACAGTGTCCCGGTGCCAGTGCAGTAGGCTGGGTGACTGAGATACGCTGAGAAAAGCTGTGACTTCTTCTAGCCTCAAGAGCTCAGTTGAGGTTTTGAGGTTGCTAAAAACACTACTCAAATTATTGTTTGGCTAGTGGGAACTTAGTCTTGCAGCCACTGCAGTGGTTCTTCTGAGTTGCATTTCGTTCTTGGTAATGAGAGAGTGATGCCTCTCCTGTGCAGCAAACACATCTACAGCCTCTGTGTTCCCTTTCTGGGCTCTCCTCTGAACTGTGGTGACGCTGCACTCCCCTTAACGCTGTCCTTCCTTTCTAGCGTGGCCTCGTGGCTGCCTACAGTGGTGATAGCGATAATGATGAGGACTTACTGGAAAGAATGGAGAATGAGGAAGAGAAGCTGACTGACTGGAAGAAGATGGCTTGTCTGCTGTGTAGAAGGCAATTCCCAAACAAAGACGCTCTGATTCGGCACCAGCAGCTGTCCGACTTGCACAAGGTAGTTGCACTGTGCTGTCAGGAAGGTACTTGATTGCTGTAATTCAGTGTGTAAACCAAAGCCATGATGCATGTTGCTGTTCGGAAAACTGTTCCTCTTACAGCAAAAACAGTTGCAGGTGGATTGTTGCTCTCCCAGAAGTCAGCTACTTACATAAAAAGAGCTGTTGTGCATTTCATGTTGTTAATGCAAATCTCTTCTTGTTTCAGCAAAACATGGATATCTATAGGAGATCAAAGCTTTCGGAGCAGGAACTTGAAGCCTTGGAGCTGCGTGAGAGAGAGGTCAGTGTTGAGATGAGCAGATGAGTAGCTAATGGAAAACCTGCACAGATGATACGTTGAGCTCTCCTTATCCTGACACATGTCACTCGAGATAATCCTTGTAAGCCAACCCCTTCTTGGGTCAAGGTTCAGAGCTGTCCTGTTACATGGAGAGAAGTGTCCCATATCCCACAGCTACTGCCTAGCAGGGAAGGGTCCTTCCACCTCCAGCTCAGGGCTGCCAGACTGGGACCAGAAACCTTTGAGTGGCAATCAACAGCTGATTCAGCAGGTGTTGGGACCGGGCTCTTCCTACCCCAGTGCAGGTTCTGATGCGCTCCAGGGACTTGCGTTACAGGTGGTTCTTTTTGTGGTGTTAGCCTGCTAAAACATGGCTTGACTGCAGCGGACAGCTTTCTGTAAGAGCGGGCATTTAGCTTCTGTAGTTCAAAGACGAACAAAAGTGTCTTTAAATCAGTACTAAATCTGGTTCCCTCGTTGCAGATGAAATACAGAGACAGAGCAGCTGAGAGGCGGGAGAAGTACGGCATCCCAGAGCCCCCTGAGCCGAAGCGCAAGAAGGTCTACGACGCCGGCACAGTGTATGTATCTGAAAGCTCCTCAGCGATTGCTTCAATACACCATGAGCAATTCGGTTAACTCATCTCTTCTTCCTGCAGTAATTACGAGCAGCCCACCAAAGATGGCCTTGACAACAGTAATATAGGCAACAAGATGCTGCAGGCCATGGGCTGGAGGGAAGGCTCGGGCTTGGGAAGAAAATGTCAGGGCATCACAGCACCCATTGAGGTGAGTAGAGATGGATGCTTCCTTGATGAGGTTTGGTGCTTTTTTTTTTATCCAGAAGCACTCGCTGCTGAAGATGTCTTGTGGAAGAAGCTGTGCTATCTGCAGCAAAGCTGCCTCTGTTCGCATTAGCTCCCGCTCCTGTGTCCCGTTGGATGCTAAAGCTGGGGCAGAGCTGGGACTCGGACAGGCAGGGTTGCGCTTCCTTCTGAAGCCTGCTCCTGAGGTGCTGTGGCAGCGGGCCTGCGCTCGAGCTGCGTACCCCAGTGCTGCTTAGGGCGGGCTGCCCTCCCTCCAGCCGTTGGCTTTCCTGGGTTTGTCTGCGCTCTGGGTTATGCTGTTAGGAACTGTGTTCCGCGTGGTTTCATTTTGGCTGCTGTTGGGGTGGGGTCGGAGCGGTGTGAAGCCAACAAGTACGGGGTTTTGTGTGCAGTCTGATCTCTTGGTGCCAGCATTTACGGCTGCATGGCATCCCCAGGGGAGCTTGAGAAGCTGGCTGGACTGGTGGGTTTTTCTGTGGTGTCCTGCGTGGTGGCGTGGCCTCTCGCTGCAGAGCTGAAGCGTGTCTCTCTTCCCTTGCAGGCCCAAGTACGAATGAGAGGAGCTGGCTTGGGAGCCAAGGGCAGCTCCTACGGTGTCTCCACTGCAGATTCATACAAAGACGCGGTGCGGAAAGCCATGTTCGCTCGCTTCACGGAGATGGAGTAACGCGCTCTGGCCCGCAAAGCACTTGTTAGCCAGAACTGACTGTTAAACTCTGTAGCCTTGGTGGCCTGGCTGTATTCTGGTTATGGTTTAGAGTTGACCATTTCATTCCCTTGGACTTTTTTCCCCCTCTCGGCATGTAACACTTCCATGAGCAGATTGTTGCAACTGCCCCAACTTCATGCTGGAGAGCTCCTGGTTAGACCAAAGGGGATGCTGATCTTTATACGGTCCTGTATATAGTGTAATGTATTTTGTGTTTGGAGCGTGTTGTCCAGATGCTGCTCCTGCCCTCCGGAGCAGGGGCAGGACCCGTTAGCTGTGGTTTCACACCGTCTCTGCTCTCCTTTTGTTGTATTGTCTGTCTGGTTTTTTTTGGAGAACTTTCCTGTACATTTTGTATGATACATCTTTGTATAGACTTTTTGAAGACTTTGATTCTAGTTGCCAGTTTGGCTCATTTCCAAAAGAAATACATCCAAAAATTATCCTATTTCTGTTTCTCGGTGGGTGAATGAAGAATAAGTTGCCAATGCTACTTGTCCTCTCTGTGGTTCTGCTTCTTCCTTGATGAGACTTCATCCTGGAGTCTCTCTCCTCCACGCAGCGCTCTGTTCACCCAGGAGTCTGTCTCCTCCAACGCAGCGCTCCGCTCGCCTGCTTCCTTTCCTCCGTAGGCTGTGCTGTGCCTTGTTACGACTGTCTTTCTCGCAGCTTCAGCATGGACGCTGGCTGGTGGGGGACCAGATCTCCTTGGATCCCCTCCTGCCATAGCTGCAGGAGCAGGAGAGGACCAGCAGAAGCGTCTTCTGCAGCTTGCAGGTCCTGCTCAGGAGCCCCTGGGTGTTACCAGCTGGTCCTCTGGTGGGTGGTGGGCTGAAGGGGAGGGTGGCCAGCCTGTGTGGCACCTCTGGGGGGAGGTCTGAGCCTGGCACAGGGTTTCTGTGCTCCACCTCGGCTTGCCCTGGGCCGGCTCGGGCACAGTGCTGCTGGAGGCTGGGTCACGGTGAACCACCTCCTCCTCTCCCAGAGGTTTCCTGCTGCAGCTGTTCGGTTACTGTCTTCGTATTTCTCCTCTGCCTGTGCTGGTGTCTTGGGTATCACCTTGCATCCTCTTCCCAAGAGCCAAGATGAGCAGAGAAGGGCTCAGCCCTGACCTCTGCCTTTGCTGATGCCTTTGGCTGTGGGGCTTGCTCAGCCCTCCACAGGGAAGCCGAGCCTAGGGCTAGTCTTTCCTCATGGAGTAGCCAGGCCAGCACTGTCTAGGTGGGCATGGGAATGGTTTAGGATGGAGCAAGAGCAGCTCCACCACCCCTTCTTGCGCAAGGTCCTTCTGTGGGTTGAGGTCAACTCCTTGTGGCTGCCGTTCAGGGGGGGGGGCGAGTCCCCCTTTGCTGCCAAATCTGGCCTTGTCGCATGGGCTGGCCACTGCCTAATTTTTGAGGGATGCCTGGCTCGGCGTGAGCCGAGGTTGGGAAACCCTGCACCCCAAACCCTTCACCTCTGCCTCGGGCGCCGCAGCCTCGCATGTGAGACTGCTGCGGGCTGAGGACCGGTGCTGGGGGGATGGGAGAGGGGACGGGGTCTCCTCGTGGTGTCCCCGGGCCGGGGCCGGCTGTGCCGCCGGGGCCGTGCCACCAGGTGGCAGGCGTGGCCCGGCTGTCGCACACCCTTCACAGGCGCGTTGCTTCTGTGCAAGGCTCCCCCAGCATCGCTGCAGGCCCGGCCCCAGAAGTGGGTGCAGCAGGGGGTCCGAGGCAGGATGGGTGCAGCCCCCCGGACTCGTTGTGAGCAGTTGGAGCCAGGAGCCCAAGTCGCTGTGCCAGGCTGGGGGGGAGAGTGGGCGCAGGGCTGGGTCTCGGGGTGCAGCATCCCCTCTTTGGCTCCGCAGAGGAAGCCGGGTGGGTTGAAACAACCTGAGAGTGCCAGCTCTCTGCCTTGGTTTCCCCCTCAGGATGGCGGTGGGGGGAGACAGGCCTGGTTGCACTGTGGCGGGGACCCCTGTGCCCTGCGGCAGCCTCCCCCACCTCCCCGTATGTCCCTGCTGCTGATGCGGCAAAGTGCTTTGCTGCTCTGGGCTGTAAAGGGGGGGTTTGTTTCCCAGCAGGTGGGCTCGATGGGTCGATAAAGTGCATTTGTGCAGCTCAGCTTCTTCCCAGCCCATCGATCCCCTTTGCGGCACATCCTCCTGATGAGGGGCGATGCCCCAGGCGAGAGGGGAGGGCCCCGCCTGCAGTGGGCACAGCACGGCCTTCTCCTGGCTCCGGCTGGCTCCTGCCAGGCTCGCTCCCTCTTCGCTGCGGCAAAGTGCTGCCCCAGTGCCAGGAGCTGAGCCAGCCCCAGCCGGTACGTCTGGCAGAACGTCTGCGCTGCGGAGCCAGGAGCCTGCTGTGGGGGCACAGGGTCCCTCACTGCCTGCTTGTGGGGACAACTGCTGGAGGGGTGTGCCCCAAAGCAGGGGCCCCCTCCTGGGGCAAGGCTTTAATGGGGATCCTGGGGTCGCAGCCCACCCCACCCCACATGGTGGATAGGTCAAAGCCCCCCTTCCTGGGGGAAGGCACTGCTGCTGGACGCCCAGGGAAAAGGAGAAACAGGGAGGGGGGGGACGGACACATGCAGCCCCCCCACTGCCAGGCATGCCCTCCAGCCCCCACGCCAGGCGCTGCAGCAGGGCATGGAGGCACCTGCCAGCACCCATGCCTCCAATTTAGGCAGTGCAACGCAGCTGTTTGTGACTGAGCGCGCCGTGGCCCACTGCCTTCGGAGGGACATGGTGTCCCTGCCTCCCCAGGGACTGACCTCTGGGGGCGGGGAGGGGGGAGAAGCCGTGGGATGGGGCCAGCCCCAGAAGTGCATGGTGATGAGGCAGGACCACCATTGAGCAGAGGGGAGCTCCCTTGGGCACCTGTCCCCTGGGGCTGAGCAGCCAAGCTCCCCTGGGGCCAGGGGCACTGCCTCTCCTGATAGCCTGATCCTGATGCAGGTTGCCCCAGGAGGGTGCTGGCCCACGGCTGAAAAGCCACATGTGGGCTGATACGGGTCCCAGCAGGGATGCAGAGGGAAGCAGGGCCCCAGAGAGAGTTTTTCAGAGCAGGGCACTGGCAGGAGGAGATGCAGAGCAGTCCCTGGACAGGCAGAGCTGCACTGCGGTCCTTCTGTGCCTCAGTTTCCCAATTTCTAAGCAGCAACAGGGTCTCTTCTCCGTGGATGATAGGGGAAGAGTAAGGTCTCCAAGCCCCAGAGCATGTGGACACCCCAGGCTGGGGGGTGAGGGGGACACCCAAATGGACCCTGTGCCCTTTCCTGGGGACAGCAGGGTGAGGGGAGGGCTGCAGCCCAGGGTTCCTCCCAGGCATGTGGCCGGCTGCAGGGTGACCTCCAGGGCCTCAGCACCAACCAAGCTGTGGCTCCTTCCAGCAGCTATAATATGCAGAATTAAAGATCACTGTCAGTCTGGTTTTAAGGT
This sequence comes from Pygoscelis adeliae, assembly GCF_000699105.1. Taxonomy (NCBI): domain Eukaryota; kingdom Metazoa; phylum Chordata; class Aves; order Sphenisciformes; family Spheniscidae; genus Pygoscelis; species Pygoscelis adeliae. The sequence continues at coordinate 35,447 of NW_008824547.1, read as the reverse complement.
TTGGGATTTTTCTGGCTAGCTTTCAGAGTTATTAAAACTCCCAAGCCTGCTGTGCCCTGGCTTTCCAGGAGGCCCTCCGAGCATCGTGAGCTCCTGCGCGCTAATTGAGGCGAGGAAACTGGCCAAGTCGTTAGCGCAAACAGCCTCTCTCCCTGGCGTTTGTTAACCGCTGGAGTTACCAACCCATGGCGGAGCTCAGCACTCTGCGTGGCCAGCCTCAGGCGTGCCTTGCTTTTCCGCTTGGCAGCTTGCACTGTTGCCGAAATGCTGCCTGCAGGCAGGAAAACATCCCTGCGCTGCCGGTGACCCGGGGTGCAGGGGGACCGGTCTGGAGCTCTCGATGCAGCAACGTGTGCTTGGGGTGCTCACAGGAGCTTGGCTTGGCCCCAGGGCTTGGTGTGGATTGGGCTGACCCTCCTGCGATCCCCCCTGCCAAAAAGCCTGCTGTGCCCGGCAGGACGGGCTCTGGGGAGAGCGTGGCCCGGGGCCATCTTGGCTATGAGTGTGCCAAGCGGTGGCCAAAGCCAGGCACTCGCAGCTCTCCGGGGTTTATATCCTGGGTGCCGAAAGCTGGCCTGAAACGGGAGGTGGTGTTTGCTGCTGCAGGGGGAGAGCGTGTGGCGGGGGGCGCAGGCACACACACACGTGTGTGTGCAGGTGCGTATGTGCTTGCGCAGCTGCCTGCGTGTCCATGCACGCATGTGTGTGCTTATGCACCTACGTGTGCACTTGTGCACCCGTATGTGTGAGCATGTGTGCACGCGTGTGCTTATGCTCCTCTCATCACCTTTCCCCACTCTGCCGCAGGGGAGTTAACACGGCTGCTTCCCCTTCTCCTCCCCGCCGTGTCGGTCCATCCTCTCCTGAGCTACTAAATGTGTCTGAAATACTTCGGAATTGTCCTGCAATAGTTTTCCCTTCCACACGTAAATGATTTCACCCAAATGCCCCACAGCCGCTCAGCTCCGGCCTCAGCCGTGGGGCTGTGGTGGGGAAGATGGGCAGGGCCACGCTGCAGCATCCTGCCGGAGTGAGCGGGTACC
>NW_008824547.1:33640-34352 GCF_000699105.1 Pygoscelis adeliae | reverse complement strand
GGCAGCTGAGGTGGGGGGGTGCACAGGCAGGGGGTGGCCCCTTCCCCAGGGGGGTGATGGCATCCCACGCCGGGCAGTGCCAGCACCCCCTCCTGCCCCCATGGCATGGAGCCCCTGTGGCCCTGGATGGGTGGCCGTGTCACCCTGGCCACTCTCCCCACCCAGCCCCGCGGGACCAGCGTGGGTGAGGAAGGGGAGATGTGTCCCTTGTCCCTCGGCTGCTCCACCCAGGTACTGTTTTGACCGAGAGCCCGTTCCGGGCTGGGGAACCGCATGGTCCGGGTTTCCCTGCTGGGGCGGAAAAAAAGGTGGTTTTAATTGACTCGCCATCTGCAGCAATGTGGACCCGATTTGCAGCCCCGGGGGGTGGAGCGGGGGGCTCTGGTGCTGTTGGAAGAAACCAAAAGCAGATGGGGGCTGGGATCCTGGGGCCTGGGACCTGCAGACGCACCCAGCACAGTTATCCCCGTGCCAGGCAGCCGGGTGGGTGCCAGGCTGCGTGCTGGCCTCTGGGGCTCTGCTGTGCTGAGCACCAGGCACGGGCAGCTCACCCCGTCCTGGGCACTCGGGCATCTTCCAGTGCCAGGCTCTCCCAGGGGAGACGCTCCAGCCTTGCAGAAATGCTGAAACAGGAGGATTTGGAGAGTAAAGAAGTGGTTTTCCTGGTAGAGAGTATTCCCTGCCGCCGGCAGCAAGCTGTCAATCACCTTCC
>NW_008824547.1:33121-33529 GCF_000699105.1 Pygoscelis adeliae | reverse complement strand
GGAGGGTGTGGGGGGTCTTGGGGTGGGGCCCGGGGGTCGGTGGGCAGCCGGGCAAGCCAGCACCGGACTTGATACAGGCAGGGCTCCGGGGAACCGGAGGGCGAGCCGAGCCCCCAAGGGCATTTTACACCTGGGGAGGTTAGCGTGTGTCTCGGGCTGCTTCAGTTTCCCTCTTTCCCAGGGTGCAGTGCACACCTTGTGCTCCAAGGGGTCCCCACGCTCCTTATTCCTCTTCTCGCAGGGGCTGGTGAGGGGAATCAGGGCGTGTGGTTGACAGGCAGGGCATGATTGACAGCGGGTGGCAAGCTGCCATGGGATGCCGTGTGGTGCCGGGGGTCCTGTGGCGCTGGCAGCAGGTGGTGGTGGGTGCAGGTGGTGCCTGGTCCAGCTCAGGGCACCCCACAGCGG
>NW_008824547.1:26892-31539 GCF_000699105.1 Pygoscelis adeliae | reverse complement strand
TCCGGGACCTCCCCCGTTAACCAGGGCTGCTGATAGATGATGGAGAGTGGCTTGGCGAGCTCCTCTGCCAGCTCCCTTAGCATTCTCGGGTGGATCCCATCTGGCCCCATAGACTTGTGAGCACCCAGGTGGCGTAGCAGGTTGTTGACCGCTTCCTCTTGGATTATGGGGGGTTCATCCTGCGCGCCATCCCTGTCTTCCAGCTCAGGGGGCTGAAGAACCAGGCTGGCTGTGGGCAGCAGGGGGTGCACACCGGAGCCCGGCCGATGGGGGGAACTCCGAGCCCCCCATGCTGCTCTGGGGGGCACCCACTGGCTCCAGCCCCGCAGCCCCCGGCGGGCAGGGGGGGGTGAGCAGCTCGGGCCCTTTGCCAGGCATGGGAGCAGGGGGAGCCGCTCGCCGTCTCTGCCGGGAGGAGGGAACTTGGATGGGAGACGACTTCATGTCAGAAACGTTTTCGCAGGAATTTGTCACCACCTACAAATATCTCTTTTTTTCCCCCCCTTTTTTTTTCCCTTTAACAGCAACCAGACCCGAGGGGTGCGTGCGTGCGGGTGCAGTGGGGAAATGGGGGCTGGGATTTTTTTGCTCCAATTCCTTGGAAAAAATTATCTGGTGCTCATTCCCCTCCTCCAAAGCCTGGTTTTGGGGGAGAAACTGCTTCCTGCAGCAGGAAAAGCTGGGCAAGAGAAGGACTGCATTTCCCCCAGCATATCCCACTGTGGTCCCCACAGGGTCGACCCTGTCCTGGGCACCCCAAAACATCTGTGGGTTCTGGAGGCTGCTTAAACCCTCCCACCCCCACCTCCATCCCTCTCCCTGGCCTGAATCGGGGTGGGATGTGCCCGCAGCATCATTAGCACTCGTCTAGCCACCGCGGTGGCGGTTTGAACCTATTTGAAATGCACTTGAAAAGGGCGGATTTGATGGGAGGAATGTGACGGGTTTTTGTTCTCTGAGCCCCCCGGTTGAAGATGTGCGTAATGAAGAGCTGTGACTTTCACTCGGGTTATTTTGGGATGGACTACTTTTTTTTCCGAGCTGGTGGAAGACCATCAAAGCGGCGCTTTGAAAAATGTCCCAGTGTATAAATAACTCTGCTGAGAGCAGAATAACGCGGGCTCCCGCGCGCGGCGCGCCGAGACGAGGCAGACGGCATCTGCCACGCGACGTTGCATTATAAAAAGGAATTATTCATCCCTTCCTCTAATTAACTGGGTACTGCTCTCCTGTGCAGGAGGGATGGCCCGGCACGGGGAGCGCTCCCAGCCATGTCAGTGGAGCGGATGCTGCTCCTGGGATGCCCCCCCCCAGCCCGGCACCCCTGCCAGCACCGGCAGCGGGTGGGAGCAGGCAAGCTGGTGCTGCCCTGCTGCGGGGGAACGGCGAGACAGGCAAGCTGGTATTGGAAAACCTGTGTCCCTGGGGACTTGCTATCGCTGGAAAACACCTGATCCACCGCCTCGCCATCCCCCCGCCGAAATCCAGGCACAGGGAGCAGGATGAGGGGCAAGCCCTCGGCACCCCACTAGCTCGTGGGTTCCTAGGCTGTGTTTTATGGTGCCCGGGTCTCACTTGGGGCCGCGAGTGTTGCATGGGGCATCCTGCAAAGAGCAGCCTTTGGTCGCAGGAGCCACCCAGCTCTGCCCAGAGACTTGGAGATCCACAGCTCAGCCACACCGGAGGGTGGGTTTTGGGGAGATCCCGGAGGGGTGGGAGCAGCGAGGGGGGACCTGCACCCCCAACCCCGCTTCCCTGGAGGGAAGCAGTCGCGGTGGCAGCAGCCGGGCAGGCTCAACGCTGCGGCTGTGCCCTGGCAAGGACACAGTGGCCAGGACCTCCCAGGAGGGAGACTAATTTTAGGAGTGCTCCGGAGGGGCTATTTTGGACCCTTTGCTCTGCGTGAGTCACCTGCTATTTTTTGACCCCGCTGGGGCTATTTCCGTGGCAGAGTGATTTACGCGGGCTGGGACAATGCTGCTGCAGTTCGCCTGGGGGCTTGGAGCCCAAAACCGAGCTGGTTGCACACCCCCCCCCCCCCCCGAGCAGGATGCAGGGAGGGTGCCCAGGCTGGGGCTCCCAGCAACTCCCGTGCGGTGCCAGGGATGCCCACAGCAGGGTGGACCAACCTGGAGCCCGTCCCACCTCCCTGCCACCTTTTTAGGGGACCGCACGGTTGGGCTTGGAGCCTCTCGGTCGTCTTCCTCCAGCGCTTCCCAGGAGAGATGGAGAGGGAGAGGTTGGAAATAGTGGTGGGGTGGGGTGGTGGTGCAGCTGGCAGCTGTGGGCAGGGGGACACCTCCATCTCAGGGGGTGCTTAGGGCTGAGCATCCCATGGGCCACCTGCTCCCCACAGCACCGGGCTCCCCCTCCCCAAAACCTGCTGCTTCGGAGCCCACCAGGCAAAAACCCGGCTGTTTCAGGGTTGTCAGAGCAACGTGATGCACCTTTCAGTTACCACGGCAACCTCAGCGAGAAGTTTTTAAAATTCAGGCAAGGTAATTTCTCCTCGCCACTGCGATTTCGTTATCGCTTGGCTTGCCGTTCCCCAGGGATGCGGCGTCCTGCCTTGCTTTTCCGCCAGCAAGGTGGGATCTCAGAGATAAGAAGCGCCAGGGCTGGCTTGGGCTGCGAGGAGGGGGAGCGAGCGGGTGCCCTCACTGCACCCTGTTAGCAGGCCTGGCCCCGGAGATGTGGGCTGGTACCTAATGAGCATCAGGAGGGGCAGATCATGAGCACCCTGAGCTTGAGGAGAGCAGATAGGTGGGCAGAAAGAGGGGTGAAGACAAGGTTGGATGGTGGGGTGGATACCTGGGTGAGTCGGTGGGTGGGTGCATGGGTGGATGTATGGATATCCCCCACTACCAGCCAGATGATGGTTGAAGAAACGATCCTGGGGTGGGTGGCAAGCCCTATGTAAACCCTGAGAGCCACCCACTCAACAGCAGGTTGAGCTGCAGTCCCCTCATTTCTCCCCATGGAGAGTACAGAGCTGCTGTTCTCCACCATTCCTTCATCTCCAGACCCTCAAGAGACACTTGGTGGGTCCTCTCGCGCTGCCATGTGGCCTTGCCCGTGGGAGGAGGAAGAGATTGCCGTAGCACCAGCAAAGCATTGGCAGCCTTGTGCAATCCAACCCCCCTCCTGCCCACCTCACCTCCAATCCAGAGGAGAAACGCAAGACTAATATTAGGGTTTGGAGGGTCAGGGAAGCCGCAGGGTTGAAGGTCCCTTTCGGGAAGGGGAGGGAGAGCCGGGTGCAAACACAGGGCTGCCTGTTCTCCTGCCTGCACCGCCCCACAGGCTGCACGGCTGCTGGAGAGCCCATGGCCCCGCCAAGGCCCCTGGCCCCAGCCCAAATGTTGTTTATCATAAAGAACTAATGAGCTTAATTAGGGATGTGTCTGTGATAAGGTTATCAACTCATAAACACTCTGGTCCCCCTGACAGCCGCCACCGAATGAGCTCGTCTCCCGCAAATCCAGCCGGGAGGACACGCGCTCCAGGAGGGTTCCATTCTGCCTGCAGTGCTGGTGGCCAGGGCAGGGGGTGCAGGGCTGGGGGGGGCTGCGGTCATGGAGGAGGCAGAGGGGTGGACTCTGCTCCAGCAGGATGCCTTCCTCCCTGCAGGACAGGCCCTCGCCCCACCATTAGGTTTCAGAGTGAACGCTTACTGGAAGGGGCAGAACAATGCATTCCCAGCCCTTGAGATGGAGATGTCCAGTACCAACGGCTGGTTTCCTGAGGGGAGCCTGCAGACGTGTCTTGTGGGGACATGGCCCCCCCAGGGAGAGGCATGGCCAGGAACAGAGCGGAAGAGGGAGGCGGAGTGGGAGCTCCCGGCTATGGAGGCAGTGAAGGCTCCTTTCCAGCTCTGTGAGCCTCTCTAGTGAGAATCTGACAGCCCTGAGCAAGGCTCCCCGTCCTCACGGGCTGTTGGCGCAGGCTCACCACGCCACTGGGAGCTGGCTGTTCTGTCCCCTCTGCTGTGTGTTCACTCTGGGACCTAATGGTGGGAGCTGAGGGGGCAGCTTTGGCAGGCAGGGCATCATCACGCTGTGCAAGTATGCACCAGCAGGGACACGTTGCGGGTGGAGGGTGGAGGCGGGGCTGTAGGCAAGCCACCAGGTCCAGGGCTTGGCATCCCCCTGCCAGCCCCATCCTGCCGGGGCTGGCAGATTTATTCCTCCATGCAGGCGGCAGCAATTCCCGCTCCCTGGCTGCTTTTGCTAATGAAGCCGGCCCTGGGCAAAGGTTGCAGCATGTGGAACGCTCGTCTTCAGCCGTCTTCCCCAGGATCTCAGGCTGTCACTGTCCCCCGCGGGGGCTGCCATCAGCCCCGGGGGGACAGGCAGCATCTTGTCACCGGTACCTGCTGCAGCGCTTTCCTTAATGACAAGCTCTGCTTGTCTGTCCCCTCAATTAACTCTGCTGTGCCGGCTCATTAGGCTGCACACGCTGAGAAACGCTGCAGCAAAGGGATGCTGCAGTCTCACAGGCGTGCAACACCAGCTCGGAAATGCATTTTTATATATATGTATATATATGCGCCTATAGATGCACACAGATGCACATGCTCCTGAGCACACACACATGTGCTGACACACGCTACACGCGTGCCTGGACACACACATGCTGCTGACCACA
>NW_008824547.1:24689-25679 GCF_000699105.1 Pygoscelis adeliae | reverse complement strand
CTGGCTTCGCAGCGCTGCCACCAGCACCTGGCGCGGGAGTGCTCAGCCCCCTGAGAAGGAGAAGGGCTCGGTGACACAGCCACGGCAGCTGAGATGACTCAGGTGGCCAACACATCACCTGGATGAGTTGTCCCCATCCCTCCCAGCCTCCTAGCCATGCAGGCCACCATGGGGACGTGGCCAGCCCCCCTCAGTTTAAGCAGCACTGCCCAGTGCCCCCTGCATTGGTGTCTCCCTGCTTTAGCCTGGAAGGAGTGAAATAGCTGCATGTCATCAGCAGCGCCGTCACCTCCCCGCTGCTCGTCACCTCCATCCCAGGGCGCCAGTAAATGCCCTGACCCGCAGCTGCCCTGGGGCTACATGAGGAATTTGTTCCTACTATTTGCCTTCCACCTCCCAACCAGGTTTGACTCTGCCACGGGTTTCCCCCGCTCTCGGCACCCCATCCCGTCGACGCTGCAGCATCCCAGGCCGTCTCCCGCCTGCCTCCTCCCACCCAGCACCTGCTCTCAGCCCTGCGGGATGCCCAAGGATCGGTCCTGCCCGGGAGTCCTGGCTCCTGCATCCCGCTGCTGGGTCACCGTCTCTGCTGGGAAGCCCGTGGCTGGTCATTACCCCTGCGCCGAAACATTGTGCTGCAACGTTCCCATCCTTGGTTGGGTGAAAAAAAAAAAAAAAGCCAGTTTTGAGGCCCGTGCCCTTCCTGCAAAGCTGGCGGAGGCTTAAAATTGCAACCTGGGAGCTGGGAAACATGTTTTCTCTTGGTTTGCAGCAGGTTTGTGGCTCAGGTGATGGTTGCCTGCTCCTGGTGATTCATCCCAATTTAATTTCCCCGCTCGCTTTGGCACCGCTCGGTGCCTCTCGGCCCCTGACAGCGTCTCCCCAAGATGACAAGCCCCCGGGTTGTTTTTCTCCTCCATCCGTTCTGTGGCGGAGCGGGATATTAGGTAAATCACATCCTTCCTCCACCGTGGCCGCACACCTCCCTCC
>NW_008824547.1:23937-24633 GCF_000699105.1 Pygoscelis adeliae | reverse complement strand
ACTTTGATCCCTGCCCCACGGGGTCGTCGTCCCCCCCAGGGTGCCTGGAGATCCTGCCCCTGGCTGCTGGGCATCCCTGGGCATCTCCCCATCCCCTGGGAAACAACCAGGACAGATGGATCCAGATCAGGCCCCTTCGCTGGGTGTCATGCCACGTCCCGAGTGGGCTCTGCCTCCAGACCTCGCTGCCTCTCTCGGCCCCACGCACGACCTCAGCACGGCGCAGGCAAAGCCCTGACCCCCAGCCCGGGCAAAGGGAGGTCTCCTGGGGCAGGACCCCCCCCCAAAAGGCGGTGGGGAGCATCTGCATCCCCCTCTGGTGGTTTTTCCAGCCTGGGACTGGCGCTAACCTTTGGCGCGGCAGCAGCTCCCCCCGCCAGCCCTCCCTGGTGGGTTGCATATTTTTAGCTGACAAAGACAAGGGGAAAAAAAAAAAAAGAGAGAAGAGAAACAAAGAAGAAAAAGGCTCCTTTTTTTGTGGGGTTTTGAAAAAAATGGAAATTACCCTGCGGAGGAGGGGAGGAGGGACAGGGGCTTTCAAAGCATCTTCTCCACCCTGGAAGTGATGCAGAGAAGATGCTCCAGGCCATGTGGCCTTTGGTGGCTTTGAAGTTCAGGCGGCAGCCGGGGAGGGACGGTGGTGAAGGGCAAGGCAGGGAGGCAGCTTCCCGGCGAGGCACGTGCCGGCATCGGCTG
>NW_008824547.1:20636-23712 GCF_000699105.1 Pygoscelis adeliae | reverse complement strand
CATGTCGACAGATTTTGGCCGGGAAGGGGAGAGGCAGGTTGTGCTTCTGGGAGGAGGGAGGGGGGGATCCAAGGGCAGCACGACCGCAGGGGTCAGGAGGGGACTCTCCCAGTTCCCCCAGTCTCCATGGAGAACCCTTCCACCAGTATTCCCACCACAGACCCAATCCGGGCTCCTGATTCATGCTGGGATGAACGTCCTTTCTCCACCCCAGAGGGATGCTGGGGGTGGCTGGGCCGTGCTGGGCACGGGGCTGTGGCCAGCATCCTTCCGTCCTTGCCAGGATGAAGGCAGCCATCCCTGGATGCATCCCAGCGAGGGGTCTTGGAGCTGAGCGATCGCCGAGTCCCACAGCCAAAAATCCTCTCCAATTTCCTGGTGCTATTTTCTCCCTGCACACTGATCCAGCTCCCGGGCCAACTTCCCTGGGAAGACACACGTGCATGGAGGTGTCCCAGTTTCTTCCAGCCCTTGAGCCATTCCGGCTGCGACCGCCCTGTCCTCTCCAGCTCCTCCGTGCCCGCTGATGCCCACGGCTGTACCACTGACCCACTTACATGGCCCGCCGGCACATTGGGGCCGTGCCGCAGAGCTGCTGGCTCCCACCCTCTGCCCACGTTGCCTTCCCAGGCTCTTGAAAGCCCTTGGTAGCCCCAGAAAATTGGGAGGTTATCTTAAAACTGTTGAGTTATCCGATTCTCCCTCTCCTGCAGATGACATCGAGCATCTCCCTGCATTTTGGGGGCTGGAAAATAGCTCCAGGCAGCAGCGAAGGAGAGGCCAGAGGCTCTGCACCTCAACCAGTGCTGCCCTTTCCCTGAAGATGATGCTTCTCCTGTCCGAGGGGCTTGGCTCCCAGTGCAGTGACCTGCGATGGTCCTCGTTGCCACCTCCTTCGTGGTGAGTGCAGCACTGCCATGGGGCAGGGACCAGCCATGGGGCAGGCGGTCCCAGCCATGTCCCCAGCTTTCCTCCGGAGCTTGGAAAGGATCTTGTATTGCTCCAAAAATTACCTAGATTTGGCATGCATGGGGACGTGTCAGAGGGGACGTGGCCAAGCCCTGTGGCACAACTGCACACTGTGACACATCCCTGCTGCTCCGTGCACATCCCTGTGCCCCAGCGTCACTCTCCACCAGTCCCTCGGGCACAGGGAGCTACACAGGTTGCCCAGAGCACCCCGTGGCAAAGTGGGGGGCCAGGACTCACCTCACTGGGAGCCAGGGCCATCATTGCAGGTCTGGTTTCCATTAGTGCAGCTCCTGCCCATTTCCAAGGCAACGTGTGGGGTGACACAGATGCAGTTCCACACCATGCCATGGTACCCCATGTCCGTGTGGGCCGGAGGGCACTGGGGATGCTTGATCCCGGTCGGGCGCACCGTGATGCTCCTGCTGCTGCAGAGCCTGGGGATGTGCTTGTGGGGCCAGGGGGAAGAGATGGATGAGATGGGGCTGCCCCCCACGGAAGGGTGGATGATGGCTCCTTTCTCGGAGCACAGAGATCTGCAAGGACAGATGACCTCAGTGCTGCCATCCAAACCACAGCTGGGAGCGGACATCCTGCTCATCCCCCCCGGCTCGGAAACCGGCACGGGGGCAGAGCAGGATTGGTCCCCGTGACCGGGCTTGGTGTGGGCAGCACCGGATATCCCCTGCCCATGGCCCCAGGGCTTTGTGTGCTGTGACTGTCATCCCAAGCCTCCTGGGGTGCAGGAGTGAAACACCGCAGTCCCGGGGGCAGCGCTGACTTCGGCAATTCCCGTTTCAAGAGGCTCGACCTCTCCCCAGCCCCATGCCCTCCAGTACATCATGCTGCAGACATTACCAGGGCACCCCTCTGCCCTCCTTCACAAGCTCCCGCTTTGCCTGGGGACCCCCCCAGCAGGATCTGCCCCTACCTTTGCAGGCGGCTATCGATCCGCTGAGAGCCTTGCCATCATCGGCAAGAGCCACTCTTCAAACGCCGTCACTGTCAGTGCTGGGCTGGGCATCGATCCGGCGCCACCTTTCATGTCCTCGCCGCATCCCCTTCCTGGAAAAGCTGCAGCCGGGCTGTCCTCTGCCCAAGAGACTCCGCTTTGTCCAGTGCCTGCCTTGCTCCCGGCCCCCCAGCCCTCTGCCCCATGGCACCTGCTGCCAGGTGGTGCTGCCCTCCTGCCTCAGTTTCCCCACCTGCAAAGCACAGGGCTCGGTGACGCCTGGGACAGTGCCGGCACAGGGGCTGGGCTGGGGGCAGCTCTGCCTGATGGCATCTCCGGGTGCAGGGCACATCTGGGTGGCCAGACTTGCTCTGCCAGGGGACAACAGGCTCCGCTCATCCCCACGTCACCCTCGCCGCACCCACTGGGTCCCTCTGCTTGTCCTCTCGCCTCGCCGGGACCTCACTCTGCCCATCTGGGGCAGACCCCTCTGCTGCAGCCGCTGCCAGGGGACCCACTCGGGCACCCGCTCCAGCACAACCCCCCGTTGGCTTTCCCAGCTCGTCACGGTGCAAGGCAGAGGAGATGACATCCCCGCTCCTGCCAAGACAAACACGGCGCCTTCCAAACACGCAGGGCTTGGCAAGCCCGTGCCTCGGCCATCGATCACCGAGCCCGCTGCGCTCCAGCCCACAACAGCCCAGGCGGGGAGCGGAGCAGGGAAGAAGCGGGGGGGGGGGCGGGGGGGGGCTCAGCAAACTCCACCTCCCCATCCCCCCTCCCGGTGCTGCTGGCTGAAGGATGGGAGCAACTGGCTTCATCCCCCACCTGGGACTGGGGACTTGCCCTGGGCTCCTGGTACCCACCCACTGCTGCCATGGGGTGCTGACCGATGCCGGGGGGGGTCGGTCCCCACGCCCTTGGCACGCAGAGGGTGCCCAGGGTGGGGACAGCTCATCCCCGGGGTGGCTGTGCCGAAGGGTGCCTTGCAGCTGCTGGCTTGGCCCCAGGCGGAAAGTTGGCCAGAGCCACCTCCCGGCTCTTACAATAATAAACCCTGCTCAGGCAAGCATTTGTCACCAGGGCCAGAGCGGCAAGGGCCCAGATATCCCAAACATCTGTGGGAGGGAGCATGAGAGGCAGAGGGCAATCGGG
>NW_008824547.1:16041-17447 GCF_000699105.1 Pygoscelis adeliae | reverse complement strand
GGCTGTGCCGGAGCCTGGTGGCCCAGGGATGCTGTGAGCCTGGGGAGGCCGGGTGACCTGGCACTGCCGCAGCCCAGTGTGCCGAGGCGCTGGCGCAGGGGAGAGGGTGCCCCAAAGCATCGCCCAACTCGCCAGCTGCGAGGAGAGAAAGTGAGACGGGAAATTCAGGACAGCCTTTGTGTTTGGACCAGACCACGAGAGACTGGGGCTCTGAGGGGAAAATAAAACCTCTCCTTAGAAATTCTTTTATCCCAGGAAGCTCCCGCGTATCGTGTTTCAGGCCATTTATTTGTACTGCTGACTGGGGCCATTGCGGCCGCCCTCTCCCGCACACAGAGCAGCCGGTGATGAGAAGCTGGTGACAAACTCCTCGTTTTTAAGAGAAAGCTGGAGGTGAAGCATGAGGGCTATGGACAGAGCCTGCTTATTTCCGAGGAGTCATTCCTGGGAAAGGGGGTGGCAACAGGGTGCAGAACACAGCAGGGCTGGGAGCAGACAGCCCCTATGTCTATTCCTCGAGCTCCAGGGGATGCCCGGGTGACAAGGTGGCCCTGCCTGGCTGGAGACCCTGCCCCGCAAACTGTCCCCTCTCCCTGCGGTAAAACCGGGGGGATGGATGGGCACTGGGACAGAGCAGGGGGCTGTGCTCAAGGGAGGAACTGCTGCAGCAGCAATGCCTGCTTGTGGGTGTCTACTGCTCTTTGTCCCGTGGTCCTTGGGCCAGGACAGCCCTGGCTCCCCCGTGCCCTGCTCCTGCCCAGGGAGCCTGGCTCGAGGGCACCAGCACCACCCTGGGGGGGACGGCCCAGGCCCACCCACCCACACGATGGGTCTAAGATCAGGGCACCTTCCCCTCCAGCACCCCTTTTTGTGCTTTTTCAGCATCCTTAACGCCTCGTTACCCTGCGTGGGAGCAGGGTAGCAGAAGGAGAGGCGGCAAACCTGCAGATGGGACCTCTGAGGCCAAGGGGGAAGGTCTTGCTAGGGTGGGGGGCATGGAGCCAAGCTCCGTGGTGCTTGCAGCAGGGGTGTACCCGTAGCCAGGGGAGGAGGCAGCTCCTGCCTTTGCAGGCAGCACTGCAGAGGCCCCCAGCCTGGCGGGAGCAGAGCAGGGCACCTGGCACCTGAAGGGCTCCACAGTGCCCAGCTCGGGGCAGGAAGGACCAGGGCAGAGCTACAGGCCCCAGCTGCACGGCACCTGCCAGTCACTGCCTTGGAGGGAAACGGTGCGGGGCAGGGATCACCCAGTGACTGGCAGCTGCCAAGTCAGTGGGATGCAGAGGGGGAACGGTCCTGGGGAGGGATACCCCAGGGGCCAGCAGATCCTGGAGCAGAGGGATGCCGGGGGACCGGTGCTGTGCAGGGATCACCCAGTGGCTGGCCGGGCGCGGGGGAGGCGGGGTGGG
>NW_008824547.1:11002-12247 GCF_000699105.1 Pygoscelis adeliae | reverse complement strand
CCACCTCCCCGGTGATCGTCACCCGGGGTGGCACCGTCCCCTGTCACCGTCCCCCGGTGTCACCCCCGGGGGCTGTTGTGGGGGCGTGGGAATTATCGCCAGGATTTTCTCACGCCCCATTGACCCCCCGGGGGGTTGGGAATCACCCCAAATCCCATCAGGAACCGCCTGTCCGGGTGTCACCGTCCCTTGTCACCCATCCGGGTGTCACCGTCACCCGGTGTCACCCCCGGGGGCTGTTGTGGGGGCGTGGGAATTATCGCCAGGATTTTCTCACGCCCCATTGACCCCCGGGGGGGGGGGGGGGGGGGTTGCAGCAAACTGACATCCCTCCCTCCTGTGCCCTCCTTGGCAGGCTTGGCCCCCCCCGGACTCCCCTCAACCTCGGCGCCCAGGTGCGTGCCCACCATGCCCGTGGTCGGCGTCCTCCTCTGGGCCACCCTGCTGACTCTGGGCTGGCGGGCTGCCCACGCCAAGGACCACGGCTTCGCCACCCCGAGGGTCCAGCTCTCCTTCAAAGGTAAGAGCCCGGTGGCGGGAGTCGGGGGGCAGGGTGGGACCCCAGGAAGGAGGAGGAGACCAGCGGCACCCCGGTCCAGGCTGCTCCTCCTCCTCCTCGCCCGGGGAGGAGGGACACATCAGCAGGCTGCACCCCCAGAAATCTCCGTGGGGATCCGTATCCCAGTGTGGCTGAGCTCCCAGTCTGCCCCCCCCTCAGTCTGGAGGGGCTGGTAGCCTGCCCAGTCCCCCCGGTATGCTTTGCTTCGCGGGTGGGTGGCTCCCTCCATCTGGCGAAGCTGGGTGCCGAGGTGCGGGGGGACACCCCCCGGCAGCGCCCCGAGTCCAGACAGCAGCTTGACTCCGCCCCGACCCCCCCAGCTGGTATTAACGTCTGGGAGCTGGCAGGGAGCCGGCTAGAGGCAGGAGGGGAGGATGCCGGGTGTCAGGGGGAAGGGGCTTAACCCTTTGGTACCGGGGCTGCCTGACCCACCCAGCCTGCTCTGGGAGCCGGGGGAGACCCCAGGATCAGCTTTGGGGTGTATGTTGGCAGAGGGGTTGGTCCTGAGCTACTGCCGCAGCGATGCTGAGAAGGGGCGGGATGGGGGGCGATGAAGTAGGGGTCAGGGTTGCAAACCTCGAGGAATGGAACAAAAATTGCCCCTGCCAGCACGGTGTACTCGGTGCCACCGTCGCCCTGGGTCCCGCTGGGACTGGCTGCCCGCTTGGATGCATCCCAGCCCGGGG
>NW_008824547.1:6858-7658 GCF_000699105.1 Pygoscelis adeliae | reverse complement strand
GGGCGATGCTCCTGGGGGGGGCTGGAGATGGTCGGGGGTGGAAGGCAGCGAGCGGGAGCTGGAGCCATTTCATCTCCCGAGCCCCGGCAAGGCGGCTTCGGTTTCCTCCCACCTGTGAATCGGTTAAATGGGAAAAGAGCTTGGCTGGGGGCCACGGAAACTCTCTTATTACATGTAATTAGCTTAATTACATCATAAATAACCCATCAAGGGGTAGCGGAGTGACGCTCAAACAAATAAGCAATTCTGCTTTCATCAAGCGACCCACCCAGCTCTTTGATCAGCCCCAATAACAACAAATGCTTTAAACACGCGAGGGGATGCATCCAGCCCCCCATCGCTCTCCCGGCATCGCTCCCCATCCCTCCCCTCCGCCGGGTACCCAAAAAGCTGCATCCTAGATTTCAAGCAGAGAAAAAAATCAGGGGGGAGCATCCCCAGAATTTGGAGCACACTTCTAAATTTGTGGGATAAAATACTCCGGGATGGAGCCAGGATTTATCCCCGCTGGGCTGGGCTCCCTTGGGATCAGCGCTGGGCTTCTCCATCGGCATTTGGAGTGAATTCATTCGCCCCCATGCAAAGAAAGGGCTCCCAAAAGGCACTGCTGCCACCAGCCGGGGGGAGAGCAGTTATTGAATATAAACACGCCGTGTAATTTACATGCTAATTATGTTGAATGCGCTACAAGCCCATAATTAGAAACTAATTAGGTGAGAGCGCCTGTAGTTGGTTTGGGGGGTGGGGGGGGTGGGGGTGCAGCCATGGTGCACCTGGGGAGGTGACCAGCTTGGGTCCTA
>NW_008824547.1:5498-5839 GCF_000699105.1 Pygoscelis adeliae | reverse complement strand
TGTCCCCGCAGCACTGTGTGGGGCACACGCATGCACACCCGCACACTGCATGGGACACGGGCACCCACACAGGAGCACACACACACTGTGGGGCACCCCCATGCGCGCACCCCCATGCGCACACACAGGTATGCACACACGCGTACACGCGCACTGCGGGGGGCACGCATGCACACACGCACACACTTATTGAATGGGGCACTCACCTGCACTCACACACACACTTGTGTACGTATGCGCACACACATGCACGCACAGTGGAGCACACACATGCACACACACGTACGGTGTCGGGCGCGCACACATGCACACATGTGGCACGCTGTACACGCACACACCCC
>NW_008824547.1:3548-4548 GCF_000699105.1 Pygoscelis adeliae | reverse complement strand
CCCCCCAGCCACCCCCCGGGATGCCAAGCGGGGGGCCCCCCGGGCGGTGTGAGGGAGTCCCTGGCACCCAGGCGGTGCAGGGCACAGCCCTCCCCATCCTTCCCGCTCCCCAGAGAGGGCAGACCCCCACGTCCCCAGGGTGCCCAGGATGGGAAGGGACCCTGGGAACACCCGTGGGACGTTGCCAGCCCCCCGTGGGGCTGGGAGGCGGGAGGTCAGGGAGATCTGCAGGCGTTTGGCATCCCGGCTGGGAACAGCAGCTGGATGCTGGAGCCCTGCCCGGCCCTGCCTGGAAGTCGGCGTGCTCCTTCCCACTACCGACCTGCGGGACCCTGCTCTGCTCCCGCCTGGGAACGGGGGTCCCCAGGGGGCTGCCCTCAGCCCCAGCCCAGCCCCAGCACCCGGTGCCTGCACAGGGCACACCCTTGCATGGAAGGACAAACTGTGGGGTGGGGATGCTCATGGGCCCAGTGTCCCGTGGGGATGGCATTCAAAGGGGGTGACACCTCCAAAGGGGGTGGCATTTGGGGCAGATGGCATCCCATGGGGGTGGCATCTGATGGCTGGGAGTGGCATCCAAAGGGGGTGACACCTCCAAAGGGAGTGGCGTATGGGGAAGATGGCGTCCCATGGGGGTGGCATCTGATGGCTCGGAGTGGCATTCGATGGCTGTTGGTGGCATCCAAAGGGGTGGCACCTCCAAAGGAGGTGGCTTCCAGGGCAGATAGTGTCCCATGGGGGTAGGGTCCTCTCTCTCGCTCGTGTCCTGGCCCCTGCCGCGTGGTCCTTGGCACCGGCCCACATCATCTGCAGCACTTCTGCCTTCCATCTGGCTGCCTCATTGCACTTGTGAATATTCATGACCCTCATTATCCTCTTTCACTCGTTGCTCCCACACTCGGGCTAAAAATAACTTCCCAAGGGGGGGATGGGGTGTGCGGGGTGGGGGAGAGGCTCCTCCCTTCTCCCGGAGCGGGCCACCTGGGGCGCCGGCCCTCCC
>NW_008824547.1:2170-2620 GCF_000699105.1 Pygoscelis adeliae | reverse complement strand
TGTCCTACCCTGGAAAACCCATCCCCCAGGTGTCCTGTAGCTCGGCAGTGTCTGCAGCCATGCTGGGATGGGGTGGCACTCCAAGGTGATGCGGTGTTCTGCCACCCCTTCTGTCCTAGCCGTGCAGGTCCTGCAGAGCTTCATGGGTGAGCAGGAGGCCAAGCTCCCCACACTGCTTCCTCCTGCTGGCCAGGACTGGGCCCACCAGCATGCCAGCTCGCTGGTTGCCCATGCCAACCCCTGAGCTGTGCCGTCCCATGCCACGTGCCAACCCATGGCCCATGCCAACCCATGATCCACGACAACCCGTGACCCATACCAACCCATAATTCATGCTGTCCCATGACCCATAGCAACTCATGCCCCACGCCAACCCATGACATCCCATGACCCATGCCAGCCCATGACCTGTGCGCTCCCATGACCCATACCAACCCACGCCGATGCCAA
>NW_008824547.1:1746-2157 GCF_000699105.1 Pygoscelis adeliae | reverse complement strand
CCCCACCCCCTGGCCCCATGCCATGTCCCACGCCAGCCCATGCCCCATGCCAGCCTCCCACCCTCCCGGCTCCTTGGCCTGCTTTTTCCCTTCCCCAGCTCCTACCCTGTGCCAGGGGGCTGGACCCCATGGTGCCTGCCCCAACGTGGGTGCTGGGAGGCAGTGGAAAGGCGGGTGCCCCCATCCCCTTGCTGGGATTGGCACCTCCCTCCTCTGCTTCCCAGGGAGAGTGCGGCAACTTCATCCGCCTGATCCAACCCTGGAACCGGACCCACCTCTACGTGTGTGGCACCGGCGCCTACAACCCCATCTGCGCCTTCGTCAACCGCGGGCGCAAAGCCCAGGTGAGGGCGGGAGGGAACGGGGGGGGGATAAGCCCGTGCCCAGCCTGGTGGTGCTGGCGGCGCCACC
>NW_008824547.1:0-590 GCF_000699105.1 Pygoscelis adeliae | reverse complement strand
CTGCGGGAGGGAGCAGGATCCGTCCCGGAGAAGCTCCTGCTGGAGGCCAGCCCAACCTGGAGCACCTGGGGACCCCCGCCAGCACCCCTGCTCTTGGGGTTCCCCTGCCCGCCCCCCCTTGGGGGGTCCTTGCCCCCCCTGCCGGCGCTAACTCTCTGCCCTGCTCCTTTTCCCCAGGGGTTTCCGCCGAGCCAGCCGGGAGGCCGGGAAAGCAGATCCGCCGATGGCCCCCTCAGCCCGAGACCAGCACAAAGCAAGGTGGGAACCGGTCTGGGAGCCCGCCGCAGCCGTGCCCACCTCTCCCCCGGGCCACGCCAGAGCCGTGGGCTCCTTCTCCTTCCCACTGGCATGCTACCGACCCCCAGGCCAGGCGCCCCGTGCCGTGGGCATCCCTGCTGTCTCCTTCCCTCTTGGCACAGCATCCTCCGGCCACTGGCCTGGTGTCTCTGCTCTCCTTCTCTCACTAACTCCTTCCTCCCAGGCTGCGCATGGGTCCCCTGCAGGGGACACTGTCAGGGACGGTGGCTCCCCCTGCCCCGCTGCTGGCTTTGCCCAGCTCTGGGCTTGCTGTGTCCCTTGGAAGCAGGGCC
>NW_008824546.1:118878-132785 GCF_000699105.1 Pygoscelis adeliae | reverse complement strand
TTTCATTTTATCACATACAATTGTATTTTTATGCCTCATTTCCTTGACTGTGTAAGGCAATGTGTACAGAATGCAAAATAAAAAGCACAATTGCATGACAAACTGCCTCACTTCAAATGGACTCTGTTACATACACAGATATTGCTGCCCTCATCTATACTGAAAGCTGCAATTAGCAACTGCAGTGACATTTTAAAAACATACACTGACCTTTTAAACAAAACTCACTTACTATATTTCTTGCCATTCTGAAGGTCTGAGCCCTACCACCTTCTGTGCCAGGTTACATAAAGAGAAAATCTAGGCTTGATTTATGGGACAGTAAAACTAAAGATCCAAGATGTCTGCGTGCCTCAAATGTGCAGTAAATCTTTAGTGACTCAGTGCTTTTGCTCTGAGTCAGGAAAAAAAGTAGTAGAATTCGGTTGTTGTGATGACGGTTTAATATGACAGAAAAGGAAGGGAAGATAATAATAACAATAATGATAAAAGAATATACAAAATAAGTGATGCACAATGCAATTGCTCACCACCCACCAATGGCCAGCCAGTCCCCAAGCAGCAGTCGCCACCCCCCAGTTTATGCACTGAGCATGACGTCCCACAGCATGGAATAGCCCTTTGGCCAGTTGGGGTCACCTGTCCTGGCTGTGCCCCCTCCCAGCTTCTCGCTGGCAGGGCATGGGAAGCTGAAGAGTCCTTGACCAGTGTAAGCACTGCTTAGCAACAACTAAAACATCAGTGTGGTATCAACATTGTTCTCATCCTAAATCCAAAACACAGCACTGTACCAGCTACTAGGAAGGAAATTAACTCTACCCCAGCCAAAATCAGGACAGCCCTGAAAAAAAGTATCAGTATTTTGGTATAAAACAAAAGCAAAGGAAACAATACCATACCAGTGAAGGCACTACACACGAACTCTATACTGGTGATGACAGCAGGGGTAGGAAATTTTGTAGCAAGTTAACATTCAGTTTAACAGAACTGTCTCAATTAAGTCCTAGAGGAATGGAGATCAGTTACTGTAACCTAGCAGAACATACAGAACCCACAGGTCAAGTGCAGTCTAATGAAGTTAGTGTGGTACAACCAGTCTTCAAATGAGGTGGCATTAATGCTCTCCATTCTCTCTGCCTGCAGGCTAAACATACTGTTAACCCTATGTGGCTACCTGCCACATGGTATTTAGTTTATATGGTTACATGGTAATTTCCTTCAAACTACTTGAATTTGGAAAACATTCCTTTAGAGAAGAGAGCAATGTATCAAACCCAGAGTTTGACTTTCTGATAGGAAAGAGTATCAATAGTGCAAATAACACCAGAAGTGTGACATGGAAAATCTTTATAGCCTCTTCTGGCACACTAATAAATTGGAAAAGTTTTCCAGTTTTTATACAGATTAGGAAGACTTGCATGTAAAGAAAACTAATCAGAAAGCTAACAAATGATATATTGCTATACCCTTTCTCTTTCTTTATAATTTAAGTGCTGCTTAGGCAGGGGGAGAGGGAAAATAAGAGGTATAGAGTAGCTTCTCTTCTAAGCACTAACACAACTCTATTTTGCTTCAGTATGTAACTGTTACAGACAAGACAGCTTTATCTGTTACTCACAACCCTTTTTTCCCCTTTCAAGAAACACCCTGTTTCCTCCCTCAATTTTCAGGGACCCTGAAGTTACATATTGCTGGTGCCCCTATTGAACGGCCATGGAACTTCTGGCCCCCAGAACATCAGCTCTGGAAGCAGGAAGAGTCCATTCCACTTTGCAGGAGTTTTCTTAATATCCTTCCAGCCTGCTGTGTTCAGAAAAGGCACGCTCCAGCTTCACTGTAAGCGCTCCTCCAAGGACCTTTTCCAATATCTGAATCACACAGTAAGGAGGAAGAGGGTTGTTGTTGTTTTTTTTTTTACAGTAGTGTTTTTAAAACATGCTGGGTGTTGCTAATAGATTTAAATAAAGCCAAGTTTTAATCCCCAGCTGCAGCACAGAGCTCACATTTACAAGAACAGCTAGAAGAGCTGCACATACTACAGATGTTAGTACAACATGAATTTAAAAAAACTGAATGAAATCACAATTGTGAACAAAAGGAATTGATAAGCATTTCTAAAAGGAAATTGGCTGCAAAGACCAACAGGAACACAATACAGCAGTGGGAGATTTCAGAACAAAAAGACTCAAAATTCAGAATTATAGTCATCATTAAAGCCAAATCTTCAGTGAGGAAATATAAAGAGGACTAGCAGTATTCAGTTTCATAAGTTGATGCAGCAGAAAATACATGATAGACAATTAACAGAGTAAGAGTGCTGCACTGAATGCTCTCTACCCTGACAGGTAGTGAAAAGCCATAAGAAAAGTAAAGGCAACAAATCTGAAGTGGGTCCAGTAACAAAACATTATTTTTCTACCATCCGTAATTGGTCTGAAGTATTTATCATGTAAGATGACAGAGAGACTAAGAGAATAGTAGAAGCAGAAATATTTTGTTACTAATGAGCAACAAACCTATTTGTGGTCCTCTTAGACAGGGCCTTGGTTTTAAACCATTGTTTTTTTAAAGCGCCTCATTTATCCCTAGCTGACCACTACTGCAATACAGCATAATCTAGCAGAATAAAAGGTGTAGATAAGGACTCAAGAAGCTCAAGTTTTAACCTCCAAATTCCAAGCCTAAAAATGCATTTATTTGCTTATCGATAATCATGAAACAGGCTCCCTCTGTGCCTCTTTTCCCCTAAAACCTCTAGTAATTCTATTGGTTTTAGGGGAAAAAAAATTTTTCTTCCCTTTCTTATAGGGAAGCTTTGAGGCTTACAGATAGAGAGCAAGGCAATACTGGGGACTGTTCTTACTCCCTTTAACAGGGCCAGCTGGGAAAACTTTGTCTCTTACCCAGACAGTTACAATATAGATACCTCATTTATAAGCTGCTTAAGCAACAGCAGAACAAAATCTGTTCTGGTAAGGGTGACATTTTTCTACTCAAGAGGTGTTCTTGGCTGTGTTATCAACTTCTGGAGTCTGCAGAGTAACCAACTAATTGGTCTACAGGGAACAGAACAAGCAGATGTATTTTAGAAGAGCATTAAAAAAACTATTACTAACAGCAATAAATCTGAAAGCTAGGACCAGACCTACAGAGATAGAGATATCCAAACTACAGAAGCTACGCTAACTGCAACAGAAGAAAAGGTAGCAGTCAGCTGACACTTGCAGCATGAGATAAGTTCTTTCAAGAGCTTGGTACCACTTAGAGAGGCAGATGCCAAGCATCTGCTGGTTAGCAAGATGACTAGAAATCCTGAAGCTGATGTTCAGTATGAGAGGACTGAACTAGGCTATCAGTATCTCCTTTGGGTCCCCATGACCCCGCACAGGGGCTGTTGGCTGCCTGAGGGGTAACTGCATTAGACTGCTATGGCTGCACTGCAAGGCAAGCATGGCCAGCAGGAAGGGCAGCTGCACTCAACAGCAGCACACTGATGCCAGAGCAAAGGGGAACAGGACTTTTAATCCAAAGGTACAGAAGGGCAGCCCCAAACAACAGCTGAACAGCCAGGGGTTTAACGTACCACTGCCGAGCTTCATTCAGGCTCAAGAAGCTTATGATCTTTGACTTAAGGGTAGTTAAAAATCAGCCAGTGAACTTAAGAGCTATATTACATAGTCTTCAGCTCCTCAGGAACAGAGTTAGAGCATTGAAACCAATGTGAAGGCACAAAACAAGCAAATTAAGGAGCTACTTTTACATGGTCACTTTCTAATCCTAGAGATACTTAACTTTACATATTTGTTATTCTAGGACAATTTATTCAATTGCATTTAGTCCTCCCTGCCTGTAGCAGTGAGGCACAAAACCAAATAAAAATCTCTACTTCAAAGCGTTTTGCTATTTTTTGGAAACAGTGTACCTAAAGCTGTACAGATACCACAGCATATTCTCTATCAGCCAAGTCCTCTGTAACCACTTCAATGTTGCCCTCAAGTTTCCCTTATGTGAAAGTTCATTTTACACATTGAAACTGAGCTTGAGTTTCAGGCAACTAAAGGTCTTCCAAGCCTCTCCGGGATAGAGCACATCAGCCTGTGCTAGAGAACACTTCCTGAACATGTTTTAAGCTAGAAAGCAACAGCAGAGTCATGCATATGTGAAGTTCTTAAATCTAGAAACCTTGACAAACTGACATTGCTCATTAATGTGGCAGCTGTCTTGGCCTTTAAAAGGAGACTCACAAGAGATTCACTTGTCTTTTATAGCCAGTTGATTCATTTCCACTTTTGCTAGCAGCGAGCTTAAGGCTGGTTACAGGCTATAGCTTACGCATGGCACTCCCCACCCCTGGCTGATCTTTAGGAATTAGAGAGTGAAGCTACTACCTGGAACATGTATCTCAGTGTACCTTTACTGAAGTGCCACAAAACATTCACTGAGCAGCTACCATTTGCCCCTATTAAAGCCTTACATTCACCCAAGATTGAATCTAGATTTTTTTGTAGCCTAGATGACTAGCATGAAGTGCAATTCACAGCTGGGCTTTGATTCTGCAGAGTAAGCATCATGAAACACAGCTTGTTTTCATATAGTCCCAGCTAAACTAGTAATAAATTTATACCAAGTATTTTACTACTGCTGTAAAGGGTCTAGATGATGCTGAATTACCAACATTAGGCCTAAACACCACAAGTTAACTGCACAGTTAAGGAGCACTGCTTTGCCTTAAGTAGTATTTTTCTTCAGTTAAATCCTTTTCTACAATCCTAGGAAAGGGCAGGAGAACTCTATAGAATCTAAGAAGTCAGTTCTCACAATATTAGAAGTAGTATCCATCAGTCACCCCATAATGTGAACTAAGGTGGCAAGGAAACCATCCAGTATAGGGGAAGCTGCCATTGTCCCTTGAGTCTTACCCAAAAAGCTTGAACTGAAGCTTTTACAAGCTCTAGTTTCAGTTAGAGAACTTTGGCCAGAGACATTGAGAGTAGTGCCACTGCTCAGCAAGACAGACATCCATCTTTGTCCAGGCTAGTTCCTTGAATGCTACACAGCAACAACTCCAAAGCTACACAACTTGTCCAGAAGACTTTTGCAATCCAAGTTTATTTGTAAAAAATACACTAACATACTGCATTTACCAGGAATGCTCTTTTCTTTAGGCATTTAAGAAGAGCCAAAAATAGTAGCATTACAGCCACCAGAGAGAGAATGCCAACAGCAGCCATTGTAATGCCAGCCCATGCTTCCTTGCTCAAGGCAGTGCTCCCTACAAAGCAAGCAGAAAGATATAGTTTGTGGAGACAGCTCTTCACTAAACCTAAGCAACATACATTAGCACCACACTTGCTTAGTACCTTGGGTTGCAGACCATCCTTCTGGCACAAGGAGGACAGGACCCCACAAGCTCACCACTGCAGAGTTCACACCTGGCATCCCACTCTCTGCAACAGTAACGTAGTAGAGGTGAACCCCACAGTACAGTGGGTTATCTTGGATCAGTACAACCTAACATCTGCTTAGACATTACCTCGCTTGCTTCTAGATGGCCTAGGGCATCTTGTCATACATAGAGGGGAGTCTGGTTGAAAACGGTCACAGATCAGGACACTGCAATGGAAGTATACCTAGGATGGAGAATGAGAGATCCATTCATTTTGAGACAATAACTGCTCCTACTTACTGCTCTAAGAAGGCAAGTGTCACCTACTAGGCCAGGGAGGGCTTTGTCACCAGAGACAAAGGCAAAAGTCTTCACTTCCAGCCTTTGGCGATAGTTAGCATAGCTGACACCATGCCCCACAGGATGAAACACAGTCCTGTAGCTGTCCAGGTCATACTCACACCTGCCAACAGGCAAGAAGCAGCAAGTCAGAACAGCAGGGTAGAGATCAGCGATTTGTTTGTGGGTTTTGGGGTTTTCTGTTTGTTTGTTGTTTTTTTTAAAGCAGCAAGCTAGAGTTTGAGGTAGAGGTGCTGACCTCCTCCTACAAGTTCCAGCATACCAGGACAGGACGACCAAGGTACCTTGAAGGCCACCTGAAGTGAAGCCCTTGTACCTGGGGCTCTGTTCTCAAGGGAGAGGCAGAGGGAATTAGGGAATACTCCCATGCACTGCCAGAAGTGCTTTAATGTCTCTGGCAGGACACTCACCCATCAATGACAATATTCCACTGGGGAAGTGACCTTGGATCTTGTGAAGCTGTTGCCCAACAGTCATCCAATACCAAATAGAGATTGGGATCATTGCGGTTCAGGACCTGAACTTCCAGGAAGATGGGCTGCCGGAGGTACCTTACTATTGGGTACTGATCATCACGGTATGGCTGCCTGTATGAGTCCTCTGCAAAAACCCAAAGCCTTTGAGATAAGTGAGCATACAAAAAGAGTCCTGAAGAAACTCTGGTCTAGAGCTCTTCAACAACAGCCAGTCTACCAGCTGCAGTCTGTCCTAGAGTCAGAGATTTGAGGCATCTGCCTCAGGTAGCATGGGCAGGAAGGAAGGAAGCACATCAGGTCATTAGAAGCCCATGCACCAGAACAGTTCACTCATACATCCTGCCCCCCACAAGCTCAGTTGCTTCCCAGCCACCTGAGCCCAGAGTCAGCTTTACCTGGGTAGCTTAGAAGAACTAAGGAGAGGGGACCTTGGTTCATTGAAGAAGCCAGAGGAGGAAGGTTGTCTACCCTTACAGCAAGGGAGGCATCACCATTGCTGAAGAAGCACAGGACTGTTAGCCTGTAACAAGGAAGGAGCAGGTAAGTCTTATGTTCATGTACAACATATGAGTCCTCAATATCCAGGACTAAGTATTACCCCCCAAAGAGGTTCCCAGACATACCTGAGTTCACTGTCCCTTGAGATCCTGCGCAGTGGAAGGTCTGTCCATAATGCCCTCACTTCATTCTCATAAACAATCTTCTCCCCATCAAACTGTGGAGAAATAACAGCATTAGTGAGGGAATTCCCAATGCATGAAGCCCTTCCCATCAATCCCAGCTACACACTTACCCAATACCTGGTCCCACAGCCATTCAGTGGGACATGAAACCAAACCCTGTCATTCAAAGATGACTTAAAGACTGGCCGGCACGCAGGATCTCTGAGCCTAAGTGTGTCCAAGTCTAGCGGTGGTGTAGTACTGTCAGCAAGGATTTCAAAATCCATGTACCCATCCTGGGTGCATACAGCAGCTGTAACAGAGGTTCACATAAGTTGTCATGCCAGTCATTAACAGCTCAGTCTGCCAAGAGCTGTTGTGTTCTGGCTAGAGATCACTTTCCTGTGAAGGACTAGTTCAAGAACAAGCCCTGCTGAAAGATTGTCATCTGAGCATCACATAGGCCAAGACCATTGCAGAAGCCAGTCATTTACCTATTGGTGCATGCTCATAACAGGGGCACTCTGGATACATCACCATCACCACAGTCTCCCCATGGAAGTGAAAAGCCAGTTTCAAAGAGGTCACGTAGGACTGAAGTCCTGAGCAGCTCTCCCCAGGCAGCTGAAAGAGAAGAGTTACTCTCCTGGAGTGTAACTACAAAAGCTCACTTTAACACATGCATGTTAGTGTTTCACTCACCCTGGGGCCACAGTGCTCTTCACGCTCAGCTAGTTTGTTAATTTGCATTGCTCCAGGCATGCCAGATACCAACCCACTCCAAGACAAATATTTTCACCTCCAGCTGTTTTTGCCAAGAGACTTCATGAAACCCAAGCTACCTTTGAGGGATGCCTATCTATTGTAGGGTCAGTTTGCATTCATCTTAACCATAACTGCCCTCAGCCAGCCACAGGGCACATGGCTGACTCAACAGGTGCTTAGTCAAGGTCAAAACTACTATGCTCTTGTTCTCAATACGCACCAAGGACCTCCGATCACACCAATGCCCATGACTTGACAGCCAGAACTCACCCTGGACTTCAGGAATCCCCTGCTAATATGCAGCTTGACCCCTCTCTTTGTGTCCAGAGCAATCCCATTTTCCTGAAGCTGGTCCATAGGGATGGTCTTATCCTCTACACCCACAGCCACAAGGGTCCCTGGGAAGGCTGGGATGACAACAGTCATGTGTGTTGCATTACAGGTTGCTGGACCTGCAACAACATCTTTGTTAAATAAGACCAGTTTCCTCAGGGAAGAAGCAGGCCAGGTTCTGACTTTCTCCATGCATTACCTGGTGCACAAAGCATTCTTGATTCCACAGTCAGTCTATGTTCAGGAGGGCCATACGTGAGCTTGAGTGCCACAGTGTAGAGCACCTTATCATTGTGCTGACAAAGAAGATAGAGGTCTGTTAGAGAGTACTCAGCTCATAATCCATCATAAGACCAACCCTGCAGGGCCATATATTATGTCTGATTCAGGACCACTGCTAATCATGTTTGCAACAGCAGTTTCTTCCCATCCCAACCCCATTTCAAAAAGGGTCTGCTCATGAGACAGCCTGTCCTGTGGACATCTGACCAGCAATAGCTAGGATCCCACTTACATAGATGCCTGTCAGCATCACAGGTTGCCACAGGTCTACAGGAGGGAGATACCTAGCCTCTGTTAAAGCAGCACTGTCTCCTCAGGGCCAATTCTTTGTTCACCTACCTTGTAGGAAACAACTCCAGTGGCAGTAAAGGCCACCTGAAAGATCAGGTTGTGGCCATCAGCTAGAAAGTTATAGCCTTGCTGCATGGCTTGCCCAAGGCTCAGCTGATGTATTCTGGTTCCATCATCAATTGACAGAGTCCAGGTCATTGGAGTTGCTGGAACCTGCAAATCAGGAGATCCTTCCTTAGGAAGGGAAGGCATAGCCACACAGAAGCAGCAAGGCATTACAGTTCTTCACCTTGCAGGTTTTACATTCAAGCTCCCTATATTGATAGTATAGAATTAAGCTTCCCAACAAGATAGAACTACCCCAGAAGAAGGAACTACTCCAGCTTGGAGACATCAGACTCAGTTTAGATCCAAAACCCACATGTTCCTACACCCTCCCTTTGCAAGACAGAAGGCACATACCATATGCTCATCACTAAAGCTTGGAATGAGTCTTGGGAAAGTAACCTGGAACACAGCACAAGGGTTAGACTACAGGAACAGACAGTGGTCACAACACTACAACATTCTAAGAAAAATCTCCACTATAGTTTTCCAGACAGCTGGCACCAGCATCCCAGTTTTCCCTGCAATAGGGCTGGAGCCAGACCATGTGCATCATTAACAACCATTTGCAAACTAGTTCTTCAACAAGTTAGTAGTCATGCCAAGATGGACATGCAGCCAACAGACCTCCCCAAAGCTGGCTGGAGCTTTCCCCATCTTTCTGCAGATCCCAGCCACACAGTTCCAGGAGACAGCCATCCCACCGGGCAAGCCTCTAAGCAGGATCTATAGCACTCTCATTCCTCTACTTACTGCCATGAAGTCTTTTGTACAGTTTGTTGCACCAACAAAGAAAGGAGTAGTGATTTCATCTGCATGAACAGTATTGCAGTGAGTGCTGTAGGTTACATTCTTCTCCTCTCCCATTGTGTCATTCATTATCAGCCTCAGCCTTAGCTGGTGCTGATCATGCTATAGAAAAAAGACATTAATTAGAAAGAGGCAGCAACACTCACTGCAGCAAGAGGACAACTAAAAGCCTTTGAGACTAAACTGTAACTTCAGAGTTGTTTTAGGTGTTTGTACCAGTGCAAGGACAATGAACTGTTATTTTAGAAGCTCATGGAAAAGGACATGTTCTCTAGGAAAGCATAGGGTAACAAGACTACATTGAAGAGCAGAAGGTACTGAGAAAACCACAGGAGTCAAGAAGAAAGCCTTCAAGGACTGGTAGGCTGTGGTGCCAGAGAGTCAGTGTTCAAGAAACAAGTTAACAAATGCCAAAACCAAGAGTCTTGTGGTATTTCAAATGCCTAAGAGCAACTGATACCAGCAAATCCTCCATTTTTGAGGCTAGTTGGGTTGGTCCCCCACTTACCACTCTACCTTAATAGCTATGAATAGCATGCATTGTTAATTGCTCTATCAATATACATATGCATAAATAGAGTGGTGCTATGAAACTCTTGGACCTGGTCCACTTCCCTACAAGATGTTCTCTCTACACAGCTCTCAATTCCTTTACAGGAAAATACAACATTTATGGCAATGTCTGAGGGGGTTTAATCCACAGTTGAAAGAGCAAATATTAAGGTACCAGTTTGGTTGGGTTGTTTGTTTGGTTTTTTTTTAAACCACTTCTGGCATGAACTGCTCTTATAGCATAGTTTAAGCATTTCCACTCTTGAAGAAAGTTAGAACTAGAAACAATACTAACCTAGTCCTAACCAGGGGGGAAAAAAAGACACATCATCACAGCACCTTCCCAGAATGGAGACCCCTTTACCTCCAGGCTAGTACAGTTGACAAACAGGACACCGAGCAACAGCCTCTCATGATCCACAGTGTGGTCACAGGACACCATCTCCTCACCACTCACATCTAGGGAAAAGGTGGAAGGTTAGCCCTGCAGGGAGGCATCTGCTTTCAAGCTACAGTAGAAAGGACCAAGCCAGGCCAGTAGCAATACCTACCCACAACACACACATGCCAGGAATAGTTACCAAGCTCTCTGGAAAACTCAACTTCCATTCCATCCCTGTGACAGGTCACACTCTCTGCAAAGGGAAGACCACAGTCAGCTCCACCATCACCCTCCTGGAGGCACACACCCTGCAAGCCCTCCAGCTAGCCAGCCCTGCTTCAGAGATCCCCTCCACACTAATGCAGAGGGGAAGCAGCTCCAAGCAAACCTAAAGCCCACATCCACACCGCTACCAGCCCAAAGATGCCTCATTACCCAAGAGATCCTGATCCCCCAGGCCATCAGCACAAGAGGCTAAGGGCAGCAAAAAGCCAAACAGGAGCAGCAACCTGCAAGAAGAACAGAACCAAATAAGAGAGCAGCGAGGAAAGGACCCAGCTCCCCATATGTTGTAGTTTAACACACCCAAACCCCACTCACCACATCCTCAAGGGGCTCAAGCACTCCTGCTGCCCAAACAGTCCCATCTTCTCACTGCCACCACAAGCTTGCTCTTTGGCTGCCCAGGGATGATTATATAGGGCCTGGTGCAGGCTCCACACAGGTGCAGCCTTTCTGCTGCCTGGGGCACCGAGAGCTTGCACCTGCCTCTCATTGAGATGCAGTCTCCTTGCCTTGAAGAGGAGGGCTCGCAGGAGACCTTAAGGTGATATTAAGTCTTCGGCATGGGTTATTGTTTCCTTCTATTTTTAGGGCATTTTTTTCTTGCTCTGATAGTTTACTCCCTTTATTCCCTTGTCAGATGTTGCACAGAAAAATGCACATCTTTTGGTAGTCATTTTTTAAAAAGGAGATTTCTGTGCTACTTTGATTTTCTGATAGTTTAAAACAATTCCACTGGTAGGTTTGTATGTAACCGAGAATATTTTTTTCCCCTGTATGGGCAAATCTGCAATGCTGCAATAGATCTAATTAGGAGGCAAACATGAGTGGCAAGTTGAGGAAGAGAAGTCCTAGATCAGATCTTTAGACTGGAAGATCTCTGGAGGCTTTGGTTGGACTGTCATTGTTCAAAGCTGTGGGGAAGAGGTCTGGGAAGAAAAAAATCTCATATTTATGTAATCTTTCAGCTTTCCCAATGCTTTTGAATTCAGACAGATTTGTAAAAAAACTCCAAAGACTCATATTTTTAAAAGTAATTGAATTATTGAGATGTGAGAAAGCAAAAAGATAGATCATAGGAACAGAGGAAAATTAGTGTTATGGAATAGTGATTTAGGAATGGGGTGTTAAACTGGACTTCAGGGAATAATAAATTTTGTATGAATGTACCATGTATTAATGTAAAATGTATTAATTTATATTTCTTTTTACAGTTATAGACCTCTGCCTAGAGCAGATTTGAGAGTTTCCCAGCCCAGGTGACAGTAGCCTCATTTCTCTTAAAGATTTAGAGTTGTGAAAAAGACCTTGTCTATCAGCTCCTGGTAGGTACCGAGGTGCTGGGAACTTGGATGGGACAACAGCATGGGTGGCGGCAGGTAGCTGCAGAGCATGTGATTGCAATCAGTGCGCTGTGTAGCAAAGCAATATGATCCATACAGGCAGAGCAGATGACTAGCGTAAGTGATTTAAAAATGTACATTCTTTAGAAGCACCTCTCTAACTCTCATCCTTGTGAGAGCATGGCAAATGCGGAGTTAAAGCTATTATGCAGGTGGGGGTACCAAGTGTGCACGATGCACTCATAGCAACAAGCAGGCACTGGCTCAGATCAATAACCACGCCAGAGTAAATAGCACCTGATGTTAGTAGCACAAGAAGAAATTGCACTTCTGCTTTTGCCATCAACAGGATTAGCATGCGGATAACCTTTGGCAAGAAATTAACTTCCCAGAGACTCCTGCATTCACAAACATACATCATGTACCTTTTTTTTCCTCTCTCTTTTTTTTATAATGAGATTCATTGTTTTCAAAAACAATGATTATACAGAAAACTAATGAAAAAAACTCTGAAGCCATACACAAGTTTATTGTATTATGCATCTATTATTATTTAGCTTGGGTTTAACTAACACAGTAGGGGGAAAAAAGTGTTTCAAGTACACATCCTTTAAAGAATTACACAAATGAGGTACTTTCAGGCAGTCAAATTTGATGTAAAGTTAAACTTACTCGTAATTTCCCCCCCCCTCCCTCCCTGATTCCCAGCTTCATTAAGTTGGTGGAAAAGCTGTAAGTCCCAAGGAGCTTTGGATCATGTTCCTGGAGTTTGGCTGACCCTGGGCTGGTAAAAGCTTGATCTTGCATCACGCCAGAGTGATGCTGCTAGCGTGGGGAAAACCTGTGGAGGCCTGGGCAGCAGCAATGCACGGTCCCTTCGCAGAAGAACAGCCTGTCCTCACCTCCTAGAGTTACCTCAGGGTTTTGTAAACTCCCAAATGCCTCGTAAGAGGTTGTGGCTTGTGTAGCTGAAAGGTAATGTTGGGCCAGACAACATTTAATGGTTAGAGCAACACTATTGCCACAGTCACCACAACTGGGTTTGCCCTGCGGTGCAAGTTAGCAGCTCCTGATACCAATTTTCGAGTATGTAGTTTTGTAGGATGTAATTCATCAGCATGTGCTAAAATAATTGGTTGTTGCTACACTTAACATGTCTGAATTTGCAGCTTAAGCTACAGAGAAAGCACGGCCATTCCTCCTTTCAAAAAATTTAGTTCCACCTGTCTGAGTTGTTGAGCCTGTAACAATAACTATGGCCTGAGTTACAGGTAAACAGCTAATTCATGCCCTGAAACACAAGACTATCTCCATGGGTTTCATTATTTTTTCTGCTGCAAAAAAACTGCAAGGTCTCCTCTTCCAATTCTCTGCTTTTCTCTTTTACTTGTTTGATTTTCTAACTTTTGGGAAAAAAAGCATTGCCCAAGAGCAGTGCTGAACACCCCCGAGCACTGGGGCGTTGCATACCATCTCCAGCGAGCACAGATCACCTCAGCATAGATGCACTTTCCTATGGGCTTTGGCTGTCCCTGTCCCTCACACACTGGCAGCAGGACAGCATTTGAGACACCAATGAGCTCAACGTGGCTTTCCTCAGGACTGTTTGTAGCACTGCTGATGATATCATGGGGAAAAAAAACCCAAAAAAACAAGAAAAAGGCTTTAGCAATGCAAAGAGCCCAAATGCCAGGTCAAGACTCCTGCTTTTGAGCATTCGCAGAAAAAACACTTTTTGCAAATGTCACTGTGACACAACAGATAATGTCACTGCTTCTAGCCCTACAAAAGTCCCCCAGTTATATGCCCAGTATGGCCGGGCGTCAAGGTGCACGGGTGAGGAGGGACAGGGCTTTGGCAGAGTTGGCTTTATTGCCT
>NW_008824546.1:97529-118711 GCF_000699105.1 Pygoscelis adeliae | reverse complement strand
TCGCTCCCGAAATGACGCGTGCAGGCAGACTGCGAGGGCTGCCCTTGGATCCCCTAGTCGAGCACGGTTACACCTGAGCAAAGATCACATCAGGATGGGTCTCGGGCAGCACCGGCATGGGTCACACTCAACCTCGCCGTGGGAACAGGGCTGCTCAAGAGGACGTCCAGCAACAGTGTCCTTGGGCAGAGCAGTTTTGCCTCTCTAAGGAGTGAAGAAATAAGCTTTTATTGTTGTTTAAATGTTGTCGTCATCTCTGAATTGTGTAGCCACAATTACCCTGTGTGACTAATTTCATTATTCTCTAAGCCCGTTTGTTCCAAGGATCTCATTAGACAAGCGGAGACTTACTTGCCTCCCCTCGTATGGCCTTTACCATACCACATTTGGTGCTTATAAAAGTTGCAATGAGGAAATGTTGTGCTGGATAATACCTCATGCAAAACAGATGGCACAACAACATCGCTGTTCAGACCAGACTCTGAGTTATGTAGAACAACATAACTAATGATGCTGTAGTCTTTCAATCCAAATAGTCTGTTTAACTTGTTATATTTTATTTAAGATAGTTCTCAAAAAAATAGAGCAATAACCAGAGACATAGCAAAATCCAGTAACAAATCAAAACAGCTTGTTGAATAATTCATTAGCTTACAACACCACGTACCATCACAACAGTGTTTCTCCTGAGCCTGGTAAGACATTTCAATTAGAAGTAGAATGGGTTTGAAGTTCTTTTCAAACCCCAAAAGAAAAGCTTCATTCTAACTACTCGTGGAGTTTAAAAAGTTCACAATTTTGAGCTTTAGTCTCAAAAGAAAAATCTCCATTCAGGCTGAGAAATTTACCTCATTTGATGTTGAATCATTTATCGCATTTTAAGTTGAGGTTTTTGGATGGGACAAAGATGAACAAATATCAGGAGTTTAGAAACAGATGGAGATTTTGTTTGGTCTTTTCTTTTTTCTTTCTTTTTAGTGATGCCCACTTTTCTGACATAAGTAATAATAAAGCTTGCAAAGTCCCGGAGCTTCTCTCCAATTGAGATGGGTTTTGCTTAGCCTCTAATTAAAACTTGGAACAATAGTTTCCCACTTAGCATCATACAGAGTAATTTTCTTTTAAAATCAGTATTTTCAGATGTTAGATGATAAAAATCACGCTGATATGAACACTTTGTGTGCTGAATTAATTAACAGAAAAGCAATCGAATGTAATTCTGTAGTAGAAATCAATAATATTGAAAAATGAAAAGGTCTCTTCTGCCACCAACTCACTTTCATGGGTGTAGCTAACAATGCAAAATGTCAATGTACAAGAAAAATGCTGTCTCCTCTCCTCTACCAGGCACTGGATGCATATGCAGTATGTGCCTTGGTGACCATTTTACACTTCTGAGAGTAAAAAAGCTTACACTACCTAGAAAAGGAAATAAAATTCAGTGGTATCAAGAAACAGCTAATCTAATATATACATTAAAAAATATATGTATTACCTGCCTTTGCTCTGCAACAGCTAGTTTTTTTCTAGTAGCCATAAATTTAACTCAGTGCCGAGCCTGGTTAAATAGAAAACGGAATAAGTGACTGCATTTTTTATTAGAAAAGTATTAATGGCAATGCAGGGAACTTGAAAAAGGGTTGAGGTTAAAACTGTCTTCTAATGCAGGGATGGAGGTGGCGAGGGTGAAGCACAGCCCTTCCTCGCTGCCCTGAGAAGACAGGATGGCACTGGGGATGGCTGTGCCTGTGGAGGACGTGAAGGAAAACCAGGGCTTTAGTTTACTCCTACCCAGACTTGTCTATTCAAAGATTCAAACCTGTCACAGGACCTGACTGACTCTCCTTGCCCTCATGGAGGAAAATGTTGGTACAAGTTTGGTCCTGAAGAGCTCTTCAATCCCTGTCTGAGAAAATAATTAAGAGAGAAAGCCCATTTGGAGAGGTCTCCGGTGTATTACATGGGTGGCATTGTGGGAAGTAAATGAGGTGGCACTCCATTCAGTAATTGCACCAACTCTGGACAATGAGTTGGTTTGTAATCGCTACTGCTTCTGTATCAGGGGCATAATAAGCAACAAAACCTCACTGCTAATTGCTGAGGCTAGATTCTCTAAGATATAGGTTGATTCAGTTAGTCATAGAAAAGAGCTTGACAAAAAAGTAACATTTATCTGGCAGCTGTTGTGAATGTGACCAGAATAAGCATTTTATTAAGCAGCAGAAAGCTTACTGATTTCTTCTCAGCTACTGTTTTAAAACTGACCTTTTACATGGTTTTCTCTTAGTAATTCTTTTGAACCTAAAAATTAGAATTATGGTCTAATTCTATAAGCTTCTACTCATAGAGGTAACACTTAACACCACTGAAATCAGGGGAAATAATTTCTAAAGCGAGAAGTGGTTATGTGAGATGGGGACAGGACCCATCTGTTCCCAGGTGAGGACGACAGTGCCCAGGCTGGGGCAGTGGGTTCAGGCCCATCGTGTTTCCATTTCTTGAATTCCCTATGCTCTCCTGAGGAAATCCTGCACGTTTTTTGCACCTAAAACAGAGATTACAATACGTGTTAGTTGAATTTATATTTGCCAAGTGCCTTAAGATCCTCTGATGAAATGCAATTTGCGGTTAAAAGGATCACACACTAGGCTGTGGTTTTGCCTGCTGTGACTTGCGGACCTGCTGGTGGTTTTATCTGAACACCACCCTGGTCCCGACAGGCCTGTTTCCATCCGCACATCAATCTGTGTACATGAAACGGCTTCATGGATGTGCCTGGTTTGGCAGGGGAGAGGCTTGTTTTTAAA
Organism: Pygoscelis adeliae; assembly: GCF_000699105.1. NCBI lineage: Eukaryota > Metazoa > Chordata > Aves > Sphenisciformes > Spheniscidae > Pygoscelis > Pygoscelis adeliae. The sequence goes on along the minus strand of NW_008824546.1, from coordinate 115,904 downwards.
TGCAGCAACCCAATAAATGATAGGTTACAAAGGACTTCACCAGTAAAGGTAACTGCTTATGCATTTCATCCTATCAAAACTCAGGGATACTTTATTACTTTGGGTGAAATCCGGTCATACTGACATTCATGGACTTTTGAAGGTTTTTTGAAGTTTTTGAAGTCTTTTTTGAAGTTCACGGTCCTTTTGAAGTTTTCCCAGAACAGTTAGGCAAAGACACAGAGAAGATGAATGAATCCCCTCTATGTTTAAATAGTCAAATATGCAATGAATGGTAAAAGGCAGAGCCACCTTCCAGAAAATGAAAGCATTTACCACACCATTGCCTTATTACCTATGCAGAGGTCCAGATAAGTTTCTGCTAGGATGAACTTTGCCTCCTCATTTCCAACTTCACGGGGACGTCTCAACTTGTAATCATTAATGAACTATGCCTGTAATGGAAGGGTGACTGTACAGTCTGGATATTGTTCAGAGCTGCTTTGGGAAACCAGAAGTTACTGAAAATGTCCAGCAGGTATCACAAAGCAGCAGCTGACGGCAATTTGGACCTCCTGAAAGAAGCCACTAGGAAAGACCTCAATACTTCAGATGAAGCCGGGATGACACCCACCCTTCTGGCAGCATACCATGGGTATCTAGAAGCTCTGGAAGTCATATGTCGGAGGGGGTAAGTCAATCAGCCTCCATTGCTTAAAACTTGTGGCTTAAAACTGTAATTAGTGCATCATTTTTCTAATGCCCCGATGACCTCACACCCAAAAAGCTGAAAGCACGGTCATTTCTTTCAATGCATTGCCAAGAATTCTTTCTCTTCATTTGCAATGGCCCAGAACCTGCCAGCAGGTCTGTACGTGCAGTCGGTGAAGCTGCATTGACATCAGCGGGACCGTCTCATATACGGAGTCTGCAGGGAGCAGTTAGTAGGAGCAGGCCCCTGGGACCTCACCTCGCTGTAATGGAGGAAAAGTTGGCCGACAGCCTTTGGTGATAACATATCTTTGAAACTGGCTCTAGAGAAATGCATTGTTTGAAACATTTTTAGCAAAAAATCTCTCCCATTTGCTTCCAAAGTGCAGTTAGTAGACACATGTGAAGGTTTAAGGCTTTCCAGAGGCAAGTCACAACCAATACTTTTGAGACAGTAACATCTAAAATTGTTATTTCTCTGCTTTTTATAGTATTAGCAACTACCATCATGATAAAAATATTCTGTTTCAGAAGCTGGGGTACAATACTTGCAAAACTGGAAAAAAAAAAAGAAAAAAGTAAAGGATGGTTTTCTACAGGTTTATTTTCTAATAGTAATATTTCCATTTGGTATCATTTAAATGTAGTACATGCTTAAAATGTATTATTGAAATGGTAATTACCTCCCCACCCTATGTACTCTCTTGCTTGGAGCCTACCTTTTAAGTGTGATTGTGTAATAAGATCTAATAAAAGAAAATCTGCTCTTGTGTAGAGATACAGTTAATAAAATAGTCTTTCTGGGCTGAGATGAAGATTAAGTTGACCTGTATTTTCAATCATAATAGTTTAAAGAAGATTGGAGGGAAAAGTTGAATAACTATTTGGATGTATCTGAGTTTTCTTTTATTAAAAATGGAATTGAAAATATGGAATAAAAATAGGCTTTTCATAGATTTGCTTTATAGCTCATTGAGCTCAGGTGCGGCTGTAATAACACAATAAAAAAGACCTTTGGACTTCATGGTTATTGCTGTGTCCCCAGGAGAAGCAAAACTAGATTGACAATTTTTCAACTCGTATAATTAAGGCAGCTCCAAGGAAATATCTAGAGTCAATAAAGGTTTGTCCCTGAACACCTAGAAGACAGAACAACTAGCTAAGGAACAAATAACAAAATAATTTTTTTCAAAATTTGAGTGAAAAATATGTCTTTTACCATATAAGCTGATAGAAGTCACAGAAGGTGACACAAAGATCAGAATTTCTATGTATCTGTTATTTAATGTATTTCTAACTCTTTTTCTTGGTAGAGGACAGCTTTGGGACAGTATTGCCCTCAAAATCTTCAAACATATGCATTCACCTCTATTTTAATCCAAGATTTCTTGACACGATCAGCAAACTGGGGCTGCCAGAGATACGGTTGTAGTCTCACTGGTTTTCTTGGGAGAAGCTGAATTTTGGAAGACATTCAATCTGTTCTGCAGTCAGTTAATGTTTTCTTGTGAAAAAATATTTTAAATATTTTTGACAAATTCATCCTTTCCTTGAAGAGGTTTCCTGACAAAGGCACTGAGATACAGGATGGTTTTCTTCAGAGTGGTTGCAGATTTTAGGACTCTCAAGCTTGCAACACATTCAGCCCTTGGAAAACGTAGCAATGCTAACAATAAACCCCTTTCATCTTGAAATAGTTTATCTTCCCCGCATCAGGAGACGTTTTCTCTGTTTGCTTTGCAGGTACATGAATAAAGGCAAGACCAAATAGCAGATCTCCTCCCTTTTGTGTGAGCCTCTTTCTTGGGAAAGCAGGGAAAAGGGGAGTATGAGAACCCAAAGTAGATGTAAACCTTACCCAAACTCCCACTGAGCTGGGAACAGACAGTCTAGTTTGTCAGTTGTTTGGGGCTCCAAGGCTGGCAGGCTCCACAGGGAAAAGAGGCCACAAACAGCTATAAAGTAACCTGGAGGAGGATGGACGACCAGGCAGTCCCAAGGCTCGGGATAATGCAGCCTGTTGGCTCATGTGGGAATTAAGGAATCTGGCACGCCCAGCCGCAGTCAGGCAATTCCCCAGGGCAGAGCCACAAAAGCAGAAATACGTACACATGGTTTCCATATGTCTAAGTGGAGAAACTTTGATCCTCAGCTGCAAGCTCCTTGTAGAAATGCCTGCGGTCTCGCAGCCTGGCATGCTCAGACTTGCCATTGTTTCTCAACGCGAGCAGCTCCGTGTCTCAGCTCTGCAGGGACCCCCGACCTCTCTCTTGCCTGTGGCATTTCAGGCTGAAGGATGTTTTCAGATTTGGCCCTCAACAAATATGTTAGTGCTTTTCTTCAGAGTTACTCAAAGCCAGAGATCAATGCTTGAAGGAGATTTTGTGATAGGATGTACCATTTCATTCGTAGTACAGCTGCCGTGGAACAAATCTCCAAAACATTGAAATGCTTAAACTCCCACGAGTAGAAATTCTCCTTGTAAATTTGGCCCCTGGCTCTGAAGTTATTAAAGGTTTTGGGCTACTGTGGCTGCCTTGGTTATCGGTCACAGACGGCTCAAGCTCTGTTCTGAACCATTGCTAATGTTGATCCTGCCAAATATGAATTAAAAGATTCAAGCCGATTCTCATCTGCAGGCAGCAGTTCAGTGTGAAGTCAGTGCAAGAGTTAAAAAGAAAGCAATACTTTTCACTGGCTTTAAATTCAATTGAAAAGACGTGGTATTTTATTTTCAAATGAGCTTCTGCTTTTCAAACCCCATGAGCAAAAGCAGCTGAAGGAGAACAAAAGAGCTGAAGAAAAACAACAGCATCTATCTGAGCTTAATCTAATAGCAATGGAGACAAATGTGTAATCAGGGCTTTACTCCTAATCATTTACCTATCACCTACCAAAAACGTTACTGCATGGGCTCATTAAATATGTATCACTGTGGCCAGTGAAGAATCCTCCTAATATTGTCCCTGCATTTGACATGCAAAAGGGAAGAGTCACCAAAAAGCCTTTAAAATATTCCACCCAAAAGCTATTGAAACAATTTTGCCATTAATTTCAATGAGTATAAGTTGAAGCCTGAGTCCACAGACAGGCAGGAGTTAGAGCTTATGCCACACACAGAGGAAAACTCAGTGCTCGTGCAAGTAAGTGCAGCACCATTCGGGAGGATGGAGCTAAGCCGACTCATTTTCATTGGGCTGTACCCCTCAAAGCAAAGCTGAGCTAAACATTTAGTATCTGTTCAATCCCACTGCAGTGCTATGCTTGGGTATGTCCAGCTCACTGTATGCTATTTTCCTTCTCAGAGGTGATCCAGACAAATGTGACATCTGGGGGAACACTCCTCTCCACCACGCCGCTTGCAATGGTCATATCCATTGTGTTTCTTTTTTGATCAACTTCGGTGCCAATATATTCGCTCTGGACAATGACCTCCGCACTCCCCTGGAGGTGGCTGCCAGCAGAGACCGCAATGAATGTGTCCGAATCCTGGACAAAGCTGCCACCGAGCAGAACATCCTGAACCCAAAGAAGGTCTCCAAACTCAAAGCGCAAGCCCAGAGGAATGTGGAGAAACAAATCAAGGAATGTGAGAAGCGCCAAGAGAAACACCAGCATGAAATGAACCAGAATTATATAAAAGAAAAGGTTGGCACAGTAAATTCTTCCAGAGGGACACACTCCAGAGTAAAGTTGCCTGGTCTCTTTGCTTCAAATACAACAAGTCCTTTCTCCAAAAATCTGAAAGATACCTTCAAACTGAAGGCAAAAAAGACAGCTGGCAGCACAAGAAGCCAGGAAACACAAAGCAGTGACCAAGAGAATGGTACGGGTAGGAGAACCGTGATGCATTTGTTCGATGAGAAAGAGGAGGAGGATGAATTACTGAATGACCTCGGAGAGAAACACTTTTCTGATAATGACAGTCAGCTCTCCATTTTTAAGCGGCCAGGTCTCGGCAAGATTGTATTTGGAAGGAATTTGGCTGCAGATGTAAATCCTGGAATTGTGTCTTCTGAGAAGGAAGGTATAAGCTTTAAAATGTCCAGTGAGCTCTTTCAGTACGAAAATGCTGAGAACGGCAGGGAAGATGGTGCTGAAAATGGTGCTGATATCCCTTGGCATGAGGAAGAAGTTATTTGGGATGACGAGGAAGCAGAGAACTCGCCACTTGAGGTATTTCTGGCATCACAGATGCTGGATGAGTTTCTTCCAGTCTTCATGAGGGAAAAAATTGATTTAGATGCCCTGATGCTATGTTCTGATGAAGATCTACAGAGCATTCAGATGGAGCTTGGGCCAAGAAAGAAAGTCCTGAGTGCCATGAATAAAAGAAAACAAGCACTCAAGAACCCTGGAAAGGCTGTAGATACTTGCTTATAAATTAATGTACCTGTTGCTGTAACCTGCACACTGATTAATTCTTTTCCTCTTTCCAAAGCACATGCAATTCTTTTCAGATGCCTGCTAAAGCAAAAGGCAGAGAGGTTACCAATTGCTTTAGAAAGTACAGCAAGGACAAAGATTTTTCTCTCTGGATAGATGGCTGTGGTGCACAGGATATTAATTCAAGCATATTCTGCCAAAAATTAAGAATGTGAAGGTAAAAAACCCGAAAGCTATAGATTTAAACCTTTTTCTCCCAGCACTGTTTATGGAGATTGGGTTTCTTCTCGTTGGAGTAACTTAAAATATTAGTGAAGGCCAGCCACACTACATTCCTTAGTAAAGCCCTTCCCTTCTTCCCCAAAACCACAACGCAAAGAGCATTCCCAAAGCTTGAGAGCTTTGAGTTTTTTCCATTCGCTTCTGTTAGACTGCTACAAACCGCCCTTCCTGGTACCGATGATATGTTAGAAATAGCATCTGCATCTTCATTTCGGCTATGACTTATCGACTCTAGTAGCCTCTGAATGAATGTAAATAAGACTAATTTACAGCAAGTTTCGTGTTCTTGTCAGTAAAGTGTTTTGCTACTGTATTGATATTAATTTAAAAATATATGAAGTACCTTGCCAGGAGATGTTCGGTGTGAGTTGTATATACTTTTCTCTCGTCTCATTAGACTGGACCCAGTTGCCAGCACCCATCATGTCCTAAATGGCATCAAGACTGCAATACTTTTAACTACAAGAAGCTGAGGTTTTATTTTCAACATTTTTGATCTGTTTTGGTATATCCTCAGCTTGGTTCCTATAGGGTGCATTTGCCATGTGAAGTCCCAGAAACCAGGACTCTTATCACCCAGCATTTTCTGTCGGTTGTTGGCAGCCTCAGCCTGAAAACTGCATGTAACCCACACACCCAGCTCATGAAAAGAGAAAGAAAATGAGGCTGTGCTTCTGTGGCAGCTCCTGTTCTTTACAGTCTATCTGGAGGCATTCACAGCAGGGTCCCCTTCGTCTCTCTCGAGCCTGTTCCCTTAGGAAGACGGCACTATCTGATATGAATTAATCACTCCTGTGGAGTTTTGTGAATCTAATAAGGTGCTTGCAGCAGTCTTGCTCTGGCTAAGATCTCAGATTTTAGAGGCACAATTATTAGCAGGACTTTTATCTTTAAATCTCTTGTTATAGCTTTCCATTAGTCAGCTACGATTTTTTCCTTAGGGGTATACTGCATTTGTGGATACTAATCCTAGTTAATAATCTGTTTTTTCACGCTTCCTTCTTTCCACATCTTCTTCTTGTTACTTTGATTTGTATATTATAACCCCTTTTCTTGGCTGGACTTTATACTGCATTCTTTCCTCCTTGGATTCCTGTACTTCAGCAGTTGATATTTTCTTATATTAAGCAGTCACATCAGAGTCCTGTTCTGTGCAACCTTAAATGGCTGCGGTGCTTAGCACAGTAATTAAATCAGACCGCATCCCCCCAGACTCTGTGTTATTAACCTGCTGGGTTGTTTTCATTTTGGCCAAGAAACTCCCAAATGTGTAACAAAGCAAGAAGGAAATGATGAATCTTACATATTTGAAGGCATATGACGAGTGGATTTTGAAGGGTCAAATCCTATCATTCTCAGTCACGTAACTGATGTATTTGCTGTTCTTTACCTGCCCAAATGCTTGTGACCTGCCCACGACACACCATCAAAACATCAGTGAGCGGTGTCACTCAGGGAGGACCTGCCCAGTAACTGCCATAATCACAGAACAGCTTCCGCAGTTCTGTGGCAGGCCCCAAGCATCCCTAAATTGCACTGAAGATCTGCCTGACTGCTGCGACCTCTGGCAACCAGGGATAATGGCAGAAACTATCTGCACATAAACGGATCGACTCACTTGTCACAAGCATCCAGCATGTTTTGGGATGTCCTTAGGTGTGCGCAGTAACTCTGTGGAGCTAGCAGATACAGCACAAGATCTATGGGAAGGAGTTCCTTGTCCTTCTGGAACTGCATCTAGAGACTGAATAAGAAGCCCCAGAGCACCCCACGTGTCACCTATTTTTAGGCAACTGAATCAACCCCATATATACACACACCCTTTAAAAATAAATTTTCTTTTAAAAAAGTGCAATAGTACTAGTCCTTTCTTACAGGGTGGTCCTGGAAATTGGCCTCTGGTATAAAGCAGCCATGTGGAACAACTGGGGGGGGGGGGGGGGGGATAATAAAAATTAACACTCACATTTCAGTTTTTTCCACTTACGTGCTTTACTGTTTTCAAAATTTTTTCACCGACCCCTTTATTTCTTTTATAATGTGAAGTATCTAAATTAGTGAATCCCAGATCTGACTCCTTAGTAACGTTTGTACAGCGCAGTTCAGTTGGAGGCACTTTATGTATCACGTGCAATCTTATAGCCCAATCCAAACGCAAATCATGAAACCATAGGATCTCACACGACCACAGCCCTGCCAAGTACAAGATTCTCCTTCCTTAATGATGTAATACTCTGCACTGGACAAACATCAAGAGGAGGGAACGTGCAGCACAGGACAATGACTGCAAAACTGAGTATCACAGTGGAGCAGAGCAGTCTTAATTTATTTTCCCCTTTACATTCAATGATCACATTACTGAGAGAGTAGTCAGTGCAACAACTTGAATACTTTCTTCCTCATCTTCAAAAAAAAAACCAACCAACCAAAAACACCAAACACCCCCACCCAAAACAAAATGAACAACAAAATGAAAGTCAAACAGCAGTATCTATTTAATTTTAACATAAATGCAAGTTACAAATCAGAGTGTCAAGAAATTGTGTAAGAGAAGGAAACATGGAAATTAAGGCTATTATTTCCCCTCAGAAAAATCTAAAGATGGCATCCAAGCAACACCCACTGTAATTGAATCAAATCTTCATGAATTCAGAGGTACAATGCTGAAGCCAGGCTCCCAGAACCTCCTATTGCCAATGAAAGCAGAGAACACCGTGGGTTTTCAGAACCAGGTTTTTGGACTAGTTCCATCTACTTTTAAAGTGCCTGTAGAAGAGTACATGTGAAAATAAACTGTATTTGTCTTCTTCCCAAACACTATGTCTCACTTCAAATTACAAACCTTGTTTTACACAGGCACAGAACTGGGATAATATTGTCATAAATAGTAAGTGCAAGTTTCCATACAGTTCTTGAATTATGGAACATTGATGGCTGTCACGTTTGTCTCACACTAGTGGAGTTCTCCATTGCTGAAGTAACAGACTAAGTCAACACATACATTTCTGACCACTTCAGAAATGACACAGAAGAAAAAACACGTGTGAAAATAGAAGGGTAATTTTGCTACAGTTAAAAAATGCAAAAGCTTATAGAGAAATTTCTGTTCTTGTTTCTGCCGACATAAACAAGGTCAATGGAGTTCGATTTCTATCCACACGAACACATCCTTTGGCCCTATTCACTTACTGGTCTGGTACCCTTCCATGCCAAGACTCTGCAAATTACAAACTGCCACTTACTACTTTTTTTCCAACTAGTTTACACCAGGCTTATGACTTGAAGTATTATTTACCTCACACCTGCACTGTACTCATTAACTTCTTCTATACTTACTTGTGCACCATCAAGGGTTTTAACACTATCTGCTTCTGAACCTCCTTCCTGTTGCTCTGCTGTATTCTACTGGGATCATTATAGAATGACCACGTCATCTAATTCTTCCACAGAGTGAAGAAACACTTAATAGCCTGCATGAAATAATATGTAAGTAGAAATAAACTCTAGCCTGCGACAGGAATTTGTTTCCAGGGCAATAGCTATTTTTCAGCAGATGCTCAATCTTTTGTAAGGCAGTTGCATAACAGCACAAAACTGGAACTTTTCCTTATGTAGAACATCACTGGGTTCCTCCGCCAAGAAAGGATCATGGAAATTCTTGCCCCAGCAAACACCCGCTGGGATAAAAGAACAGTTACCAATTGATGCATAGTACAGCCAAGCTGAAAATATTTGCCTGTATACTTGAAGTTCATCCTACTGAAATCAATTTGCATGGTTCCAATCTTCAAGAAGCTTAGAAAAAGTACTTAAAAACACCATAGATCAATAAAAAAATCTCCCCACAGAATATAGATAAAAGTTAAATCAAAATGCACTTTTAGAACTCACATTTTGGGCGACTCCTTGCAATATGAAAATGGCAATATCCCACCCAGGAACGTACTAAGGGAGGTACTGAGTATAGTTTCCTCCCAGTTAAAATGTACATAATATTAGCTCTGATTTTTTGCACTCTAAGTCTTCCTGAGCCACGTCTTTTACAAAAACAGACAGAAATCTAACTGCATGGAGGCATCATTATTTACATAAACTCCTACTCAGGAGTGTGCTCTTAAATGAAAAACTATTGGGTCTGAGGGCAGAGACAGGGGATCGTGGGGGGTGAAAGTAAGGCTGGTGACTTCCAAATCCCAGTCTGAGCTGGAAGAGAAGAGGTGTCCAGGAGTCAGGGCCAGGCTCTGTTCCCAGGAGAAACTGAAGACTAGGTTACTGTCAGTGTAGCACTGAAACCCACAGTTGCGTTTAAAGTACCATCACAGGTAACTATGATGCCAGAGTCCATTCTCCAAACTGATATATTTTACTCCAGTATGAATCACCTCTCTAAAAAAGACAAAATATACCCACAGATTTCTGCTACATAAATAATTAGGAAGGAAAGGCATCGATTCCAGAATTGTACCAAAATATGTAAAAATACCCTTGTTAGTATCACTGCAAACATCTAATACTTGCCATTACATGAGATATTTATTAGTAATACTGCACGTATCTAATACGTGCCATTAGAAAACTGTAGAAATTAGTCTATTGCTGAAATTTTACTTTTCATTCTTGAATGTTCTAGAAGGGCCGCATTCAGATAGGATTGGTGCCTTTCTTGTTAACAAAAGATCCAAGGAAACTAAGTGCAAACAATTTTCTTGGCCTCATTGGCATTGTAGACTTCTCTCTTCAGTTACCAGCTGACCATGAGTCATAAACAAATTTTGCTGCTACTGTATCTTCAACTGCCATCCCTGAAAAAGAATTAAAGTCACCTTCAAACAGTTCTTCAGCTGTACAAAATAATTTAGCTTCAGAAGGGAACAGAAGGACTCAGGAAATTATCTAACTGGACATGGAACGGGAATCATTCCCCATCCCAAGCACCTACAGTGTTATGTTCAAAGTTTATAGCCATCATGTAACTGTTAGGTGTGCTATATGAAATTAATGTAATAGTATGAATCTAATTTTCAGTGTTCATATCACAACTTGGCCCTTTTGGACCTCCTTCCCCCCAAACATCAACTCCAACGCCACAGTACACTGCCACATTGTCTGTAGGTCAGACAGACTCCAGGGGCATAACAGCAGGGCATTCGGGTTGGAGCTGTATTAATAAACGCTGCAGTCATGTGTTGAACAATTGTGAAATGGAAAGTGTACTTCTTCCTATTGTTAGTTTGCTTTCCTATCACTTTTCGTTACATCAGTCCTGCTAGATATAAATAAGAAGGGAAATAAAAAGGAAAAATGCAAATCACATTCTAGTTTCTTCCGGACAGTGCATTGCCACAGCAGTTTTGAAGATGATCAGCAGCTTTCCCACGCATGGAGGACCTAATAAATAACAAGGCATTGTTTTCTGTCAGACTTGTACACAGGAGGGGTTGTTCTTACCCAACGATTTAAACACTGTTGTTTTCTCAGGCAGGGCTGGTTTCGTACCCTTCACTACCTCTCCCAGCTCAGCAAAAATCTCTGCCTGTAAAACACACACATATTTATACAAAAACGTAATATCCATACATAATTAAGAGAAAAACTTTTTTTCTGAGTGACTTCCAAAGAAAGAACTCCTCCAGTTACTGCTAAGTAAGTACAGTGGATAGCTTGTTACTTATCCAGCAAAACACATGGGGTTCCACACACCTTACCATATCTGGACCTCTTATGTTAAACCTCAAAAGTGGAAACCATATTTGTTCTGCAAAAACATTAAAAGAGAAAAAAACACTCCATTAAACCTAAAAGAGTCCCTGCTGTCAAATTTCTGCAGATCACTGTCTGTCTGCTTGGCTTCTGTCGTCCATTCTCTAGAGGTTTGGTGCGTGTCAATCACACTGAAATACTATGGGAAGAAAGTTACGAGTTTTAACAAATAGATTTGAAAAATATTTAACATAATTACCAAATAGTGCAGGAAATGTAGGTCTTTCAAAACCAATACTTTGTTATTGTACACAAAGGCCAATGCTGAAAACATGCTGCTGTAATATGGTGCCATGTAATGGTTGATACAGAGGTTGCATGGTTTTGGCATAGATATATAGAAGTCTCAGTGTGAAACCAGCTTATCTTTCAGCCTGTGCCTGGAATACATCTGATGCTCTAAAAAGTTTCAGTGCAGCACATCATTAGTACCAACTTGTTTCAAACGCAAGCCAATTGCCACAAAAATAAAGTCCCTAATTTAAGAAAGCCTTACCCCTGATAATATAACATCTCCCGATTCTGTAAGAGCAGCCTCTCTGGAATCCACAAACAGAACTGAATTCTTCATCAGTTCATCGTCCAGTTCTCTCCAGTCTGGTCTGCTTGCTCCAACAGCTAAGACAACAAAACTGGTGAACTTGGGAGGAATGTTTAAAACAAATTCAAACCACATTTTGTCCAAAAGACATGTGTGAAGTAACAATGGATGTTATTGTGGAAATGTAATACACAAACAATCTGATGTTAGCACTGGAGACATGTTGATTGATACAACACAGAAAAATAGGATGTGCCTGAGCAACTGGGAAAAAGCCTGGATCTCTCTCAACCTGACCTCAGCTGTAACACTGACATATACATGACCCGTTTCTGTAAGGTGCTAACCCCCTAAATTTCCACTGATGTCAATGATGACATTGGGTCCAACCCTCCAAATTACAGCTCATTAAAATGTACAGCACCCTTGACCTCTAGTCATGCAGATGCTGCTGCCAACAAAAGTCTTATATTCCCCATAAACAGAGCCGGAACAACTGGAATCAATTGGCCTTTGCATTTCAACCTGCTGAAGCACTAAACTGCAACTCTTCAGGAAGCAGAAGTGAGATTCTTTGCTGGCACAGTTTCCACCTCTTTGGTACACTAGTCAAACTGCTCCTTCCAAATAATGCCGGCAGAGAAGAGAAGGGGAGGTAGCTCCGCTTAGCCCTTCGTCATCTCATACCAATACAAGAAGTGTAAAGATATGTATAGGTACAAAACAAACAAGCCTTTGCTAGGAGCCTTGAAAATGACACTAGTAAAAAAGTGACATAATTACTCTGTTCTGCTTACAGAAGGCACCATTACAATAAACTTTGATCATTTGGTGACACAACTCAGGGAAGGTAAGACTACAACTCTTCTGCAGACAAACAGTAACCTGTTTCTGTGACTGCCAAATTAACAGGTTTTTGTTGCTTTTTATTTTTTTAAGCAGAGTTAACTAACACCTAATACAGCTCCTCTAGAACATTCAATATTTGATTTGTCAGTAGAACATCCTTGTCAGCAGACTCTGGGTAACTGAGGCATAAGAAAATCATCTCCCTTTGTCCATTATCTCTTGTACTCTTGTCTTTCATCAGATCATTACCAAATGCCCTGAATTTTACAGTCCTTTCATTTGATCCAGACTGTGTTTGTTATGTATCTATAGAGAAAAACAAGATTGGAAGAATCCCTCCATTATCCTGACAAATAAGAACCAAAATATTGTGCTGCAAAGACTTGCACATGCAGAGAGCTCAATGTTACTAATTAGAATTTTTAAACCTATAGCCTTCTATTATTTCCTTGTAACTTTATAAGCAGTACAAATTGAGTAGGTTATGGATTTTCACTTATCAGGAGAAACTGAAAACAAATCAAGGAGCTTAACTTTTCAAATATAGCAAGACCACTATCAACCTGTTATGGGCTAAAACAGTTATACCGTAGTCAAATGTTTTTTAAAAGTGTCCAACTGTTATGGAATAATAAATTCCCCGTTGCTTGACTGTCTCTTCAAACAGCACAAATGCCTCAATGGAGAGAAAAAAAAAAGGCAAAGAAAGGAGAGGGGTCTTGGTGTATGTGTTGCCTCAGTGACTGTAGACCTTAATTGATTTTGGTTGTACTTCTGGCTTCCATGCTGTGACATAACACAGACAACAACATTCAATGACAAAGGACTAAACTGAGTTTGAAAAATTGGTAGGATGCTGCTGGAACGTGGGACGTTTCTTTAAATTGTTCCCTTTGACAAGTCGCTTTTGTCTTATTACCATGCCATTTGGAAAGTGCACAAGGTCATCTGAACCAGGCCCACAATTAATAAAACAAACAAATGGGGACATGTCCAGAGACTCCAAACAATAGTGGGGTACATCATTACAAGGCAGGCAAAAAAAAAACGCCCCCCAAACCTCACCATAATTAGAGGTCAAATTATGAAGTTCTTAACTCAGTTATTGCGAATTTTTAACTCAAGTAAAAAAAAAAAAACAAACAAACAAAAACCCCCAACGACTAGCCCAAAAAGGAACAAATAGAGGAGCTTACAAAATACTGTGAAGAAAAGATGACAACTACCAGGGAAACAGCAGAATGAGCAGGAATCACTTTGGAAATAACATGTTTGTATGGATTATTTAAACGGAGAGCAAGGTGAGCATCAAGTGACAACATGGTAGCAAAGATGATGCACCACTAGGGAAAAAAGCATATCCCATGCTCTAGCAAACATCCAGTGCTGGAATATGCAGGAGTTCTGGCTCTAGAAAACCAGGAAGACAGGGCTGGGAAAAGTGGTCCTCACTAAAGGGGAAAAGTCCAAATGGAAAGAACATTCATTCTGAGAAGCACAGTGTTGCTTTTCAACAGTTTTTGATGCTAAACAACGTGATAATAAATACATCCTTTAAATGACAACATAGCATACCATTGATATGGGCACCTGGCTTTACCCAGTCTCCAAACAAAATTGGTGTTGTTGCCATAGTGACTGTTATAATCACATCAGCCCCACTAACTGCCTCCTGAGCAGAAGAGCAGACCTGCACTGGACCATTAACTGAATTAGCAAACTTCACCGCTTTCTCTTTGGTGCGATTCCATATCCTGACCTTCAAGGAAAAAAAAAGAGAGACAGATTAGCTTGGAGAATTTCTCCTTGCTGAAACAGAACACTGTTTCAGTTTTCAGTAGATAATTACATGTATCCTAAACATGGGTTTTTTTTCCCCTTTAATGTTCTCGTCATGCAAGTGACTAAATTTCATGTGTGTGCAGCTACATTTGAATGACTGTTTTGTGATGCCAGAATAACAGCTCCTTGTAGAGCTGTATTTACAAAATACAAATATTTCCAATAAATATATTTAAGGAAAAGTCACAGAAAGCTCATCAAAGTATTGCATACACAGTAGGATTTTCTCATAGAGAGAGAAAAAGCCATCTGAAACTTGACTTTGTTTCCACACCCCCCCCTTTTTTGTTTTTTTTAAAGGCCAACATTTGAGCAAGAAATTCTACAGCTGTTCAGAGTATTCTTGGATTCTGAATCAAAATATGATTAACCCCTTAACTTCATTGGCTGTAGTATGGTCTATTTATATTAAGTGCTCCTGAAACATAATAGAGAAAAATAGATGTATCCTGTTAAGATGTGTCCATTACCTCTTTAAATGTGAACAGCTCTGTGAAGATATCAAAATGGCTATATGCTTGAACACCAGCTCCCAAAATGCACAGCACTTCTGCAAAAGCTGGCATTAACAGCTAAACAGTATCAAATATAAAAAAAAAAAGGACAATATATTAACAGATATGACAAATATACAGCAAAATACTACAAAAGAAAGCCGTATCCTTAGTCCTTTTAAACAAAAAAATGTTTTTATGCAAAGGCTAGTATTGATACATATTAACATAAACCAATATTCAATTACCACTATATATACAATTTTTTAAAATGCAAAAGCTAGTGTCAATAGCACCAAAATACATCTTGGCTTGATTCTGGTTTTGAATTGTCCGACTCCTGAAATTCAGACTTAACATGCAACAGCATGAGCCAATGCAAATTCTGGGGCCTCAGCACACTCTAATATTAGCATAATGTATTACACCTAGGTGACTAATTAAGTGTAAAACCATAGTGTTGATGTTCTGTGCTGGCTGAAAACAGGGCTCATAATACCAAAAGCTATCAGTACTGAAAGTGGTAGTTGTGTGGGTAAACTGGTCCTGGTAGCCCCAAACTAAACTTCTTTTTCAATTCACTGAAGCCATAAATCATACCACAAGCATATCTTGGCATTGTAAGAGTCATGCATATGTATGCATCAGGCACTGTAAAAATAGGGATGGTTCTGAGGAACAAATATTAAAATTCAGTTCTATGGTTGCTTTCATTTTCTGGTTTAGTTCTTGCCTGTGATTCCCCAGTACTTGGCAAAGGGGAAGAGAGGGCTGCTGGAGTCCAGCCCTAAGCTATCCTTGTGTCTTGTTTATGCATTTGCTGTGGCCACTTGCTTCTGTATAAAAAGCTTCAGAATTGTCTAGGCTCTCAATGCTTTTTCTGCTGCAAATAAATTGAAAAAAAATCTCATTGATCCTATTTTTCAGTAGCAAGAACTCTTTTTAATGTTCCTTTCAAAGACTCTGAAGCACTGATTTCAAAGGTTCCTTGCATAAAAGCATGGGCCTTTGAAAAGCAAATGCCATAAAGAGGACAAGATGACAACTATGACCTAAACTCAAACACTCCTGAAAATTTCCCAAAACAGCAGACGACAATGAAGGATTTGATCTTGAAGTCCCTTCAGCAGCCAAGCTCCTTTGAGGCCAGCAGAGCCTTGACTGTGTAAAAACTGTCAGAACTGCCCGAGTATAGAATGGCTGAGATGAATGAGGTCCTATAACCTCATGTCTGAGGAATCCATTGTAAATTGTTCTGTCCCTTGGACCAGGGGAAGCTCTTGGGGACAGGTTCTTCACTCCAACTTTATGTCAGTTTAGCTCTATTGCCATGGATAGAGTCACACTAGCATGAAGACTGCCACTAACGAAGTGGTGAGATCAGCCTTCACTCTAATGCAAAGCTGATGGGTGAAAAACAGAAGTATTTTTCAGCTCTGGCCCCCTTCTGATTGCCTCATCCTTTGAGGTGAAGACTAAAACCCCGCTGCGCAATGGACGGTGACTTGCTCTCTTCCCACTATTAGCAGCCCAGCCAAATATAGTTTTAAAAAAAGAATTCAAACCCAACAATTTCCAACTGAAATTGAAATGATGTAGAGCAACATACAGCAAGATACATCTCGCCTGTCTTCAGACACTGAAGTTTATGGCTGTAGGCAGGGATAGTTATCTGGACATCTTCCAGTGACAACAGAGAAACTGACAAACAGCCAGCCACCTCTGGACAAGCCATCCCTCTATCCTGGGCATCATCTATCTTAAGAGGACCCACATTGCCCCCTGGAAATGTGCCTTTTTCCTCTTTCTCCAGGTCCAGTGCAACCCACCTGTCCTGGCCCGACAAAAGAAAACGTACATCTAAACAAAAACTGATTTTATCACCACAGCTGCATCACTCAAAGCCATAAAGGAGCACGTTAAGACAAGCACAAAAGAAAGACGATGACAGAAGAATACACCTCAGTAAATTCCCAGAGGAGCGCGCAGAACAAGCCACAAAAACATAGTTCAGATTCCTTCTCCAATCACGCACACAAAGTGTTAAAGCCAGACATGACTCACTCAATCAAAACAGAAAATTGCACTTTTAAGTTTTCCCTGAAGATACATATGTTATCATAAATCTCATTTTAAAGCTCTATTTGATGAAAATTCACATGCACTGAAAGCTGTTTACATCATTCCCTCTAGTTATTTTATATATAACACCACTAACTGATTCTGTCCCGATTTAGGAAACAGAAGACATACCTTGGTAGCGATTGCAGAAACTGCAGCTGTTCGTTTTGCTGTAATGACACTGCCATCTAGGACCTTAAAAAAAAAAAAAAATCAGACTGAAACGAACACTGAAAACATGAGTAAATACCAAACATTTCCATCCAATTTGTGAATTACATGATATTACAACGCACAGATAAAAATATAAAAGTTGGTAATTATAGCAGCCACGAACCGTATAAAATCACGTTTAAACTGGGCAGATTCTCTGTCTATTGCAGTTCTTCCACGTCATTCCACCAGCACAAATGGAGTGAAAACTGGTCAGAGCTGAGCCAGCCGTAACTCACACAGCTCTTCACGCACTGCGCTTCCCTGGTTCTCCAACGCAGGGAATAGATCGATGTAACTGCAATACTTTGCACTCCCCTAAGACCAGGGACCAGTGCAAACTGGCAGTGGTTCCCAGGTCCTGCACCGCCTTGGTCTGTACAAAGGATGACAGGGAACCGCGGAATTCCTTTAATATGTATCATACACAGTGGGGCACTCCTGCCTCAATGTGTATTAGCTACAGCGTACAAATGAATTAAGGGGCTTAATTCTTTACTCAGCAAAGTTTTTTCTTCCTTTCAAATGCAAGGTAAACTTTTCCTGATCGTTTCTCTCTTCCAGGCACTCTGTGAGTCAGATTCCCTTCAAATCACAAGTAGCAGTAAAGAGCAGACAGAGCACAGTTTAACACGTATGAAAGATATAAGGCTTTAGGCCAAAACCTCATTTGGCACAAACACATCTTCATTGATGATGTAGGTAAACTCAGGCCAATTTACACCAGTTCCTGCTTTTAAGAACCAGAAGGGAGAACTGACAGCATTAACAGAGAAGAACACAGAAGCACGCACGAAACTCACAGCTTTTAAAGAACCGTTTCTGGGGTCAAGTAAGAGGACAGTCGCTTGGTGAGACGGGACGGAAGAATCCTTCTTATGCTCATAAAAAGTCACCAACTTCGTTGTCAGAGCATCGTCTGCGGCACTGTAAGCGGGCATGACCCCTAGGAACCTTGTAAGAGAATTACTTACGTTACTTACGTACCTTCAGCACGAGCGCCTACAGCCACCGGAGCGGTCAGCATCAAACTGCTACTGACCAGTTAATCAGTAACTCGGTTCCAACGACCTTTTTTGACGCTCCAATTCCTTCCACCCCGTCCCCTCCCCAGGCCCGGCCCCCCGCTGCCGCGACCCCCGTTCCTCGCTCCGGAGGGGCCGCACCTCCTACCGCCGGTGGGCGCGGGCGGCATTC
>NW_008824546.1:79792-96316 GCF_000699105.1 Pygoscelis adeliae | reverse complement strand
GCGCAGCTCTGTGGAACATGTCTCCCCTGGTATCAGGCTGTGGAATTGCCTTCGTAATTCAAGTCTGTGGAAAGATATAAAAGATGCCACACCAAAATGATATCCCTTTATCAATAGAACACTATTGATAAATAGTCCCCCGGGGGTTCAACCGAGGCCTTTCCCGGGAGCGGCCGACGAGGCAGGGCCGCCCCTATGGCCGGAGAGGGGAGGAGCGGTCTCCGAGGGGATCCTTTCTCGCTGGGGAGGCTTCAGCTGCTTGTGACAAGGTGGTGCCCTTGGCAAGTGGGACTCGGCTAGTCCTGGGGGCGTGGAGGGGGCAGAGGGCTTGTTCTGCTGCAGAAAGTCTTGCTGAGCCCGCGGACAGCTGAAATATAACTTGTGTTAGGTCTCCGCTGGAAATGCTTTCTCAAGTAGGATGGCGTCTTCTGAGTCACAGTATGGTTGCAAGTCAATTTTGGACATGCACTAGTAATTCATAAATAGGCTTAGCGGTTAAAATCAGGTGTCTTAAGAAACTTGTGGTGGGGTAAGAAAGGAGTTTTCCCTAGACTCATACATCGAACAGAGTCTGTGACAAAGCAAGGGGAATTAAGTCATTGGTATCCTACAACTGAGTGCAGCAGTGTTTCTGTCACTCAGTTTTTACTTTGAGATGTATGGGGAGTGAAGTTATTTTTTTAATGTGAAAAGAGTAATAAATAAATTTATTTTTACAAGTATAAGAAGCTTCCAAAAAGGGTGGAAGGGAATAGCATTTCAGATTTGAAATCAATAATCTTGTCATTTCTGTTGCCAGCTACTGAAGGGAAGGCTCTTGCGATGTTCACCTCTTCAGTTTGAAGGCCTGCTTCTGGTTATTACTCTGCAGTTTGGGGACTTGAATATGTGTCTTCTTTGTATGCAGCAGTCAGTGTAGATAGGTTGGTGTTCTGAGAGGTGACTCTTTAGGAGTTGAACTGCCTACACCTGATAAATTAGAAAGCTGCAAAGTTGTGTTCTGCTTATGTGGATTGCTGTAGCGGTTTGTTCAGTTAATTGCTATACATTGGTCCTATGGACTATAGTATCAGTAGAGATTCCCACTGCACAACAGCAAAGAGAGGAGGAAAAAAACCCCACCACATTCTTACAGTGCTATTTCTTGAACTTCCAGAGACATCGTATAAGTCATTGCACAGGTTCCAGCAGTGATGGAAAAAACGATCAGAGGAATTACAAGGGAATCACTGTTTTTACTCTGGGGCTTGAAGTTGTTCATTCTATTTCTACTTTAGAATTAGTTGCTTTTTCAGTATATAATGGAATACGTGATGAACTAATTTGGGAAATCCATTCTCTTATGCTTTCTCCTCTAGAAGAGACTTTACTCACTTAAGGTAGCTCCTAAAGTTGCAACCTCAGCAACTGCAGAACGAGTGAAATTATCTCCAGAGTCTGAGGATCTTGAGGTCAGTATGAATACTGGTATTTTTTTCTCTCTCCTTTTTATTTATCTTTTAAAACTCAGTCAAAGCAGAACTGTGACAGTACTTCCAGTGGATGACTAAACCAATTTTTTTCTTTTTAATACAGATCACAAAATTACCAAATGGCTTAGTTATTGCATCTCTGGAAAACTTTTCTCCAGCTTCAAGAATTGGTGTGTTTATTAAAGCGGGCAGCAGATATGAAACCGCTAGTAACTTGGGAACTGCTCACTTGCTTCGTCTTGCATCTAATTTGGTAGGTGTTTATTCTCTTTGCTATTGTGTTGGCAGTAGATGAAATGGTGGAAGGCTTATGATTGCAAAGAGAAACAATATGGTAAAATTTAATGTAAGAGATCTTATAAAGTGGAAAACAATGTACATTGATTCTTGGTTACCTGGTTCAAGTGCAGGAGAAATAACATTACTTCCTGGAAGACAGACAGTGATACTTACTTAGAACTATGCTCTCCAGTGGTGTTTTAAACTATATATATAAATTATATCTATGTCAAGCTATGCACATAACTCATTTAAGCTGCAGTAAAAGTTAATTTGGGTAGCTGATATAAACTCAATTTTGTGTGTGTGTGTGTGTGTAATATTTCTGAATATTTTTTCTTACTAATGCCATCAAGATATTTTAAGCTCCTTGTTTTCCCTTCCTGTCTTATGTCTAGCTTCAGTTATACAAGATGCTGTGGAGGCAGATACATATCAGCAGGTTCAAAAAAGAATCGGGCAAATTCATTGATAACAGGTCCTTAAACAGTTGCTAATAGGAGTAACTCCTGTAGGTACTGCAGGAATACCATTGAATGGGTTGTGGGATGTTATATTTAAACAGCCTTGTCTGTTGCCACTGTCAGGTGCAGAACGTTGGGCTAGATTTCCCATGGGCTTGACCCACTGTTGCTGTTCCCCTCATTCCTGTTTATCTCAATTGCTGCCTGGCTCTAGCTGCAGATGTAAACATGGCCTCTCTCGCACACCAGCCAGGCTGTGACGATTAGAGCTACACAGCGCCACTGATGTGTCTTTGACTGCTGTTGTATGGGCTCAATCCACATCAGTTTCAGGCAGAAAAAAAACCCCCAACATCCCAGCTGCTTATTACCTCCTTCCCAACTGCTGCCCGAGGTTGGGGCAGCTTGTTTCCCCGGACAGCTGTCAGCATAATAGTATGTATAGGCATTCCTTGCCCAGGTTTTGTCAAGCTTATCTAATTCAAAGAATCCTATTAAATGTTCAGGCAAACCTGGATCATTCTAGAATCTGGCTGGGGAGCAAATATGTGATCAATTACGGTGGAAAATCAGAGAGGATGACAGAAATGATTGGGAGTAGAGATGCAGTAAGCTGGCTCAACTTTTCAAAATGGCTTCTGTATAAATGAATGAACTGATACTGTTTCAACTTTGCCTGAGCACTGAATAACCTCAGGCAAATCTGTTCTTAAAATAGCTAGAATTTTAAGTGTTTGGGTTTGGTTTTGTTTTGTTTTGTTTTTAAATAGACTACTAAAGGAGCATCTTCTTTCCGGATTACTCGTGGCATTGAAGCTGTTGGGGGTAGCCTAAGGTTTGTAATCACATACAAAGATAACCTGTCTTCGTAAAATGCTAACAAGCTGTATGACTAAAGGAAACTTAAAACAATAAGCATAACAATATATAGGCAGATAAGCTCAGTGTGGTAATGGTACATGAATGGTGAACATTGACAAGGAACATCTTTTGTACTTATTCTATTAAGGTTCAAGAATGCAGTCATGACTGCTATTTTAAAAACACCTTTTAGTTAACAAAATATAAATGTTGTGTACCTGGAAGAAATATAATTTGTCCAGAAAGCTTAATGTTCTTTCTGCCTTTTCGGGCTTCGAGATTAAACTTCCTGAAGTCAGTAGATTCCCATTCCCCTCCCCCGCCTCCATCTTTTGTGAATAGATACCACTCATCACACTGCAATTTTGGGAACAATTCAGACAGTCGTTGGCTTTCATGATTTGAGAGTTTAAAGCCTAGAAAACAAGCCTAAGAGAAATAAAAGAGGGATCTTGCTGTGCCTGCTTTTTTGCAATGTATCTTGAAATCATCCAGTAAGATTGGTTTATATAGAATTTGCTTAATAGCAGTGTTTTATATAACTTGAGACTCTACCCTTTTTTGTTCCTGTTAATCACAAATGTGTTGAAGCAAGTGGAAAAGACCAACTATGTTTTCTGCCCAAAGAGAATAATTTCTAAATTGCCTTGTTTAATACATATATACATTTTTCTTCAAGTTTTGCTATTCAGCCTCATCTGTCGTTTTACCTTGAATTATCATGGTATCTTAAATTCTGATGGTCACAAGATGCTTTTTATTACTTGAATACTTAGACATAACTAAAACGTATATCTTAGTTCTGCTGTGTGCGTATTATCACTCCTTTAAACAGTCATCTCAAGCAGATTTAAGGTTAACTAGATATTCTAGTCAATATCTTGCTGACAAATTCAATCAATGGGGAATATGTGTGAAAATCCAATTCTATGCTCTCTGCTGAAATGGATTTTGTATTTTTTCTCATTTAGTGTGTACTCAACAAGAGAGAAAATGACTTACTCTGTTGAATGCCTGCGTGACTATGTGTAGGTATCTAGATATGCTATAAACTGAATGATTGCATTCTTAACAAACTGCTCTGTAGTAGAGACCTATCATTTTACAGGGTAGGATTAATACCTATTTTCGTGTCTTTTTGTAATAAATCAATAAATTACTGTATTAATATTCAGCTTCTGCATCATGTTGCTGAGCATACAGATGCTACAGAACTGAAGTTGAAATCTCATACTTTATACAGCAGTGCTAATAACTACTCCGGCTCGAGTGATATATTTTGTTGTTAATGTGTTGCTTACAGGTTAGTTTGAATTGCTTTCAACTTCAAAAGAAATACATGTATTCTGTTTAATGCCTTTGTAACTTTTTTATCTAGTGATACAGTAATGGAGTACCTTCTTAATGTCACCACAGCACCAGAGTTCAGACCATGGGAAGTAACTGATCTTCAGCCACGATTAAAAGTTGACAAAGCAATCGCATTTCAGAACCCTCAAGTTGGTAAGTGTATTTTCTGATCCACTGCATTGACTTCATGGGAGTTTCTTCAAAATGAAAAACTTTGGGTGGGGGGGGGGTTCGGGGGGTTTTTTTTAAAAAAAAAAATTTGGGGGGGGGGGGGGGTGTAGTTTCCCTTTTGCTCTGTCATATGACCATTTCATTTTTCAGCTTTTCTCCGTTGATAGGTATGGTCTTTCTGTTGTTACGGAGCTTTTTTTTGTAAATCCACAAGTTTTTCCAGGCTGTGCATAACAACATTTAGCAAGTAACATGCTGAAGACAGCTTACACCATTCTCCTTGACAGTTTCCATTTTACCTTTTTAATTTTTTTGAAGTACAACCAAAGAATGTGCAAGTCATGGCTGTTGTTGGCAATATATTTGCAGCAGCTTGTGTTCTGAAAACAATATTTAGGTATTACTCATCGATGTGGAAAGACTTCTTGAATTTGTATCGTTATTTGGGTATAAAAACAGTATGTATTTTCATTACACTGAAAATGGATTCCAGTTTTAGGTTTATAAATTTAGGTTTGTGGGTTTCAAAAAAAACCAACAACCCACCCCCCACCCCACCCCCCTCCAAAAAAACCAACCCCACAAAGCCTCAGCCAAACCAAGCCTATTCCAATATATCTTGTGTTACTTAACTCTAGTCATCCAAGTTCACCCAGGTAGTTCTGCACAATAAACTTAATTTGTACTAATCTGTGAAGCGTGCTCACCTTCATAACCTGTTAAAGGTGACAACACAATGTTGGGCTTTGGAAAAATCTCTGTCTTATATTGAAGGGATTTTTTTAAGATTTTTTTTTTTTTAAATCAGAATCAGGAACAATCTTTGTTTTTTAAACTTGTATCAACTACAGGTTGTTTTCATAGTAATATTTTTCAGCTACAGTTATGTTCAGAATCAGAACTATGAAGGAAGGAGTATCATCTTTCTCTTGAGAATATTTTGAGAATATCAAACAGGAATGAGTAGAATGCTATCGGATGCAAGAAAAAAATAATGAGAAGGGAATTGAAGACACTAGCATCCTTCATCTGAATAGGGAGATAGATGAGACATCACACTAAGCTGCAGATAGTATTAGAAAAGCCTGTTCTTTCTCAAGCTCAGGAGCAAGGGATGCTTACAGTGAAGGTGATGATGATTCTGAAATGAATTAAAAGGATATTGGGGTTTGTTGTTGTTTGCTACTGCTCCCCCAAACACTGACTGCATTTATAGCTTGCTGTTGAAGCCAAAAAGTGTTGAGCATATGCAAGTTATTAGATTTTATTTTCTTTTTAATAAGTTACAGAAGAATAAAAGCCCTCAGACCAGATTCTGTTGCCCGAGGATTAGGATGAAACTTCAATGTGTATTGGATTATTCCAGACCTGCTTTTGCAGATCTTGTGGTCCTTAAAGCGGACCACAGCTCTGTTTCACTGGGGTAACATTTAGTTTTATTCATAATCTTCATTAAAAGTGGCTCTTATGTTAATCATCATCACTGAAACTTTGTTCCTCTTAGGAGTGCTGGAAAAGTTGCATGCTGCAGCTTATAAGAATGCTCTGGCAAACCCCTTATATTGTCCAGATTACGCAATTGGAAAAATTACTTCTGAGCAGGTAGGATTATTTGTGTTGTGTTATAAATCTGTTTCAGTTTCTTTATCAAAGACAGATGAGAGAGAAAATGGATTTAGTAAATATATAGCCAGTATTTACTATCATATTAGTCTGGTGTTATAATAATTTACTTCCATGCAGCTTTTAGTATTGGGTACAGAACACACGTTCGCATTTAGAGAGGTGTTTCATGTTAGTGGCTTTTTGTTGATAGGAAGGCTGTCAATGAAATGCAAGTGTTCTTGTATAAAAGGGTTTTGTAGTAGTCACTGGAGAAGGCGTAAAATGCTATTCTGTAGACAGTTTGTTCTGGAAGCATTGGAGTTTGCTGCATGAAGAAGTATAAGGCTGAACAGTGGATGTCAGAAACACGCTTGCCATTTTTGTTCTTTATACAAAATACCCTAAAATGTGAATTTACTGTTGCAGCTTCACCATTTTGTACAGAACAATTTCACAAGTGCAAGGATGGCTCTTGTAGGAATAGGTATGTATGTTCTTTAATGGACACTGCAGTTCATAAGGGAAAACTATTGTAGAAATTTGAGTTCTCTGTAGAAGCAAAATGTTACGGTACACTTAAAACACTTCTATGTAACTGCTGTAGCTTTTCAATGCCATTACATTACTTGGAATAAACTATTGTGTTGCAGGTGTAAAGCACTCTGACTTAAAGCAAATTGCAGAACACTTTCTAAATATCCGAAGTGGAGCTGGTATTTCTAGTGCAAAGGCTGTCTATCGAGGGGGTAAGTATGTTTCTTCTATCTGTTCTGAATGACTGATTATCTGTTTATTATAAATGTAGTAGTATTCAAAGTTGCAACTGAAAAATATATAGTTGTACTAAATGCGATACATGGGAAGTGACAGTTCAGAGGCATCTCCCATCTAAATAAGCAGAGGATTATTCCCCACCATGGAAAGTTCTGGGATAAAACTGAACCCATATCTCCAACAAAGCTTTACCTGAAAGATCATTTATTCCATAAAGTGAAAAACAAGCTGGCATATGATTCCTCTTGGCATTTTTTGGAGAATTCCCTTAAGAATAGATTAAGGACTGTCTAGAAGTGGTGGTAGGCTTTCTTTTTAGGGAAGACCTGTTAGAATGTCTTAAGTCTTTCATAAAAGACAAAGCAATGCTTAGCTCTTTCAGAAGTATCTTGTGCTAATACCAATAGCTATTCTTTAGTTGGGGTATCGGATCATTCTGTAAACAGATGGGGAAAAAAATAAAGTTTCCAACATTTAATATTTGACTGGAATAACTTCAGTTTCTACAAAACAGAATATTACTATGAACAGAAGGTACGCTACTTTTCTGGATATTTGTTATCTGGAGACTCACTGAGTTTTATCATCTCTTACTATGTATGGTTTAGGGTCAGGTTGAAATAAGGCCTAGTAAGATACTTGGTTTTGTGCTTGCAAGGGAATTTTTGAATGTAAAGGTCTTTTTAAAATGACCTACAGCCTACTAACAGCTTCTTGCTGTCTTCCTGAGTGGACATACAGTAACTGCACACCCTGGCTTCTCTCTCATGAAACTAACTCCTGGCTAGAAATGTTTCCTTTCTGTACCTCTGAACGTACGGTAGTTTCTAACTGAACACTGCATTACCTTTTATTCTGTTGTTGTATTTTTAGGAGAAATCAGAGAACAGAATGGTGATAGCCTTGTCCATGCTGCTATTGTCACAGAAGGAGCTGCTGTTGGAAGTGCAGAAGCAAATGCGTTCAGTGTTCTTCAGCATGTTTTAGGTGCTGGACCCCTTATCAAGAGGGGAAGCAATGTTACCAGCAAATTGGCCCAGGGTATTGCTAAAGCAACTACTCAGCCATTTGACGTGAGTTCAAAGAGTTTCTCTACTCTAATATTTTAAGTAAAATGCATACTATCCTTAGAGAGGTTACTACTTCAGCTAGAATCTTTATTAGTTTTTTCTTGCACAAGTTACAGTATTTCAGAGAAGGCCTTCCAATTTGATCTTTCCTCTGCACAGATGGAGTTTAGCTTCCTGAATTATGGTATTTTAGATCCTAACAGTAATTACTTTCCTATGCTTGATGCTGAGTTGTTCTGATACTTGAAACGGTTGGTGTAATGTTTGTTTTGCAGGCTTCCGCATTTAATGTTAACTACTCTGATTCTGGGCTCTTTGGGATTTATACCATATCCCAGGCTGCAAATGCTGGGGAGGTGAGTTGCTGATTAGAATTTAAGTATTAGCAACATAACTTTCAAACTAGTGTTTTGATTTGAGATAGTGACTGATTCATCTAGAAAAAATCAATTCATATGGTTTCTTGTATAAGAATGCTGCATGTTCAGTTAATGACTTAACTCTGTAAGCTGGGAATGAGACTTGCTTTCTGGGAAGTACAAATACCTAATACGAACTAGAACTAGTAAAATACCTTGAATTGCTGACTGTAGTTTCTGATTTACATGTGTAAGCCTAAGCATATCATGAGGAATGTGCTGGCTCTCGAAGCTGGCAGAACTGAATACTCTCATGAAAAATGGTGAGACCATGCAAATTAATGTGGTGTTGCAATTTAAATCCACGCTGTTTTTTGTGTCTCACTTGGGCATTTATTACAGTGGTTTTAGTTTTGTTATAAAGCTATTCAGAATTGAGTTCAGGAAGACAATCCCAACACTGTCACCTGCTCTCCCCTGAAGTTTCTAAGATGTCAGATAATAGAAATAACATGTTGACATTTAATGCAGGAAGAAGTCTTAAATGATGTCATTATCCTCAGGTCATTAAAGCTGCTTTGAACCAGATAAAGGCAGTTGCTCAGGGCAGCGTCACCAATGACGACGTCATAAAGGCAAAGTAAGTGAGTAAAGGACTGTCTTGTGTGTTGTGAAGAGAAGTTTCTTAACAGGTAGCTACTTGTCAAACACTTAAACTATTCTGTACTGCAAAGCTTATCGTTGTCCTCTATTTCCGTGGGGAACTACTCACTTCCCTGCCTTAAAATTGAAACATTGTCAATACTTCTAGTAAAATTCTTCAAAAGCTCCCCCCCCCCCCCCCCCAAGCTACACTGATTCTCTGCTAGTGGTATTTCCTAATAAAAACTTGTTAGATAAGTTGTAACGTTTTCTGAAAACTGTTTCAATGTAAGAAATCAGCAAGTATCAGCAGATGCTGTCGTTTTAATCATACTCTGTAGTATTAAGATGTATTTAAATTAGAATTCTAAATTGCATTATTTAGGTAATTCCTTTTACAGTCACACTGTGGCAATTCCCCAAATGATTATAGTAAGCAATCTTCTGCATCTTCAAAGAGTAGTAGTAATGAGGGTCTGCAAGTGTAAAGCGCTGAATTAGTGATGTTACATTCAAGTGCTCGAAATACGTGCCCCTAGGAATATTTGAGATGGGGGGAAATTATTATTAGAGATGCAGTAACACCAACAAAGTTTGAGTTTCTAATTTATAGAGGGTTGTGCACATTAGCTGGTGCTTGATCTCCAAGTAGTTTTAAAATGCACTGAGCCTCTCAAACTGTAGTTGTGCAATACAACAATATAGTACAGATTCACTCAAGTAGAAATATTAAAAATACTCTGTTGCATATATAAAATACTTACAAGACTCCACCTAAAGCTTGATTACACAAAACATGATAACCTGGACATGATTGGTTGAGCCTTAGTCACTAGTAGCTAAATGGTGAATTCTGGACCTTTATATTTGGTGTTATGTTGGTCTCTTTTTTGGTCTTTTTTTTTTTTTTTTTTAAAGAAGCTGCCTAGTATTGGGGAGTTACAGTGCTGTGGCTTTTTTTTTTTGTTTGCCTTCTTGAATGGCTTCACGTATTTTCTATTGCTTTTTTTCCTTTAGTGACCAAAAAAAAAACCCAAACCCAAAAAACAAATTCAAAGTCAGTGATATTTGCAGTGTCTTGCAATTCAGTCAAAAATACCAAGCTATTTCTATTGGAATAAACCATTTTCTGCCATTTTGATTTTTAAAAAAGAATAGAAGGACTAGCTTATAAAAATAAGATTTTCATATGTAGCAGTGAGACTGTGTGTTGCGGTTTAACCTCAGTTGGCAAGTGAGCACCACGCAGCCGCTCGCTCACTCCCCTTCAGTGGGATGGGGGAGAGAATCGGAAGGGTAAAAGTGAGAAAACTCGTGGGTTGAGATAAAGACAGTTTAATAGGTAAAGCAAAAGCCGCGCGTGCAAGCAAAGCAAAACAAGGAATCCACTCACTCCTTCCCATCGGCAGGCAGGTGTTCAGCCATTTCCAGGAAAGCAGGGCTCCATCACGCGTGATGGTTACTTGGGAAGACAAACGCCATCACTCCGAATGTCCCCCCCTTCCTTCTTCTTCCCCCAGCTCTATATACTGAGCATGACGTCCCATGGTATAGGAATATCCCTTTGGCCAGTTTGGGTCAGCTGTCCTGGCTGTGACCCCTCCCAGCTTCTTTGCACCTCCAGCCTTCTCAGTCGGTAGAGCATGGGAAGCTGAGAAGTCCTTGGCTAGTGTAAGCATTACCTAGCAACAACTAAAACATTGGTGCCTTATCAACTTTGTTCTCATCCTAAATCCAAAACACAGCACTGTACCAGCTACTAGGAAGGAAATTAACTCTATCCCTGCCGAAACCAGGACACTGTGTGAAACAGAAAAAGCAGTATAAACTTGCTGTGTTTTAACAGAACATGGAACTATTGCACACAGAACCTAACCTTTTACATTCATTGCTGTTTTGTTGCTTACAACAAAATTGCTCTGCATACATCTGTCCTTGATGAGAAACTGAAATCAATTTTAAACCTGATTTTTAAACTTGATAGTTTGTCTAATTCCTGGAGTACCTGCATTAGCTACTTCAAACAGAAGCAAATTCTGAGCTAGACATCTTCTGACTGTGTGGGGTGGCTGATCATTCCAAGGCTGTAGGTGTTCACGTACCCTGTCATTTTCATGCTTGGGCTATTTATTTGTGGTGCCTCTTTCCTAACTACAGAACCCTTCCATACTTGAAAAGGAAAACATTTCAAAACAGAGAGGAATCTTGAAAACTTAAAAAGCACCAGAAACTCATTGCACTTACGGGGGTGGTGGGGAACATAAAAACAGGACTTACATGCTCACTCATCCTTAATGCTTTGTTTGATGGCAGAAACCAGCTGAAAGCCACCTATTTGATGTCAGTGGAGACTGCAGAAGGGTTACTGAATGAAATTGGCTCAGAGTCATTGGTTTCTGGCACACACACATCACCATCTGTTGTTGCTCAAAAAATCGACTCTGTAGCCACTGCTGATGTTGTGAATGTAAGTATGTGTTGGCATCTACAGGTGTTCCTTAATCACTGTGTAACATTGTTTTATACAAAACTAGTGCTTGTTTGTGTGTGTTTATAAACAGACACATACACTGTCTTTAAAAAAAGCAACTCATTTACAAATCCCAGCTGGCTATCTTTATTAACAGAAGACCCTTTAATCCAATACACTGTAAAACTAGCGTAGCTGGAAGTATGTGAAATTCTCATCTACTTCACTTAAATTTACCAAAACTGCCAACTAGTATTCTTGGAAAACTTGCTATTAGTTCCAGTGCAGGCACTTCTGCGTCAAGGCTTTTAGCATTCCTGAGTCTAGAATATTTGGTGTGCTTAATAAAACAATTAGGCTTTCAATGATAAATTGACATAACTGCATTGCTATTCCAAATTACCTTGTTGCTTATACTTAAGCAAACTTCATACAGAAATCCATCAGAAGGAGAAATTCTAAGATGAAAAACTTGTTTTTTCACAGTCACCACTAATTTGTGTGGCAGTAGCAATTAGCAATAGCTTTAGTAGTAAGGAGAGATCCACTGTGTCTTGTGGTGTAATAATTATTCTAGGAATAACCATTTTCAAAGAGTTCATGCCTTATATCCAACTGTCATTCTGCCATTCCTGTTTAGATTATAGTGACAAGGAGCTAGATCAGAAGCAAGTAAGTTTAGACAGCAAAAGGAAAATTGTTTACTTGATGATGTACTATAGTAGTGTTGAGGTTTGTTGTTTGTTTTAATAACTTGAGGCTGAGGCTATGAGCAGCAAGATAAATGGTGTTGTAGTGAATATTTCCTTATATCCATCTTTCTGATTTATTTTCAGGCTGCAAAGAAGTTTGTCAATGGGAAGAAATCAATGGCAGCTAGTGGGGATTTGGGAAACACTCCTTTTCTTGATGAGTTGTAAAAACAAAACTGGGATGTGGATTCAAGATGGACCTGAGCTTTAAGTCACCTGTGTTCTAAATAAATTACTACTAACATGTTATTTATTAATTCAGTTCTTTCAGAAAATTAATCTGGAGTAATTGTGGGCTTGCACTCATCAAATAAAGTGCTGAGTTCCTACATTTTGTGCGAAGGTTTTTTCCACTGAAAATTATATCTAAACTGCTGATAAGTGGCTCTGTACACTGAATGTAAAACTACAGTGAGAAAATAAGGTGAATTTTAGTTGATGTAAAAAATAGAGATATCAAGAATTATCATTGTGATGCAGACAAATACTGTAATTGCCACTAATTGTCCACGTATTCAGGAGAAGTTCTTGATAATTGTCTGCACCATCCTTATATCAAGTAAATGAAGAACATTACCTTCAAACAAAGATGAATATATTGGACCTTAGAGCTTGTAACTGCTACTCGTCTAGGACTAGCAGAGGTAGTGTTTCTGAATGTCTTCTCCACAAGTAGCATTGATGGGCATCTTTGATGGTAGGGAGGGCATTGCTAAAACAGCTTTATATAGCTCATATATTATTTTGTATATCTTAGGACATTTAGGTTTTTTGGAAGTCTAGGCATGTGCTAAAACAGGTAAGATACAACTTCAGAAATCTAGGTTTTGAAGAAGTCAAGTTTTGAGCTATTCTGAAACAAAGGCAAATTCTTCCAGATAGGATGTCTCTGATACAGAAGGGCAGGAAGAAGAGGAACTGGTCTCACTGTTTTCCATAGCCCAGTATGAGGGAGGTCTAACACCACTGGCATCGAACTTAGGATTGCACAAGGCATCAACATCATTATGAAGTACAGCATCACAACCAGTGTCTGTGCGTACTCTAAGTGTCTGGCCTGTATCAGATATCTGCCAAATTTTGGATATTGATGGTAACTTACGAGTGAACTCACAGCAGTATGACTGGGAAGATTTATACTGAAAAGTTTCCAAGTCTGCATCATCATCGCTACTGGACCTGGTGGTGTCTTCATCCTCAGCATCTTCACTTCTGCTGGAAATACACAGCATGATATTACTTTAACATGCAATAATTCCCATAGCTATTTAGTTAACTAATCATGGAGTCCTAAGTTTTTTGTGAATACTTGTTCTAAAGACAAGTTCATTAGTTCTGAAGCTCCTCTAATATCAAACTAATACTATTGTCCATAGTCCTTTGCACACAGTTTCCTTTGGACTCTAAAGTAATAGCTAAGTTGTAATTCGGTCAATAGAAAAGCAAGCTATCCTTCTTCTGCTCCTTCAGAATAGCAAATAATTGATTTATTTAAACATAAGCTTAGAGGTTTAATCTCTTGGAAAGCCCCTTGCTGCGTGAGCTTCCTTTCTGCTGTTCTAGCCTAATTATCTCCTTTCAATACTTCTGTTCCTTCCCCTACCTCTGAGGTTTCTTCTCTGTTAAAAGTTTTCCTGAGGCACAAAGTTTTAACTGCCTTGTATCCCATCTAGATTAATTATACTTGCTATATGAGCCACCTTTAGGATTGAGAGCAATGTATTTTTAAAAGCTTCTGTATGCAGTGGCTCTCAGAAGAAGAGTGTTTTTTTTCCTTAAGTTTAATTTTAAAAGTCATAATCATTAACCACTTGTCAGTAGTTAGACCAATTAAGAAACAGATAAGCTTTTTACATGGTTGTAGCAAGACCTCCATCTTGATATCATCAGCTACTTGTAATTGTCTAGATCCTTGGCTATTATGGTTGACAGGGCCTCTTTGACTTCAGTGGCCATTATTGCCAGCCAGACTTTTTATGGTCTCTGTGGAGGTGGGAAGGGGCATGTCTAAAATTAATGTTTGTCCTGACCCTGTTTTCACTGTAACTAGAAAAGTAAACTTTTCTTTTGGTATTTGTTAATTTCAAATCACAGTTTTCTATTGCAGAAAAATAAATGAAAGTAAATCCTTAGACTAACGTTTTATCCTAAAATGAAAAAGCTATTATGCTATTTCTTGTTTCTTGCTATAATACTAAGCAAGGTGTGAAATTCTAGTTGTGTACAATACTTATTTCTTACTCTGCTGTCATCACAGGAAGCTTTGCTTCAGGAATTAATTCAACTGCACTTTGCCAGCATTGAGGTACTTCAACAAAATCTCTGTAAACTCTGATTTGTACAGTAGTTCCTACAGGAATATTGTGCAGGAGTTGCCTAAGCTCTCTGAGAGTCCATCCTAAAACGTCAGCATATCCAATTTTTATTAGAACATCACCTGCCAAGGAAGAAAATTGGCAGCAATCAGTTTAAGAGACTTGTTTGGGTTTTTTTAATGTTCGTATTACAAAATATGTAGTCTTAACCACTTTCACATTTTTATGTAAAAGCATGTGTTCAGCAGCTCTTCAAACCAACTGGATGCAATTTTTTTTTTTTTGCTTCCTTTTTTAATGAAAGGTTTTTTTTTTTAATCTCTGTTAAGAACTAACCTTTTCACAGCACTAAGGAAAGCTGCAGTTCACTTATTTACTTTGGGATTTTTCTGAGCAAATGTGCTGAACTTTAGATTGCCTGTTCAGTGCTACCTTCCATTTCCATAGGGTTTTTTAGGCAAGATAAAGGTACAATGGCGCATGCTCTAATCAGGACCACTACCTGGGACCAGACAGACTCCAGCAAGTTTGAGCTGAGATCACATAGCTGCACTCCAAACAGTTCTGCTGGCATCTTTCCACTGCTTCACTGTACCCTTTCACAGCTGGAATACCCTGTCTATACATATCTGCTGCCTACCCTTGTAAGTCACCTTGCTGTTTTATCTGTTGGTATGGAGCCAAGCGTACCCCTTCCTCCACAGTGGTTAAGTTTACCTAGGTGGATGCTGGAGAATCCGTGTAACAGCCGTGCCACCTTATGTTTGTCTGGGCCCCCGGAGTTTTCCAGGGTTTGACTGTCTTCAGTGGCTGGTGCCTGTCCCTCCACTCTGAGAACAAACAACACGTGGACCCATCGCAAGACAAAGTCAAGCGAGGCCAGGGGAGAAGTAGGAGATGCCTGCAAGAGCTGGTGCAGAATCTAACCGAGGAGTTCCAGTAGAAAGCAGTGGTGACGTTTTGTGTGTGTGTTTGTTTGTTTTAAGGGATAAGGCTACAAATAATGTTCTTATTACCTGCTGCCAGTGGAAAGCACTGAGCTGGAGTTTGCAAAAAGCAGTACCTCATCCAAGAACAACAGAGTACAGAAACCCCAGCACCTATATATACCATGGGGTATAACAAGATGGGCTTCGAGAGGTTGGGGGAATTGCAATTACTGTGTAAACCTGTAATTTTGGAGACTGCAAAAGGCAAGCAGAATCAATCTGCAGCAGACTACAGCTCTATCAGCAGCCTGGCAGAAACAGTTGCACAGAGGAGCAGTATCAGTAAACATTATGTACTGACAGAACAGCATAGGGGATTTAAACAAGCAGTACAGCTGTCTGCTGCCATATTAGGCAGAACAAGGAGCCTCTCTCCATCTGCTCTATTTTCTTCTTAACCCTTTTGGGTTAAAAATGCCTGTAGCAAAAATTTGCAGGCTTTAAAACTGTTTACCTGAACTACTATGATTTTTTTCATTCACTTTCTACTAACTGCTCCTACTCCATCACCATAACACCTTCTCTCTACTCTAGCTTATCACAAGATACTGGTTCTACTGGGGTGCAAACAAGAAGCTGTGAAACAAGTACCAGGATAGCAGTTACCAAAAAGCAACAGGAAACATTTTACCAAGTTTTATGTATGTTCTCAGCCTCAAACAGAAAGGTAAATCACCCAGATTACGTGTTTCAAAATGCATAGACATAAATGTACTTATGTTTTAAAATATCTGCAAGAGACTCTTGGCTTTTAATAGATTCTTTCATAATTCTGTTTTTTCTGCCTATACTGTGCTGATAACACTGTTGTGGCGAGTCAAAGCCATCTCTGAACTGCAGACGTAGACAATTTCGCTCCTCTGCTCCAGCATCTAGAGTCTGAACCGCCCAGCTTTTCAGTTCACCTATCAGTTTTGTGTTTGCTATCATTCATTGGCCACTGAAGATTAA
>NW_008824546.1:75522-79780 GCF_000699105.1 Pygoscelis adeliae | reverse complement strand
CCTGTGAAGGTGTTCTGAGGAAACACACGTACTAAGCAGCCCTGTTTCTTCTTGCTGGCACGGAGAATAGGGCATGCATATGTACGCATGAGTTTGGTGAGTCTAACTGTAGGATTTTAAGACATTAGTGCCTCCCGCTACCTCTGTTAATTTCTACCTCCTCCCCATTAAAAGTCAGCAGAATGGCACCAGCTCTTTCAAGCTATAAGCAGTAATAAAATTGTTCTTTTAGGTTCCAGTTTGAAACTGTACAGATAACACTCAGCTTACTTAACTGAAAAAATAAGTCTGTAAAGATAAAACCTAATTCTCTGCAAGAAAAACTCCTAAGCAATGCATCATATTTTTCTCAAGTCCCATGCTCTGCACATTGGTATTAGTGCCAAAATAGGTGTGCTACCTCTGGTATCATTAAGAGATGGAGCTTCTACAAAATAGTATATTTTCTGCAAAATTTTACAGCTTTGGTCTTAAATACAAAGTTTTTGTAAGTTCACTCTAAACATGAGTTGAACAAATTCAGCTGTTTGCTTTTTTGGTGTGCGTGGAATGTGCTGAGTTAGATCCAGGTGCTCCATGAAGCATGCTCAATTTGTTTCTTTTGGCTCCAAAAACTAAGATCAGCTACAAAGGGACAATGTTTGTTACCAGTCCTCAACTCCCTTTAAACTGTTCAATATTTGCTGCAGTAAATCAAACACATCACATGCCACAAATAATTTGACTCCTTGTTCTTGTAGCCTTTATTGAAAATTCTTTTGGAGCTTGCCTTTTTCAAATTGTTGCAAATAGAACCACTTAGTTTCAGTGATTAATATGCTGTATTTTTTACCTTATGAATGTAAAAAAAAAACCCCAAAATAACCAAATCAGTATCATATATATGCTTTTGTATACCATAGGGGTTTTTTAGGGAATGGATTAAAGCTCTCAGCTCCTAAGATAATAATAATAAAAAAAAGTACTTGTTCAAATCCAAATCCACTTCTATTTTATGCTCAGGATTTTTCTGCTGATTTTTATACTTGGGTCAAAAGTGCAAAGTCTTGTCTAAAAAGAGGTTAAGAACTTCACTTGATGGCTTTTATTGCATCAAACAAGTAGATCTTTCTTCCTAGTGCTTGGAATTCTAATTCTCTCTGAAAGGTGCGAGAAGAAAGGACTGCCCAAACTATAAACACAATGTTGGGAAAATTGTTCTAATTTAAAGACATGCATTTTCACTATACAGCCAGTAAATTTCTAAGTGACTTCATTACGCTCAACTCTCAGCTTCATAGATTTCTACGTTAGAGACAATTTAATAAATGGTAATAACATAGCACACTATTGTCCCCAAACTGTAGTTCATGAGTCTAATGTAATTGGTCTAGGGACCCATATGAAGCAGTCAAATTCACAGAGCTTTCAATTACAAGCTTAATATAGGAGTCTGATGTTCCACAAGAAACTTTAATAACTAGTAATAGTCTGTTAGTGCTCATATGGCACATTTCAGGTTTAAAGCATTTAGCAAATGAACACCTGCAAGGATTCTTAGAGCACAGAGATTAGCCCATTGCCACTTTGTAACTATTCTGTATAATAAAGAGAAATAAAAAGCAAACAATAAGGCAAATTAATTTCAAGCCTTTGGGAAGTTTTGTGTTACTTGTAGAGTGAAATTACTTGAATAACAATGCACTGAACAAAGAATCATACTGTTCAAGTTTAGTTGCTATATAAAGGTAATAGTCAAACTATTTTTGGACAAACCTCCTGTTGAAAAGGCAATCTGTTTTTGCTGGAGAACAATATAAAGACTTAAATCTTGGTCTGATTATGAAACAGTCACCCATATCAGCTATTTTAAGATCACAGGTA
Organism: Pygoscelis adeliae; assembly: GCF_000699105.1. Classification (NCBI taxonomy): domain Eukaryota; kingdom Metazoa; phylum Chordata; class Aves; order Sphenisciformes; family Spheniscidae; genus Pygoscelis; species Pygoscelis adeliae. The sequence goes on along the minus strand of NW_008824546.1, from coordinate 77,917 downwards.
TTTCATTACAATGGAATGCTGGCACTGAGCTTTATACAGTTTGTGCCAGTTTCTTTTTGCTGTAATTTTAAATTGAGTTTCTTTTGATCTGTGTAAGTGTAAATAAATCAGAGACAGGCTCAAAGCATAAATGCAGAACAAGAATATTTTCAATGCTGTTAAATTTGAATACCACTGTTGTTTCTCTTTACCTGGTTTTAGCTTTCCATCGTTAGCTGCAGAGCTTTTCTCAACAAGGCTTATTATCTGGAGGTATGGCCCGTTCTGTATGATTATGAGACCCAATCCTTGTTCATTCATCCTAATATTTGCCTTTAATGTTGCAATCAGTGTGTGCTGAGAGACATTTTCCAGTGCTGGCAATTGCCCTTCAAAAAGAGAAGAAAATTTTACTAGTTGAAAGTGTGATATCATTCTTCAATAAAATGTTTAAGGAGACATTTGAGCACGTGCTGTACCCATTTTTAATTGTCCATACAGTTAAGTCCCTCATACTTAATTGCTTCTCTAGATAGGCATTGCCTGCTGAGTTGCTGCCAAAAAGCCATAATAGCAATGCTTGTAAAAAAGTTAGTGTACTCCATAAACCAACTTTTTGCAAACAAATATACTGAAAGTAGTTTTTACTTATTTCTTAAAAAGTCACACATTTTACCAAGAGAAAAAACAATATTGCTGTTAAGTATTCATTACAAATGGTGAGATATTCAGGGAAGGTAGAGAACAGGGTACAGAGTAACATAACAGAGGAGTTGTCAGCTGTTAAGGACTTCAAGAAAAGATTGAGTTCCTATTAAAAATTGATTTTTCAAATGAATATTTATAGAGGAGATTAATTTCTAAATTTCCAGCAGATTGGTTTCACACCCTACTGCTGACATGAGGGAAGGGACTGTACTTGCCATATTTAGCACCTACAGAAATAAAATACTCTTGAGCATCCGCTATCCATTAAAATGCATAATACATGTAATACAATATAAATGACATTATCCCAGTGTCTCCACCAAGAAATATAATAGGGTAATAAAGTAAATCCTCCATCTCTGAAGCCTGTTCTCATCAAGAGTCAGGAAAAGTTAAGACTGTCACATGAGCACTTGAGACTCCTAAAACAAACTGTATTCTGTTAAAAATGACTTTTTTGTCTCTGTTTTAAGATGTAATCTCTAAATGTAACTTCTGACAGTAGGGTAGCAATAACTTAACTGCTTGAGACCATCTCCAATGGTCTGGAATCACCCAGTGAAAATTCCCACCACTTTACCCCTCTTCTTTAAAATACGGAAACCTGGTCATCTTTCCAATGGCTTCAGTAAAGCTTTGGATCAGGCTCTGAATGACAGCACAGAATGTTTATAAAATAATTAAGATTGAAAGTATAGCAATGTGAACATTTGATTTGCCAGTTTGTCTGCTGAACTGAAAAACAAAGAAAGAAGCATGAATGGTTTGAATTTTTTTTTCCTTCCCAATGAAAAATGCAGGATTTTTTTGATGTTGAGTGGAATACTACATTTAATTTGGATGAAATACTTAATTTTCATGGTCATGCAAGAAAAGCAAAGGAAGACCCACTCTGGAACACACTTTCCTGTGTTGATAATTCTGAGAGGTTGGATGTCTGACCTGCTACTGTTTCTCTGGCTCAGGAATTTATGCAAAGTGGAAAAGGATCAGTAGAAGGGATTGAAACCTTTCCTATGGTGTTCTTGGTCACTTTTCAAGAAATGTGTGTTTCAATCTTTTTCAGCCAGAAGGGGAAACTGAATCCTAGTTTCCTACTTCCAGAATGAGTACTTAACTCCCAGGCCAATAAATGTAAACAGATGATATGAAGTAAGGCTACTTTATATTATTTTCTAGCCAAAATTATTCAGCAAATTCCATTAAAATTCATGCAGTTGTAGGTCAGCAAATGATCAGCAGTGAAACAACACACAAAAAATGCTAATAACAAATCTGGCTAACTTTAATTAGAAGCCAGAATCCTGATTTTAAGCTGCTCCTTATTGCATGAAGTTATCTTGCTGGACACGAGAGATTTAAAACCATGAAAGCAGTGACTAATCCAAAGCCTACAAAACATTTAGGAGGAATGCCAAGATTCACATTTTTAGGTGAGACTCTTGTCTTTTTACTATACCTGATATCAGCCTATATAGTGTCCAAGGAAGGTGGATTTTCATTTTGTTCTGTGCTACAGAAAGTTTAGACACTTGACAGAACCTACATCACAGTTCCCCTAACACTGTCCTGATTTTCTCCAAGGTCACCCTTCAATTCTGCAGTTTCTGCAGGCAGCAGCATAGGATCTCATCCAATCCTCTTCTGCTGAAGAAACATCCTTTTCCTCTTGCCATCTGCCTATGATTCCATTCCAAATACTCAACCT
>NW_008824546.1:72875-74996 GCF_000699105.1 Pygoscelis adeliae | reverse complement strand
ATGCCTCTTGATACTAAGAAAATTTGAGGCACTGGGAGCTCTGCGAAGAATATAAACTGTCTGGTAGCACAAGGACTTAAAAAGTTTGAGATATTGAAATACAGGACTGGAAGAGTAGTGCTGGGGCAGCAGTGAGGAAATGGAAATGAACAGAGGAAGAAATGACCAAAAGAGATGGAAACTCACTCTTAGTTTCATCCCCAACCACTGGTGAAGGCTGTGTATGTTCCATGGAGTCCAGAGGAAGAGCTTTTTCTATGGAGCCAAAACTCCTGGGCAGGTGTGTCCTAGGTGAGCCTCTTGGAAATGTGCTACTGCTCCATGATGGCCTGTGGAGGAAGAGTCTACCAGCAGGTGAGGAAGCAACAAGCCCCAGCAACTGCTCAGAACGCCGGAGCAGGCGGGTTCTGAGCTGCCCCAGCACCACACCAGTAACACGGGCATAGGGAAGTCTGGTGTTGGGCAGAGGATGTGTCTAGTGCATTGTTTCAGTCCAAGAGGAGTAATTCGATTTAGGCTGCTGTCCGTCAACACCGTAGCTCTGTCTGAGGCCCCAAAGATTTCTGGAGAACCTATAGCTGGTGGTGTCCTCCCACACAGCATCCTTAGGCAGGTACTCATCTCCTAATAAACCTGAGAAAGATTGAATAACTGACCACGCAGCCTGCAAGGTATGAAGAGTGGATTCTGTTACTTTCTGACTGCAGATTTGCCTGCATATCAAAAGCCAATGAAAACCATATCTTCCCTTTGTGTACCCTCTCCACTCCTCCTTCCTTTATTCCCTTTGCCATGAAGCTGAGTTATTTGGAGACAAACTCATTTTGACGCAAACTTTTACATACTGCTTGTATTAAAAGCTATTTAAATACCACTTAAAGCCAGTTTATAGGATAGTTGCAGATTATTCTTGGAAATAACTTCTTTTCAAGGCTGCTGGCTTCCCACTGTTAGTGCAATATAATTTTTAAATCTTTTAAATACATAATCGGTTGTCCCATTTCTTCCATGCACCCGTTGTTTCCTCTTTAAAGGGAACAATTTCAACTGTTTTTCATCAAAAGTCTTACTATTTTCTCCACCCTTCAGAAAATCTGTCAAGAGTAGGCAATTTCAATAGAATCTAAGTACAGCTCTTGTCGTCCAAATAGTAAGTCCTACTGATTGCTGTTGAACACTTTAAGATTACTTCACTAATATCTTCATTTTGTTTGTATAGTCTCCCATCTACATAAAAGACTTACATAAAAATAAACAGCACAGACAATAGCCCGCTTGGCTTTCCGAAATGTTCTGTATAGACCAGTTATGCTGCTCTGGAGAAAACAGGTGTGTGGTCACTGTTAGAAAGAAAAAAATATGCAAGCCGTTAGATATTTTTCAAGTACCTGTAGATGTGGGGGCTGCTAGACTAATTAGTTCAGCATTCCCATGGCAGAGTGACAATATCGAAGGCGCGGAGTTATTGTGGCCAAAACCAGGCTGGTTTCCCACATTTGGTGCATTGTTCATTTACTGCCTCAGATTACCCCACGCTTCAATATAGCTGAATCCATGGAAAAGCATGTCATGAAAAATCGCTGTATTTGAGTGAGTTTTCTAGTCAAGATTAATTGGGTTTTCTTCCAAACACCAGCACAGACAGCAACACAACGTAGGGCATTTGCGGTGCTCCACAGCCGTGTAACATCTGGAGGAACCTCCATGAATCAGTCCTTCCACTTCCCCTGCTTTTACCACTGCTACAGAAGCAACTCTGCAATTTAAGCCAATGCCCGATATTTCAAAGGGAGAAAGAGTGACAGGGACTAGTAAAACACGAGGGGTTTTTGTTTTTTTTTTTTGTGGTGGACAGATCTGTGACGGTTCCTCAGCCCTCTTGACACACTGCTGACCAAGGTGCTCGTTCTCGTCTCTCTGTGCACGTTTCCCTCGGGAGATGGCAGGCCCTGACAGAGGGCGATGAGGAGGGGGGAGCCCCGCCTGCACCCAGCCTGAGGGCTCCGGGCCGGGACAGGGAGAAGAGAGGGATCCCCGCGTGCGTCGGCTGAAAAACACCTTTGGGGATACGGATGCGTGAGGGCAGCGAAGGACCAGGCCCCGGGGCAGGTGCTGGGGCCC
>NW_008824546.1:67859-71759 GCF_000699105.1 Pygoscelis adeliae | reverse complement strand
GGGCGCGCTCTGCGGAGCCCTGTCTCCCGAGGGGTCCTGCAGATGCCCGTAAACCCTCTTTGCACTCTGTAAAGCCGGAGGGCCAGGACGGCATCCCCGCCTGTGTCTCCGAGGTTCAGTCACCTTGGACAGGGAATTCAGATCAGTCTCTCTGCATAGTTTGTGGCAGGTTTTGAATCTTTCGTACTATACTGACGTTTCCTTTGTTGCCGGGAAGATCGTCCTTTCCTTCATCTTTTTTTTTTTTCCCAGAACATTTCCTGCATGCTGATTTTTATCAGCTTTTAAGCCTAGATCCCGTGTGTTTTTTATTTTAGAATCTGATGTTGTTTTCTTTAAAAGAACAAGGATTTGTGCATTTGTCTTTTTACTAATGATGTAACTGTATGAACAATTTATTTCAGCCTGTTGATAAGGACCCGCATGTTCTGATGAGTGGAGCAGGGAGAGATGATAGGAAGAGGGCTGCTCTTTGATCTTGTGTCCCAGAGAAACCCAAATCTCCTTGTCAGGAAAAGAAGCCATCCTTGTTACAAACAGATGAAACTAACTTAACTACCTTTTACTAAACTTATAATTTCCAAGCAAACCAGAGGTATAGAATAGAGAAAAGGGGTCTTGGGGTAAAGGCTTCTTTCATAAATTCTTGCAAAGGGTTTAAAAAAATCTTCTTCGTCTGTCTTGCATCTTCCATGCCTAGTATTTGGTGCATGTAAGAGGACTGAACTGGTTCAAATGGAGTCATATTTCCTTTATTCTGATGAAGTAGAGTATTAAAAATGTTGGCTATTAGGGACTGATGACTGGCCATTCCCTCTGACCAGACTATTCCTATGGTCTGTTAGAATTGCTTCTAGTTACCTAGTCTAGAACCTGGCCTTTCCTACATGGTCCAGAGGAGAGGAACGAGTCACTTCCCAAAGTGCAGCATTCAGGAACTCCCTAGATGACTTCACCGTTCCTCCTGTAGCTAATTGTGATGATCTTCCTGCCTATGGCTACATAAAATAGTTGGTTCTTTCCTCTTACAATTCCACCTAGCAGCAGTGCTGCAGTAATGAGCCCTTCTTCAGGGGCTTAAAGTTAAGTAAAATAATCTTAATTTTAAATATTTAAGTATGTGTTTCTTAAGTCCTGCCTCATGTTAACAGATCCTATGCAATGTGTAAGATGTTAGATTCTCTCTGCCCGTATAGAAATGAGATAACAAAAACTATTCTGAAGAAACTGCTGATGGAAAGAAAGGTCTTTTGGGAACTAAGCACAGTCCATTACATTCTTCGTTAAAGAAAAATGTTTAATATCTCTTTATAATATAAAAATTGTTTCCTGAAATATTATACCTAGAAAACATTAATTCTTAGTTAATTGATGGATGATTACTTAAGAATCATCTGCCATTTCTGTCCCGTACTCCTTTTAGAGGTTCAAATAACAGTTTTACTTTTAATTAGGCTGGTAAACATGAAATCTGTATGGATTTTTCTGAAGGACTTCACTAGTCAAATAATGTTTTGACAGACCTAAGCCTTTTTTTTGCTGTATTTTGAAGCCAAAAAAATTGTTGATTTGATAAAATCATAAAGGAGAGCTAGCTGTCATCCTTCCTAATGACTCTTTTGTAGATTTTTATTCATACGGGATTTGATGCACTCTATTATAAGACTTCCGGTTAAAAGCAATATACATGTATATTGCTAGTACTTTGACCTTTTAAAATGAGCCTTTTGCCCAAACTGTAAAGAAAGGAACTGTGAGGATACCCATTGAGTCAAGGACTTCCTGTAGCAAACACTGCAGTATTCAATTGTGAGATAAATGCTTTTATGAGTGCCATTCATTACCCAGAGACTGCTGTGGAGAAGTATGGTACAGGAGGACACAGCCCTGATGGTAAACCCTGTCCCAGCTGCTAGTGAGATTCAGGCACTCTCAGCAGACTACCATACTTGGACCACATTCAAGCCATCCAACTTCCATATGTGCCGGCAAGAAGTAGGGTTTTTTGAAGCATCCTGCTCTCAGCTGGTGAAAGAAACTATTTGGTGAAAGAAAACATTTCTTTGCTTTACCTCTGTGTTCTTAGGTTAATCTCCTGTGGGAATTATTCTAGATTCTGCTTCTACAAGTCAGCATAGTACCAAGGAGAAAGGGGAGTAATACTGCTTCTCTGCTTGGCTGCTGTCCTCAGGGTTCTGAAAGGCGGCGTGGAACAGCCTGGTCTTCTCAATACTGCAGCTGTTTGAGAATTGCATAGAGCAGAGGTCTTGGCAAACCTGGGAAGGCAGCACTGCATTGGCTCATTCAGAGCTGTTTACAGCCATTAAGGTTGGGAACCTGGGCTTATGTTTCAGGGGGAAAAAAAAAATTGTTCTGATTTGAATGCTAAACAATCTGTACATCTTACTCCAGAGATAATGATGATTTTCTGCTAAATTGGATAGCAAAATAAATCAATGGCTTTAATGCTTTTCTGAAAAATCTAGATTGTTTTCAATTTTTTTTTTTTAAAGGAACTTATGTTCTGGGGAAATCGATATAGAGGAAGGACTGATTAGTCTCCTAAATCTTACTCTTAAAGATAAGTTTTACAGTCATTTGAAAAATGTTGGCTATAAAAATTCCTCTCCAGCATTGTAAATATGAGCAAAGGATTGCAACTGAGCTCATTGAAGGTTTCAGATGCTTATCTCTCTTTAGGCCAGAGGAACTACACCTTTGTGGACGTGGGTCCAAGTCTCCATTGGGTGCTTTTTCTTTATGTAGTTTTGTAAGAATTGTTCATTAACTTGGTTTCAGGTATTTCATACATTGTTAAGATTATAAAGGAAAGATGAAAATTAAATGGATTTTTCTTTCAGAGAGTTCTCAATGAGGTTAAGTTGTTCGTGGTCTGCAAGTACAGAACACTGATAACTCCAGTCTGGAAACCAGTGGCTTCTCAGTATTCTTGTACTGACATCCTTTTCTTATCAAACTGTTATTCTATGCAAGAAATAAGGACAGAGTTGCCTTTAATTTAAGCCAACATCTAAGCTCCCACTGATTTCAGTAGTAATGAATTTTGCTCCTGTATCTCTACACTTCTTTTGCAATGAACTTTAAAAACTGGTAGTTTTGTCTCCATATGTTCCTTTTTTGTGTGGGAGGGTCTTTAATGATTTTGATATTTTGTCTTCAGTAGGGGAGGAGGGGGGGATAGAAATTGCTCTAGCTTCAGCTCTCAACCCTTTTGTTTATATGAATAGTATGCACAGTTGACATTAGACATATTAAAAGCTGTACATGAGGGGGGTTTGACGATTTGAAATCCTTTTAGGATAGGTCAAATAATTCAAGAGGAGAATTTAATAAAATAAAATCCCCCTTCAGAAAGCTAAGCTATCAGTTTGTTTATGTGACTTAGTCATCCCTTCCTATGTAGCATGATTGTTCATTTGATTCCAATTTACAGAACAACGTGTACCTTTTTTATAGCAGTCATTAAGTTAATATGGATGTCAGAATTTAAGGCTGCTGAACTCTGATGGGTAACTTCTAAAGCAAGTATTTATCACATCCTCTTATGGTGATAGATATATCACAAGACATACAGTATAATGTTATGGCCAGGCCACTCGGCGTATGCACAACAGTGCTGACTTGGGTGGTATTAGTGTTCAGCAGAGCTTCCAATTTCATCTTGCATCTGTGACATAAGCATCAAGGTCACTTATGTTAGGAATTATACTTTTCATTTAAACTGCCTTCTGTACCATGCTGTGCAGTAACACAGTAAATTGTGAATCTACAACATGCCACTTTAAATTGTCTGTTCTGTTTACAAATGCTGCCCTTCCATGTATCTTTGTTGTGGTTTAACCCAGCAGGCAGCTAAACACCACACAGCTGTTCGCTCAC
>NW_008824546.1:50566-63286 GCF_000699105.1 Pygoscelis adeliae | reverse complement strand
GATGACTGAAATCTTTTCACATATCTCGCAGCTCAATCAGAGATTGGGTGGTTACCATCTCATTTATGGGTTCTGCCTCTTCCTCCTCCTGTTCTCATGGTGGCCCTGGTTCATCTTCATCCCTTACTAAATGAGCTGATTTTCTTGTGTATTTGTTCTTGGGTATAGGGGCGACTGATACTGGCACGGGTTGGTTCTCTGGTTCAGCCACAGTGCCTGTCGCTGGGGTTGGAGTAGCTGCGGTGCCTGTCGCTGGGGTTGATCTCTGGATGGTATTCTTAAATAATTGTTTAACCTTAAACAAGACCTGAACCACATTCAGGAGACATAGCAATAGGAACATGCTGGTTTGAACATCCCAAGGATATTCAAAATTCTCAAGAGCTGTTGTAACTAGCCTGAAGGAGAAAAGGAAAGTAAAGGAGTGGGGGAAAGTGTCCTCCCTGTCTCCCCCATAGATTGGTTCCCCAAGGAGAAAAGGTAAAGACTGTAATTATTAATAGTTTCCGAAAGGTGGCTCCCGAGGTATGGAGATGACGGCAATGCCAAGTACAATTACCAGATTAGTCTCACGACCAATAATTTTATCATATTGTAAACCAATAGTGTTACACAGTGCAGCAAAATGATACCCTTGATCCAGCTCCCAGAGGTGATAGACAGCACAGCAGGGAACGTATGCAGCAAGTGAGGTGTTACATAACAGAACTTTGAGAGGAAGCACGACAACTTTGAGAGCAAATTAATCTTCCAAAGTATTATGTGTACTTCTTGGTTTTGCGTACTCAGTTGCTTTTTTATTTGTGAAGTTTGATTCCAGATTGAGTGGTATCTATGGTCTTATAGATGAGCAAGCTATACCCAGCAGGCCACTCCTCCAGAGGTAGTTAATTCCCTGCTCCTTTGAAATAAGTTGTCTAGTACTAAGTGGCAAATTACTGCTGTTCAGTGTTATTCCTCTGCATGTGATAGCTCTTCCTGAGGAATTTTGCTCCACAGTTCTAACAGGAGCTGTAGCTTTGTTGGGATCAGCCTAATGAACTGTCACAGGTGATAGACCAAGCAGTGATTCCCGGCTCCTGCTGAGCTTGAGACCATATTGCCACTGAAATATTTTTCTCTACTTGGAGCACTGACTATACATGGAATAAACCAAAGACCACATCAAGGTACTTGAATGAACTGGTATTTCTGAATAGAATAGAATAGAATAGAATAGAATAGAATAGAATAGAATAGAATAAATAAAGCATCAACAACTTAGAAGAGGGTGTAAACTTGAGTTCCAGCTAGCACTGTTGTTTTAAATGCAGTTGTCTGCTCAAAAAGTAGTGATATGTAAAAATCAGCATGGCATATTACCACTTACTTCTGCCCTTTAGGGCCTGTGCTGAGAAACTGTTAATGTATGGTGCTCCTCTGTGGAGGAATCATGATATAGAGCAATCGTTGTGCTGTCCACTGAAGTAGATACTGTTTTGTTTTGTTTCTTTGATGTATGGATAGTTGGCTTTCCAAAAACTGTCTATAAAAGGGTTCTGGTGATCATTTAAGTACCTTGCAATATACTCAAAACACAGCATGCTTCTCTCAGCTCTTCTCAGTAGAGAATGATGGGACATGATAGGAAGCAATTCTAAAAAATTACGTTTTCCTAATGTTTTTTGTACTGTATCATGTAGTGACTGTGACAGAAGAAGGTATTTGCCCTTTCATGAACCTGTTTGGATTGCATGCTTAGAATACAAAAAAAAAAAGGGGTGATGATACAGAGAATGAAGAGTTATGTACCATCATGCCCTAGAAAGAAGTGACTGCTGAAAAGCAATCTCCAAAGCCATCTGAACATCAGAGTGTTAAAACTAAGTTCTGGAACATAATTTCTAGGAAAACGCTTTCCTTTTTGGTAGATGCCCCAGGTGCGTGAGCAAGGAGGGAAAAGTGGTGCTCTGTGATACATTGCTGATCTGGACAATGAGGGGATTAGGACCTGCTGTAAGGTGCAGGCACTGCTAACAGTACTTGCATTTTAGAGGTGTTGCCAGTGCCTTAAAAACAACAATACAAAACAAAAAAAACCCCAAACAAGTAAGAACTGGTAAGGACTGGCAAAGAATCTAAACCCCAAATAATCCAAATACTCTAACAAGAGCAGTCTGTTAATAGGTGTGCCTGGACTGGGAGTGTCAGTGCCATCTCCAAAATTAACATTTCCATTCCACTTCGTGACTGTAGATGTCTTTCGAGTGGATGTAAAAATCTGACAAAGCAGAGTGCTTGAATTGTGCTTGGGTTCTGTAATTGACCAGACCTTAAGGCACAAGAAAAATTAATAGTAAGGCATTGTTGTAATGAATTAATTTTGTGCTTGCTCAACCACTCAACATTTAAACATATGGAACTATTTTATGTGTAGGAAGAATCTCATGAAAGGGAGCTCTGTCAGCCTGGTTATTTGAGCCTGCCAGAGCAGAGATGAGAGAGCCGATTGTTTTTGTCCATAGAGGAACTGATGTTTTACATCTGCTTTTTAACAAATAAAAATTAATGCTCCTTCTGTTAGGTGAAGATTTTGTTTTTTCTTTAGTGTGTGAAGGTACAAAACTATCAGTTTGCCTCCCACCAAATCCTGTTGAATTCCTCATTCTCTAATTAGTGTTAAAGAATTAGGTAAGAAATACCTGATTTATAGAGTACAGATCTAGGAGCTAGTAACTTGTGTTTTCTTTTCAAATCTAGCATCTGGCACGACTAACTTTGTTGGAAAGTTATTGTGGTAATGCCTCAGCTGCTGCTTCTGTAAAATAGAGGTGGTATCTTCATCACAGAAACCCCTCTGAGTACTAGCAGCAAAGCTTAATTTGATTTTTTTAACACTTTTGTTTCCTATCACAGTTTTACTTTATTGAACAGAGGAAAAAATCTAAGAATAACAGGTATTTCATTTGTCTTTTCTGATAGGTTTTTCCTAAGGTACTTGAGTTTCAGGTATTTGGCATAACTTTTTTTCTTTAAAGTATTTACTTCACAGCAGTATGAACAGTTACTATAGAACTAAATTATATTTGGTATGTGCAGATACAGATCTTGTTTTCTGTCTACCTTATGCTTTACTCAAGAAGTACATAGTTGTAAATCTGCTTTATAGACAGTACAAATTGTGGGAAAGGTGCCTTGTGGAGACTTCAGCTTTGTGGCTTCAAGGACTATCTGCATTTCACTAGTAGTGATGATTTTTAAATCAGCTTAGAGCTGATTTTAGGCATGTGTATTACATTTGTTGACACAATATGACACTGAGGTTAACACAAGAGTTACTTAAGTATATGAATTTTAAAAGTAAGGATTCAATAGTATGTACCGCAAAACACGGATTTAAAACTAACTGAAATAAAAAAAATGGGATTCTGTTAATGGCTGAGGCTTATTAAAAACACTTGTATCGTTTAGTTTCCAACCAGTGCTTTACATGTGAGCAGCATTATGTAAACTCCATTTGTACCTTTGCCAAAGCAAAGAAGATCAGTAGGTCAAACTTTTAAGCTTGACCTACTTTTTTTATAGGTACCTCACAACAACTCAACCTTTTCCCACTTAATTTCTTGCTAGTCCTGAAGCAAAGTAGAGAGAACTAACTTTTCTGGCCTGCTGTACAGTATGTAGGATTTTCATCTTATGCAGTAGTTATCCACCTAGTTCAGGTATCTTTTTTCAGCAACGGTTGGTACCTGTATATTTCAGAAGAGGGTAACTAGAGTGACTCATGGATGAGGAGGAGTGTTGACCTCTGAAGATGTTAAATGCTGCTATTTATTTTAAAATGAAATACAAAATAACTTTTATAGTATGGCAGAACAAATACAATATGGAGGCAGGTTTTTTTCTTGTACAAATTAATTTGGGAAAATTATAAATTATTATAAATTTATAGTCTATAAAATTTTAAAATTTAAAATCAATTTATTATTACATAATTATAAGTGTTTATTGTAATTCACAGTGCCTACAAATTTAGTAATGGACAGTGTCTTTCTTTGAGGGCTATATGCAGGAAAAAAGTTCTATGGTAATTTTGCAGCAATCCCCTTATGTGTGCTTCAGCTGCTCTTCTCAATCTCACTTTTCTTCCCCAAGCCTCCGATTGATGGAGATATACACAGATCTGAAAAACTGGAGATATGGCCAAGAAGAGGATCTGTGCAGGGTAGGTGCCTATTTTAAGGAGAGGGGGAACAAGCTAGAGCATTTGACTGCCAAAGCACTTACATTGGCCTAATTCCATAAGAATCTATATGGAATTAACAGGCGTAGGTTATATCCTTTCTCAGGGTGAAGCTCTTGGTTTCTCCCTATTATATCATATTTGATTTCCTATTTGATGTATTATTTTGTATATTTTTTTTTAAATTTGTAAATTGAATTGATTACAAGAGTTTGGTCTCTCGTGGGTACCTTAGGAAATGTAGTCTCATTGTGATGGATTGTCTGTGGGATGAGCTAATCAAGTATGAAACACTAGTTGCTAAGAGTTAGAGGTTCAAAATTCCACAGAGTATGTAGAGTCTAGTTCCTCTCTTTGAGCAAAACATACTCAGTCTCTTATGTTTGGGTCCTTGAGATGAACTAAAATGCTTCCTTGTGAAGGCATCAAAAGCCTCCCAGGGATTTACTGCAGTATCAGAAGCCAGCATTTCCTATCCATGCAGCGTAGTGCGATAAGCAACAGTTGGCTGCTACCCAAGAGCCTCATGGTAGCTGCAGTTCTGTGCCATAAATTACAAAGTACTTTAGGGTTATTAAGGATAACAGTCTCTCAAGGTGTAATGATTAATAACCCACTTAGATGTTTAAATATTTGTCCAGTTGAAGACAGTTCACATTAGGCCTTGAACTCGACCATGAGCAATTCTTTGTGCAGTTGTTTGGACACTGTGTTGGTAGGGCTGAGCTGTCTCTGAGCTTGGCACATCCAAGAATTTAATAATCAAATGACAGTGTTCATGGGCAGTAAAGTCAAGTAGTTTACTTTTGTAGTGTTCATCATTGAGCCAGCTTCACAGTTTAGTGTTGCAGTTCTTACTCCTGGGTTTCCTGTTCTCTTGCTCTCCAATTATTGTCCAGGTTCTTCTTGCCTTGTTTCCACTTCTCTTCCTGTCACTGCTTCCAGCTATTGGCAGCAATGTAATTTAGTTGTATTTTAAGGAAGAGGTATGGGATCAGAATAAGAGAGAATGGGACAAACTGATTGTTCAGCGTGCCTCAGAACTGCTTTGCTGTGAATACTTCAAAAGAGCTGCCTTGAATCTAGATTCTTCCTACGCTTCTCAAATTGATGGCATATATACTAATGTTATTAGGATGTCTCAATGAAACTGCTTGCTTTCTGCAATAAAATCTTTGTATACATCTGAAATGAGATGGATCCTGACTTCCATGATAGGCAGGACAAATGTACAAGTTAACAGGGAACAGTTTTATCTGTAACTTCATCAGTATGAGCTTAATGCATCAAAAATACACAACCTTTAATTGTAATGTCTTTATACCAAAGCGAAGAAAACTGGTAAGAGGTTGTCATGGACCTCAAGTTTCCTGAAGGTTGACTTTTGTATAGAAGGTGACTTGTTTGACTTGAAAATTTGCTTTAATGTTCGGTCTTCTCTGTACAAAATAGAGATATTATAAATTGCAGTATTAAGAGACATCTTTTCTTAAGCATAGACAGCAACCAACGGTATTCCCACAGTCAGTGGCAGTGTCAGCTCCAGAACTGCCACAGTGGAAGAGTCTGATCTCCTTTCTTGTAGAGGAGAAAATGCACTGCAGCTTCTGTTCCTGTTGATGCAAGGAGCGTTGTAGGCGTTGCATGCTGTGGGGGAAGAGAAGTCACAAGGGTGAAGAAAGAACTTTTTTTTCCTTAGGTTGAATTCCTTTCTGAAACTAATCATGCACCTAAATTCATGTGTTAATGATGTAGTTCTCCATTGTAGAAACTTGTGTGGGAAGAAGCATGTTTCACTTTGTTTTTTAAACCCACACTTAATTCAATTTAAAAACTACGCAACAAGATTGTACAGGAAACCTGAAAAGATTGAATGGCCAAGAATTTCTAATGTGGTCTCATGAATTCTTTCAGTGGAATATTATTGGGTCACTCAGCAATTACAAGAAGCACCCTGAAGCTTAATACATGAAAAATGGTGAAATAGAGTAAAGGCTAGAAGTAGTAGTTGCTATTTTAGAAACAGAAGTCTGTTGACTTATGCCAAATGTAATCTGAAATAAATGCTCTCTGTAAGTATATGTTCAGTAAGATGAAGTTGGTGATAAAACATTTCTTGCCTGTTTATATTGAATCTAAAATTAGAGACAATTCTGTTTCAGAACGTCAGTATAACAACTGTATAAACATATGTTAACAGATATGCTCTTTGGAGCACTATGTAACATCTGATTGCTTTTTAAGAATAGTCCCACTTGTTCAGAAAGGACTGAGCCCTGCTGTTAAGATAAAGTCATATTTTATTTAAGTAAAGCACAAATTCAACTGTTCAGGAGCGGTCTGTTTTCTCTTATTCTAGCCAAAAAAAAGTCTCCAGACTCTTACAGTCTATTTTTGTAGATCCCGATTTGTGATAAGGGAGAAAGTGTTATCACCACACAGACAGTGCCTGTTAATTGCCTAAATAATTCAGGCTTAAATTATACAGGCTTCTAAAACAAGGACTTGCCCTAGCAAAAGGGATAAGAAAGTATAACTTCAGGATAAATCCTGAATATGCTCCTTGCCTTCCTATTTTTCTTTGTTTTTAATGGTGTCGTGTTTTACCCCCAGCCAGCAACTAAGCCCCACCCAGCCACTTGCTCACTCCCCCCTGGTGGGATGGGGGAGAGAATCAGAAGGGTAAAAGTGAGAAAACTCGTGGGTTGAGATAAAGACAGTTTAATAGGTAAAGCAGAAGCCGTGTGTGCAAGCAAAGCAAAACAAGGAATTCATTCACTGCTTCCCATGGGCAGGCAGGTGTTCAGCCATCTCCAGGAAAGCCGGGCTCCATCACGCGTAATGGTTACTTGGGAAGACAAACGCCATCACTCCGAACGTCTCCCCCTTCCTTCTTCTTCCCCCAGCTTTCTATGCTGAGCATGACGCCATATGGTGTGGAATATTCCTGTGGTCAGTTGGGGTCAGCTGTCCTGGCTGTGTCCCCTCCCAGCTTCTTGTGCACCCCCAGCACTCGCTGGTGGGGTGGGGTGAGAAGCAGAAAAGGCCTTGACTCTGTGTCAGCACTGCTCAGCAGTAACGAAAACATCCCTGTGGTATCAACACTGTTTCCAGCACAAATCCAAAACATAGCCCCATACCAGCTACTGTGAAGAAAATTAACTCTATCCCAGCCAAAACCAGCACAGTTGTGATGGGAACAAGTAAATGCCTAAATTTGAGAATGATTACTGCAGAAGAAGGTTAGGGTTTTTTTTCCGATTTGCCTGAGAAGTTAAAGCTTCCTTTTATACTGGGGGGGGAGGGGAGAGCTTAAAATTTTAATCAGCCAGGAAACTATGTGCTGGCTGTCTTTGAGGACAGATTGTATGTAGTTAAGCTATATGTCAGCCTGTCTTTCAGCACATGAAATGTTACTTGTATAGAATAAATTCTTTGTTGGCCCTGTAACCTAATCCCTATTTGAAGAGCAGTTTAACCTGTATTGCCAGTTGTTACAAGCATGTAATACACAGATTTGGCAACAGTTAAAAAGTGCCTTTAGGAATAAAAACTAAGGTTAGGTTTTATTCTACTTGAAATATTACTCTAGTTGCAATGAAATATGTCTTGGGACATTTAGGTGCCATTCTTCAACTGACAAAGGTGCCTTATGGAATAAAGCAAATCTAGTAGACAGAGATAGTATCTTATGATGATGATCCTTATTCGTCCTGAATTTCATTTGATAAAATACGCAAGCAATCTTGAGGGCAGAGCCAGAACCTGAATTTTCTCCCTACCCTTGAATTTCTTTGTCACCAGGCCGTAGAAATTGCTTTTGATTTGTCCTGGTTCTGGCTGGGATAGAGTTAATGTTCTTCCTAGTAGCTGGTACAGTGCTGTGCTTTGGATTTAGTATAAGCATAATGTTGATAACACACCGATGTTTTAGTTGTTGCTAAGCAGTGCTTACACTAGTCAAGGACTTTTCAACTTCCCATGCTCTACCGACTGAGAAGGCTGGAGGTGCACAAGAAGCTGGGAGGGGGCACAGCCAGGACAGCTGACCCCAACTGGCCAAAGGGACATTCCATACCATGGGACGTCATGCTCGGAGCATAAACTGGGGGAAAAGCTGGCTGGGGGGGCTGCTGCTCGAGGACTGGCTGGGCATTGGTCGGTGGGTGGCGAGCAATTGTACTGTGCATCACTTATTTTGTATATTCTTTTATTATTATTATTACTACTATTTTACTTTATTCTATTTCAATTATTAAACCATTCTTATCTCAACCCATGAGTTTTCTCACTTTACTCTTCTGATTCTCTCCCCTGTCCCACTGTGGGGGGAGTGAGTGAGCGGCTGTGTGGTGCTCAGTTGCCGGCTGAGGTTAAATCACAAGAAGATTGTAAACAGGAAGGTTGACAGATATTTCATCTTCATGAATAAAGAGAGAGAGAACAATAGGCTACTTCACTTGGTGTGATTTGAGGGTTTTGGTATATCTGTCCTGATCTGCTTGGACATCTATTAAGTTTGAAACTCAACTGACTTTGTGAAATGGTGCTTTTAGATATGCAGGAGTTAAAAATCGAGAGCTCTGAAGTCCAGTTGTTGCTAGCCCATGAACAGACCCCCTTATAAGGCACCTATGTGGAAGGTGATCCACTACACTGTGAAGATCCGGAATTTCTGTGTTCTTGCTGGTTGCGTTGTGTTTGTACCACATGGCAACCTCTGGTGCTGCCATTACTGACCCAGCCTGGCCACCTCACATTACTGGCTCCTGTAGATGATGGCCAGCCTCAAAGAGCCTGCACATCAACCATACGATCGTGAAGTGATTAGCAGACCATTTCTGAGAAGGTTGGGGTAGAGTTGTGTGATGTATTGGATGAAGAGGTATCATTTTACAGCTCTGTCTGAAGCCAAATATAACTCTTAAAAAGAACACAAGCTCATCAGATGTTAAATGGCAGAACAGCTGTAGGTGTCATAGCTTCTGGTTTTCAACTGAACATACGGCATAAAACTGGTGTAGCTGACTAGAAAAATCACTTTTAAATATTGACACTGCCTTTGATCTTTCTTTTTTTAGGCAGTGAATTTTGTCAACTTTGAATAACTCTATTTTGGTTGGGGGAAAAATGTAAACAACTATGGATTTTTTGTTTGTTTTTTAAGCTAAATAAAACATTAAGTTTTCTTTTTTTTTCTTAAAGTTCTCTCTTTTTTCCATGCCCTTGCCACTTCAGAAATTGTAAAGATTCTAGTCACTGACAACACTATCCTATTGTGAAAAAGCTTATAGTGTCAGAAAATAAACAACGAGAAGGATCCAACTTATTAGTAGATCCTGTTTACCAACATTTAATTAATGCTGTCTTCTGAAGTAGGGAAGAATACCTTCAGCGTGGGCAGATTTCTTGGCTCTGATACATGAGAACACACAGAGCCTTTGTTACGTCCTCAGGGGAGTTGTTCCTGTGTTGTTGCCTGAGGATAGCTCTTTCAGTGTGTGGTGGTCCATGTCTTCTAAAAAAAAAAAAAAAAGGCAAAACAAAATCCAAACATTAAAAAAACCCACCCCAATACACAAGCAGCATGGCATTGAAATGTGTATGTTGGAATTCAGAAATAAACTTGCTTTTTATTGGTCCAAATTTCTGCAATTTAAACATTACTTACAACTCGTATATCATCATGATTGTCATTTGTAGCAATAAACTTTTCTAATATGTGTAAGTCATAAGGATCTTTCCCAATAGATGCCCCCTGATTTTTTTTCTCTTTGGGGGTGGGAGGAGGGAGGGAGAAGACTGCGGTTTTTGTGGAGGGGGGATTTGGTTTGAATTAGGCATGATACAAACACTGAATTGAAAACTTTTGAGACAACTCAGGCACCACATGGTCTTCAGCAGCAAGGCAGACTTTTCTGCTAATATACCACAACTTTTTTAACATTGAGTTTAGACTTTAAAAATGAGAATTCTTCTGTTTAAAAGCCAGTAAGCTTTGGAGTTCTAAAGAGTGCCAAAGATGGTACCTAATAAAATAAATTACCTGGACATTAGATTGTTAAATAGAATTCAATTGGTAGGTTCCTCATAGCTAGCATAAGCTGGGTTTGAAGATAGGGATGTTACCTCACCTGTTGTTGCCAATGTAAGTATTTTTAAGAAAGTCACTTAGTTCCTGACAGAAGGAAGCACCCTTTACATCTCTAGAGCAAGAAGGATGGTGCATTTCAAAGTTGGTTTGAAATGGGGAGAAAATTCTGATTTCAGAGAAGGGGATAAACGGAGTAGAAGAGAAATAGCAGCTTATATAATAACATGCTCTATCTTGCAATATTGATTTGAATTGCTCTTAAAAGATGCACTCTAGCTATAGCAAGGACTTTGCAAGTAGATCTAAGTCTTTATTAAAACTGATCTTTTAACATTGTATAAATACTTTTTAGGTGTTTTGTTTCATACCAATAAATATCCAGTGGGCATATGAATTGATCTTGCATCTGGTCTCATCACAAAGTGAGAAACTCCAAAGCTTTTCTTCCAGGGTTACAATACCTATTAGATGATTTGAGAGACAAATCAGAGTGAATGCCAAAAACGTAAGATCTGGCATACAAAAGACAGGAAAGATAATTCATAATCCCTTTGTTTTGGTCTCCTCTGTTCTGTGCCTTTGCAGTTAATCCTCTGTTATTCTTTTAAGCCTTTCTCTAGATCATCCTTTAACATTCATAAATCTTATTTTAGTAAGTCTGAACTTGGTTGCCTCTTAATCTACTTACTGAACAACATACTGGAACATCCGCAGTAAAAGAATCAATCTGTCATGCCACATCCTGAATACTGTAATTGCATGGTAACCTCGAAGTTATTTTAGCAGCATAAGTGCTAAAGAGCATCTATTCAAACTAGCCCCTATCCCTCACAAAAGAAGTGATTATTTATGTAAGAACAGTAACAGATATGGTATTCTCATACTTGATTGGAAACTGGCAGTTGATCCTATATTATATTTTGATCCTTTTATTTACCCTTTATAGTTATTTAGGTATATTCCAGATATTGTTACGTCCTACAACAATGACCTAAGCAAAAATGTGGAGGAAAGGGTGTTCGAATTGCTTATAGTTACTTAGCTGCAGTTAATTATGTGTATGTGCTATTTTACAGAATGCTCTGATATGACATTATTTGAGGCTGTAAACATTTTTAAATTGCTTTAATGGGTCAATGGCTGAAAATTTATATGAGGACTAACTACTTTTCCTTTTACAAGGCTATAATTCTGAGCAGTTGTAGATACAAAAAAAATTCTGTGAGCTATGCCTGTGGGCATCATTCAGTGGGATCTTATGTACAGAGACCCTGCGATTCTGTTTGACTATTACAACATGGACCATGCCTTTTAGAATCAAGAGGTCTTCCCCAGCGCTGTTAATCCTTTTTTCCTCCCCGGTTTTGAAGTGCTTTGCAAACCAGCAGGGTACTGTTATCTTTTTCCTCTTCACACCAGAGGTGGTGCATATCCTGCAAAAGCATAGCTTTTTCCCTAACCTTCTGCATTGCTTACTCTAAGCACAACTAATCTCCTTGTAAGAGAGGGTACAGGGCCTGATTTCTGATGGAGTTTTACACTGGAATAAGTAGAGCTAACTATATGCAACCTGGAGTGACCTCCCAGGCTATGGTAGGGAAGGATCAGCAGTGTCAGTTCCCTGGATTTCAGGAAAGGCAGAAGGGAGAGTACTCTATTTCCAAGGAACTGATACCTGAAATATAGAATTAATAGAAATTTTCCCCAAAACAAAATACATATAAATAAACCTAAATAAGTCTAAGTCATTCTTTCTTCCCCCTTTGTATGGTAACATCACTTAAAGTGCCCATTGCAGGAAAACAAATTCCATGTGTAAGACTGGGAAACATCCCACTTAAACTGCCAAATTCCTTGGATGACTTTGAAAAATTTTCTTCTTGGAAATACCTCCTCCTTGTTTGTTGTTACGGGCAGTTGCGTTGGAACTATTCTTACCGTGCTCTGTTGTTTGTTCCTCTCAGGAATTCCTCGGCTATGCTTCGCTCACTTTGAAAGCGGTCTTCTGTCAGAGAGGCTTGGTTGCAGGCAAGGAGTAGCAGACAAGTTAAAGGCAAGGTGGCCAAAGTCAACTTGATGGTTATCCTTAACATTGGTACAGGGAATTAGTCTGCCATGACTAAATCACTGCATTCTCTTTAGACCTTTAAAGCTTCCACTTAGATTGGGTAGCAAGCTACAGCTATGCTATAGACAGCTGCAGCCTGTTCCTCCTCTTAGATGGACCTAGACCTTTTTCCATTCAAGTTTATTAATTGGATAGAACTTAGAAACTTTCCAAGAAAAACTTAATTTTCTCCTGTCCTTGTCTGTGGCCCAGTAAGAGTTACAGGGAATGACTTAACTGAGCTGCCCTTATTTTATGTATGTCATTCTCTGGCATGCGACTGTTACCTAACCAGCA
>NW_008824546.1:49509-50552 GCF_000699105.1 Pygoscelis adeliae | reverse complement strand
ATAGCTCCATGTACTGTGCTCATTATTAAAACATAAAACTTATCAGTGTCCTTGCCATGTTGGCAGTGCTCTAAGATTTATGTCACCAACACCTCATTAGGAACCCTGTAAACTGTGCTCTTCGCTTAGCAAAGATGGTTTAACAAGCCCACAGTACACTAAAGAAAAGTATCATGTTTGAGCAGAAATTGTCTGGCAGTCACAACTGGGGTTTCTAGCAGAACCACGCCATCGCATCAGGACAGCGAAGGAGGGAGAGTGGGCGGGCTGTCTGGGAGCAGTTGGATGTTTTAACCTCCTCACTGGGCATATTGGCTCATAATATTTATTTATTGTTAATAGTAAGCTTTTTGCTAAGGATGTGGTTGATATATCGAAGGTAAAAGTGAGGAAGCTGTTGTCAAGGAATATAAAGGGTTGCAGATGCATTTAAACCTAAGGAATAGCATTTTCTCTAAAACAATGGGAAAGAGAAAGTGGGGACAGTAGGGGAGGGCAGAGTAGGGGCAGATACCCCAAGCTGTGTGAGCAAGAGCAGTTCTGAGGATTTGTGCTTTGTATGTTCATGTGACAGCATAGCTGCTGAGGTTTGTGACCTTCTAATGTTTGAGCCCCACCTCGTTCACTGCATCGTGCTTTTACCATATTAGTTACTTCTTATGCTATGGTAAGCTCTTCACGGCAGTGGCACGTCTCCTGTGTCCATCTGGCACGCTTGATCCCACGTGTTCTGGCAATCAAATAATAGATGAACAGCAAACATCTGAATAGCTGTTATTATGCCACTGCTTTCCAGCCGTGGTATCGCTGTGCCACTTTTAATAATTCAGAAGCGATGGAGAGGTGGGGGAGTGAAAGGGCTGCAGTAATCTTTGTTTCTCTCTGTAGCGTGTGATTCCTCCTCTGTGGCTCTGTAGTTACCACGGAAACGGGAGAGGGATGGCACAGCACTGGCTGTGCTGGAGTGGGGCTTGTGGGTCGGCTCCGTGGCAGCCGCACATCTACACAAAGGGGAAGAACTAGGGTTTGCCTTTCTTTGGTTT